>NC_077233.1:286987961-287325461 GCF_027887165.1 Monodelphis domestica | reverse complement strand
TTTTTGGAAGGTAAGGAGTTCAGTTTTAAGAAATTAAATTTTTGCAGATTCATTGTTTAACTTCTCTATTTCTTGTAATCTGTACATTTATTAATTGTTATTTCTTTTAAGTTATGCTTTTGTCACATTATTAGGCAAAATAGTTTTAAAAACAATTTCATCTATTTCTTTTTTAACTCATGAATTTTCCTTTATAATTTTCAATGTCTTTAACATAAACCATCATCTAATTGTATATTTTAAAAAAACCTCTTAAGTGTATGAATTGTTTCAATGTTTTTCTTTTTTCAATTTTATATGATGTTTATTTTCAGAATTTCCATTTTTAAGCTTAAAAAATTAATTGTTCTTAAGATTTGGTTCTGTGTCAAATTCATTGATATTTTGCTTTCCACTCTGCATGATAAAAGCGTTTGGAGGAATACTAGAAGCATCCCAAAAGGTTGGTAACTTTATATCATCATTATTAATTCATTTGATAAAAATTATATATTCTGTGCCTGACAACATTTAAGATTTTATTTAGTATATTTGTAAATTCAAATCCTTCAATTTCTTCTTCTTAATTTTTGGATAGAGGGTATTCAATAATGTAAATTTGCTATTTCTGCTTTTCTACTTTTTGTGATTTTGTGCCCTAAAATATGAATAAGTTTTGTAAAAACTGCCATGAAAAACTGAAAAGCATATTTTTATTCTAATTTAGTATTCAGAAGAAATGTGTCAACCTAATTTTTCCTAAAATTAAAAAGTTTTAAACATTTTTTCTTCTTTATCTTTTGTTTAGGTTTGTCTAGATCTGAAAGGAAAAATTTAAATATCCCCAAAACTATTATTTTGTGAATAATTTGTGATAAAATGTAAAAGCGTTTCTCTTTTATGCTATTCCTACCTATTTCTATTAATAGTGATTTGTTTTTACTATTTCCTTATTAGAGATCATAATTGTCATTCTTACTTTTAAAAATATTTTGAAGCCAAAGTAATTCCAGATCCTTGCCTGAGCTTGATGTATATTTTATGTTTCAATTATTATTCTTTTAAACATTTTGTTCATTTTTACTTTCTAATTTATTGCACACCTTCCCTACATTTTTTGTCTCTTAGTTATGATTTTCGCTACACCATTTCTTTAGGGATATTTTGACTCTTTTTCTTCTCATTTCTTCTCCCTAGATCTTGCATTTTCATTCTCTCCCTTCAACTGCACATTTTGTAATATGTTTTCCATGTGTGAATCCTTTTTTTAATTTTAGCTTCTTTTTTCATTTATATCCTCTCTGTTAAACACACCTCCTTTTTTCTTGTCAACATATATATTTTCTTGTTGATTTTAAGATCTATTACTTATATACTAGTTAATAATTCCTTTTCTCAATTCAGTCCAATGTGAGGTTCCCATATCTGTCTGCTATTTCCATGTTTGTCTATTCTTCTGCCTTACCAAAGTTATCAGGAACACTAAGCTCCTCTTTTTTCTTCTTTAGTGTATTCTTTTTCTTCTTGCTTAAAATATGTTTAGGTTCGTATTAGATTATAGTTTTTAGGAAGTTTAATATTTCTCTTTTCTTGTACTTTTATATAATCCTTACTTTCTGTCTTAATAACAAATAAGATAGGGGAAAGCTGGGTAACTCAGTGGATTGAGAGTCAGGTCTAGTTATGGGAGGTCCTGGGTTCAAATTTGGTCTCAGACACTTCCCAGCTGTGTGACCCTGGGCAAGTCACTTAACCCCCATTGCCTAGCCCTTACCACTCTTCTGCCTTGGAACCAATACACAGTATTGATTCTAAGACAGAAGGTCAGGGTTTAAAAAAATATGAAATAAGATAGAAGGGGAAAAGGTAGATAAATAGGATTGAGTGACTTGCCCCAAAACACACAGCTAGGAAGTGTCTACGGCCAGCCTTGAATCCAGGTTCTCCCAACTCCAGCCCTACTACTCTATCCACTGAGCCACCTACCTATCCCAGCTCTAATGTTTCTTAAAATTATTTCTCCTTTACTGATTTCCTGGTCAATTAATGCTTAATAGCATAAATCTAAGAAGTTCCAATTTTAAAGTTTTTGATATTTTTCTAATGTCTCTTGGTTCATATATGATTTTATTGAGTTCTATTTGGTCCATATTATTTGTCAGGAACCTTTCTTCATGTCTCATTTTTTCCATTCTTTATGAAATTGTGATGATTTTGTGTTTGTTCTGCTACTTTATGTAGTTCTCTTTTTCACTACCAACCAACCAGTGCTTGGTTTTTACTTCATCATCTTAGCCAGAAGACTTAACTCTTCCATTTTTATTAAAAATGATTTTAAACTGAAAATGTATGGAGACACATATTGCTCACCTTTATATTGTAACATCTACTGAGATACATATTATACTATAGATGTGATACTATAGATTAAATCTATGAAGAATGAAAACAGGAGAAATTCAGGAATCTACTGATGACAAATATCAGAGAGGAGCCAACCCTAATGTATGACCTCAGATAACTTTATTTGTAGTAATAGTTATGTAATATTTATTGGGAAAGGAAATGGAGAGGACATGAAAAACAGGGGTCCATTTTTCATGTCCTCCCCATTACTTTTCCCAATAAAAATTACAGTAAACATTTATATAGCAATTGCCATAAGCCAGATAAGCTTTATTTTCCTCTTTGTTCCTAACAGCAACTCTGGGAGTTACCTGTAATTCATTTCCCTGTTTTGTAGTTGAAGAAATTTAGGCAAATAGAGTTGAAGCGACTTGTCCAGCTTCATAAACTGTCTGAGACTGGCTTTGCGCTGAACTCTTCCTGATTCCGTGCCTAATAATTTTTCCCTATGCCTCTTGGGCACAGACTTTGAATAACAATAAAGATGTACTAGAGATCCTAATGTAAGGAATAGAACTTAATTATATATTTTCTCCATATAGCTCTGCTCAGATACATAATTTGAAATAAAAATGATCCTGGCTTCTTTGAGACTAAACTAGCTTTATATAATACTTGGTTATAATCCATTTCCTGAGCAATGGAAACCCCAAGATGAAAGAGTTCCTCATTAGTAGGATAACTATTTTGTTGATATTTCTGTTCATGCAAAACCAAGAAACAACGGAAACGGGAGCTGGCTTTCATCTTTGTGCAGTCTCGGTCCACTTACACAGTGACTAGTGCAGAGTAAAATGTGTCGGAGGGTAGGAAGAATCACACTGATTTTTAGCTTCACCCTCTACTCTGAAAGAAACCGAAATAAAATTCTTCCTGTCATCTTCCTTAGGCTACTTTGTATTATCTTAGTCATCAATTAAACATTGCCAAGCTTATAAAAATCATCATGAAGGATTTTGCAAAGATTTCCTAGTGTAGGGAGTAGAATTTGGGGGGAGCTTGAACCCCCAAAATCACTCCAGTGAGCAGACAGAATTGATGAGATGCTGGCAGAGAAAAAGTGGTTGTATTTGGAGAAAAAAGTGGCCAGTGGGGAAGAGAGAGGGGAAGGGAAGGAAAGGGGATTCTGCTTGCAGCAGCTGCTTGCTCAGGGCAAAAATGCCCTCCCTTTACATGTAAGGGTGGACCTCTATTATAATACTGATGCAAGATTCTCTTCCTTCTCCCTGTCCAATCCCACACGAGCGGGGGCTGCGACATTTCAAAGCCTGAGTGGGCAATTTTTCATCATTAAAAACACACCTGATTTAAAAAAAAAAAACACACACAAAAAAAACAAGCCCGCGACTCTAGTGGGATTTGGGGCCGTGGACGGCAGATACAATTGAAACTCGCTGTTCCTTCTTATCTCAAGCCTCTTCCTAGAGTGGGCATGCTTCCCAGCCTACAGATAAGCTCTTCTCAAGGTTTTCCAAACTAGAAGTCTTAGAAAGTTGCCGCGGCACCAAGATGTGAATTTAAATTCTTTTTCAACAGCTTTATTAAAGGACTTGTTGTTAAAAACATCATAAAATACATTCAATGTGGAAAACGTGGCTGGTAGAGGACTAGTAGATGGCAAGTGAGTCATATTCCATCACCCTAGAGTCATTGTTTAGTGCTGTGAATGATAGCAAACAGCCAGAAGAGGTTCTGTTGCCATGGAGACCAGCCCACAGGAAAAGGAAATAGAGACTGCTCAGAGAGGAAGTGACGTAAGAAGGACATGTAAAAGAACTACACCACCTCTATATAGCATAGACCTGGTTAGCTGGGCTGAAGAGTTATTAGTGAGACGCTCTCAAATGATAGTTTTTAGGTAGTTTATAGGTTGGCATAAGAAGATCGAGGTCGTTTTTAGGTAGCACCAGGGTAGATAATTAAATCTCTCTTTTTCCTATATTAACATCTGGGCTATTTTTTCTCAATTAAAACAAAAATTTGTTAAAGTGCTCTCCTCCCTGCCAAGCTCCTAATTTTGACCCCTACAATACAGATATGTCTCTATAGAGAGAGATTATATAATATGATGTAGAAAGACTGAGAAAGTTGCCGTTACAAAATAACTCCGTTCATGGAAAACGATCCTATAAAAATCATCTGTTTAACTCTAGGGAAATGCAAAAGAATAAGCTTTGAATTTTTACATCCTATTCCCCAAAGTGACCGACAATGAAACTTTAAATAACGGCCAAAGATCTGGTCATGCCATGGTTTTTTATTAGTTATAAATCACTAGCATTCAAGGCTTGGATGGATTGGGTTGTACGTTAATGCAATTGATACACACATTGATAAAAGTTTGGGTCTCTGTTGGCATGAAAACATGACAGGATGGACCAGTGTAACAGAATGGGGAGAACACTCCCTAGGCTCAGTGAACTAGGACTTCTTTTGGAAAGAATTTCTAAAGCCATAGATGAAAGGAATGCCAAAAATAAAGAAAATCAAGACTTTATCAACGTTTTTGATGAATGATCTCCTACTATTCTTATGGAGAAGATGGAAAAGTAAAGACAAGACAGAAGTATCAAATGCGCCAGTTGAAGACTGCAACTGAATCGGTTTAAAATGTAATAAAGAAATATTTAACAAAACAAATAAAAATAAAATAAGACAAAAGTAAGATTTTTTAATGATGTAAATATGCAGCCCACAAGGATCTTTATGTATTGATTAGTGACCCTTGTTTCTCTTGAGACTGATACCATCATATTAGACAATAATTCAATTAGAAGAATTCAGAAGTTGTCGGATAGCTATAATTAAAGTTTTACTTTGTTCTTTTAGGCAGTAATGATAAATGGAATTTGCTACAGAAGGTGGACGTATTGGGATTAGAGTTTGGAGAAAGCAAATAACCGCAGAGGAGAGGAAGCGGAAAAAATCATGGAGTTTGAGCAATCCTTTTCACCACACTATCCTTTTAATACGAATACAAAAACAATCTAATAACCAACAACAAAACAAAGTGATAGTCCTTAGGAGACAGAGGACATTCCACATTTGTCACCTGATGTCACTATTAAAAGAATCTGCACTTTCATCTGCCTAGTTCTTGTTTTATTCCTTGGTGGGACCACTTCTTCAGTAGACTGTACTCAATGGCACTTAAACTCATTGAAGACGCAATTAGTGGAGGTCAAGTTTCTATAATTGAAATTCATGAGTGACCTTTAGGTTTTTACCCAAATCTCCACTAGCCTAAGGGTAGTGATTTATTTGTCAAGAAAACTTTTGCTTTGGGGAATTGATAAGTCAACAGAATAGTTTCAAGATCTCTAACTCACAAGTCAAAATAAATCTTGATTGTGTGAGTAAAGTGGGTTATAATCCTTTAGTGTTCTTGGAAGAAAATAATTTTTGATCAAAAACAAGTCATAGAACTTAATGTAAACGTAATTAAATGATAGGAAGGTAAATATTTTTCATATTAATGGCAGCTGGCACCATTGTTGACCTTTTAAGAGCTAATTCAAATCTATTTTAACACAATTTTCTACCAAAAGAAAAATCTCCCAACTTCTGAAATAAGCAACATTCATTTATTGGGATTCTTGTCTAGGTTTATTTTATGGCTATGCAACGTTAGGGTCACTGATCGTACTTCAGTTTCAGATTCAGACGCTTCATTTCTTATTCTTGTTATGCACATGATAAAATGGAATAACCTAAATACATCATAGTAATAACAATGTTAACTTAAGTCACTTCTTTTATAAGAATTAACACAGGTACATATTTAAAGTGAATACTTTCTTAATGCAATAGAATTATACCTTAAAATGCACCCAATTGAATGTTTGTATGGCTGATCATCTATAAACTCCCAGATTCCCCCTCAACAATACTATTCATTTGTTGATTTGTTTGTTTTCCTGACAAGCATTTATGAAGTGCCTACTATGTGTGAGGTGCTGTCCTAGAGATTACTAAGACAAAAATAGAAATGAAGCAATTCCCTCCTTCTAGGTATTTCCATATTATTGAAAAGAGTTGGAAGAAATGAGGGAAGAAAGGAAGGAAAATGAACCCAATTTTGTAAGTATAAAATAGATGTGTTGGACTTGTGGATGTCACCCCAAATACTCAGGGAAGAAAGATGTGTTTAGAGATGGGGATTTAGGAGGCAGTGCTTGGCAGGGACACTCTTCTTTTTAAAACAAAGGCCTGAGGCATGTCTAGCTAAGAAGTTATAGCCCTTAAACTAGAGGCTATCTTTTCTGTGAACTTCAATTTTAGGGGCTTGAATGTCTCTGTCAAACAATGCAACAGAATTTTTGCTAAACATTTCCTGTTTATCTGGACTATAATCATTGAAGCCTAGCTTACCCCTGCCCTTTACCCATGCTAGGTTTACTTAACAAATGACTAAGAAACTGCTCTGAGATTTGGAATTCCCCAGTTTCTGGACTCCAGACTCCTCGATTCATTTATACAGAGGAGTGGGTCCAAAAAGGCACGGAATAAATTTAAACCCAAATGTAAGGTTTTCTTTCCCACTTGATAGGATGCTTACTTAGTCTTCAATATGCGTGTACAGCCAACAATATTTTTAAAAGCCTTGCACTTCCTAATCAAAAATAAATATAAAATACTTCCATTGGGAAAGCATTTAGTTTGGCCAAAAGAGTTCTCTAACTGCAGAATGGATTTTCCAAAACTTCTCTTCTTCAAGCACTTGACAGCAGTCCCTTCCTTCAGCATTTCAGTGGAAATCTCAAATTCATATTTTAACAATTTTGGAGCCATTTGATGAAATCACTTCCTTCTTCACTCATTCCCCATCTCTTGATTATTGCTTTGCTACCTTCACTCTAAAAAATCTCTGTATTCTGCAACAATCTAACTATTGTTCTTCCCTTTCTCCCCTAAATTTCTTGAATGAAAAAAGTCTATTTTCATGTGTCTACTTCCTCTCCTCTCATTTTCCTTAGATTTGACTTCTTGTCTCATCTGAGTTACCAATGACTTGACTGAAACATCTAATGAATCTTTCTCAATTCTCATTCTTCTTGACATTTCCAGTGAATTTTATACTCTTAAACTATAATCCAAGATATTTTTTCCTCTTTGCATTTTTGCTATGCTGCTTTCTGTTGGTTCTCCTGCCATTTGTGTGACCACTCTTTCTTCTGCCATTTTTTCTGCTATCTGTTCACTCACAATATGTCCACTAACTATGGATGTTCCCCAAGTTTCTGTACTTGTCTCTTTTTTCTCATTTCTACTTTTCCATTTCATAATTCTATCAATGACTATGGTTCCAATTACAATCTCTTTCCAGATGTCATAGATCTAAATATCTAGACTTAGACTCTTTCCTGAGTTCTAGTAACACAATATCAAATGTCTATTGGACATTTCAACCTGGATGTATGACAGGCATCTCAGACTCAACACACCCAAGGCAAAATCCTATTCTATTCAACATCCACCTCTCCTTTCTTCCAGATTCCATTTTTGTTGTTGTTGTTGAATGTGTCGTAATCTGTCTAGTTCTTCAGGTTTGTAAATTCATTTACCTGCAGATTTTATTGCCAAATCTTTTAATTTCTTTCTTTGCAATAACTTTTAGTTGCATGCTTATCTTCCCCTCTCCCCTAGATTATTGAAATAGCATCCTATTCAGTTTCTTTAACTCAAGTCTCTCCCTTTTCCTAGCCTTCCCTCAAAATGATCTCCAAAGCGGTTTTCCTAAAGTTTATGACTGAATGTCTGTCATGACACTCTCCCCTTGAAACTCAATAGACTCTAAATTGTTCTTATTATTTCTATTTTAAATCTGTATTTCTTTGATATTTAAATGTCCTTCTAACCTGATGTTTTTCTACACATCTACTCTCTTTGTACATTGCTTCTCTCTGACTCTATGATGTAGCAACATTTTGCTGCTTGCTGTTTGTTCCTCACACATACTTCCCTTCTCATCCTCTTGTCTTTGCCTTGATTGCCCTCATATACGTCCTCCTCATCTTTGCTTTTTGTAAGCTCTGGTTTCCTTCAAGACTCAGCTGTCCACATGAAATATTTTTCGGTTCCCCTTAGTTGTTAGTGTAGCCCTCTCCAAATCTACCTTGCTGATGTCCCTCCCCTAGATTCCTTTTCTCTGCTGGAGTCATTTTCCTAATTCCCATTCCCACTTTCACTGGACATTTTTGGGTTGGGTCCATGGAGATTGGCTGGTTGACTGCTAATTATCTCAAGATCCTGGGTGTAGCCATGAGAGATCATTCCTTCTAATGACTTTTTCAGTGTGCTGTCCATTATCAATCCGCTTTTACCATATTAGCCTAACAGATGTGATCTATTGAAAAGGTGGAACAAAATGCTTGGTATAAAACGATTCCTCCAAGACCTTGGGGTGTCTTCTTCTATTACACACTCACTGTCCAAGGGAAGAATGGACTTAAATGTAAAGAAGACAGATGTAAAAGCATTTGTGGAAAGGCATTACTGTCCTAATCCTGGCACAGGGCGTCCTTTTCTTCCATCTTCATGGAAGTCTCCTGAGACTCTTCCATGATGTGATTTTCTGTTGTGCTCCAAATACCAGCCTCTTCGTTCCCAGAATCTACAGGCCTTTTCTCTTTGAGAGTCATACTCTATGATGCAGCAGCTAGCTTAAGACTTTACACAACCACCTGCAAGTGTTTCCTGTGTCTTTGAATAATATTATTTGGGGCAGATTCTTTGGCTGACAAAGATCTTCAGTGGCTCTGATGGATCTCCACCATCTGAACCATTTTATCACTCTATCTCTATTCACTTAAGACCTGGAAAGAAGTAAAACAGATTCCAATGTCAAGTCCTCGTTGCCAGGTAGACTAGAAGCAGAGAAATGCAGCTTGATACCCCTCCCTCAGCTTACAGTGTCCAGCAAGTCTTGCCTCCCTAACTACCAGGAAGGAAAAGAGGATGAGAGATCTGTGTTACGTGAACTGAGTTCCCCATAAGCCCCTGCTGACTAGTTCATTTCCAGGTCTTTTGGACCATGGGAAGATGCTCATTTCTGTGTCTGTAGCTCGAGGTCCGTTACTCCAGTTTCTGTTGGGCCCCTCCTACACTCTATCACTTGAAACCCGAGTTCTCAGAGCAGAGAGGAGCTGCTGAAGTTTCACTACTGCATACACGCATGCGTGGCACACTTTTAAGTTTCATTTATATTATTAACGTTTTCTCCACTTTCTTAAGTTTCGATAATGGGCAAAATGATCAATTTAAGCCATATTTCTCTTTGGCTGCCTTCCAAGGTATACGTGCTCGTACCAACAATACGGCAATCGGTTCTCACAAGCCAGTTTGAGGTAGCTTCGGCAGACCATGATTTAGAAAACATAAAGTACTTTAATAGCGCTTTAACTGAACTCCACCTTCCTTGAGGTCATAAAAGTGTTAGCAGCAAGAGAAGCGGATAGCGAGGGGATCAAGGGAACTTGGGGCCGAACTGTTTTGGCTCTCAGAGCCTCCCCTCTAAAGTCTTGTGATCATTTGGATGTCCTCCTTCCCCCAAAGAGGAGCTGGCTGTGTTTGGTTAGCACATGAACACATGGCAGGACACATTTTAACTGAACGCCCCGTCTGTGGCATTAATCTTGGCTTACGTCAGCGTCGATTGAGGATATGGACAGGCAGGGGCGAACGCAATTCTCCATTGCACTGGCCTCTTGGTCTGTCACAATCTACGCCCGGGCCACTGTCCTAGTGACCAGTAAGGACAGTCAGCTTGCAGATGAGTCCATTGTCTCCACACCAAAGACAAGGGGGCTTCATAAACAGTGACTGGCCAGCAGAGGCTTCCCCCTCCTTCTGGCCCATGCAGCTGGCCGACATTTACGCCACTCTGACACGGATCTGCCTCGCTTCGTGCTCCTTCTGGCCCATGGTGCTGGCTGGGGCTTGCTCGTGGCTTCTTTGGACTCACATTTTTTCCTCTGATCGTTTCCATGGTTACTGTCCACTCACAGTTCATCAGAACCTGGAGTAAATTTATGTACCCAACAGGGTGTATCTTCAGATACATGTGCAACCAGGCTGCTGAGCTGCAGCTGTTTTCTCTTTTTTTGCAAAAAGAGCAATAACACAACCCAATTGATTTATTATTACTTAACTGTTAGACCTGTACAAGGTGACGATGTCATCTCTTCCTGAGCAAGCAGGGGGAGAACATGAAGGCTTGTCAGAGCACAAAAAATCCCTACAAGCTAAGGTAACGTTGACCTTTTTCTCTCCCTCTGCATCTGCTTCCACAAGTCGAGCTACTCTTGCCAATGTTATTCCTTATCTGGCCTCTGCTGCTTTCTCCTTTCATCGCCTTGGTGCTGCTGCTTTCACTGTTATTAATGTATTACTATTTTTTCCCCCATTACATAGTTTTTGCCATTGCGCTTTGAATTGTCACCTCATGCTACATATTTGATCCAATGAATCACTGAGACTAGCAGTGATGGCAAAACTTTAAGAGATGGAGTGCCAGGCTCTGCCCCCACTCCACCCCCCAGAAAGAGTGCCATGCCTGCCCCCCCAGAGCTCCAGTGTTGTGACTTGTTCCCTCCCACCTTCAGCACCTCCCCTACCATTAGTCCAGACTGGGAAGGGAGAAAGTGCTGCTGGGCAGAAGGGTGGGGAAAGTGAGAAGGTGAGGGAAGCAGCTCTGCTTGAATCCCCCTAGCTTTCCAGTATCAAACTCTGGGGGTGGAGGGCAGCATGTGTGCCCAGTGAGAGAGCTCTGCATGCCATTTTTGGCTCCTGTGCCATAGGTTCGTCATCACTGCTCTAAGGGATTACATAATCAATTCCTTTAATAAACATGGAGTAAATAATCTCCTGGTAGTAACAGTCCCCAAGATTGTTAAATGCAGTCCAAAAGAAAGTAAAAGCAGATGAAATGAAGAAAACTAGGGGAGATATGGAGTCAAAGAGTAGAGTATTATAGACCAGGATATTAGAGAAAGTGAATTCTGGGTTAATCTATATAATTTTATACACCCAACCAGTATTAATATAAGCTAAGAAACTATGCAGGGAGATATAGGGAAGTTTGAGATATTTTTGCTCCCATGTAGGTTGTTCTGAATCTAACTCTGTCCCTTGATAGAAAGATGTCTTTATATCAGTAAGTCTCTGAAACCATGAGTACTTCTTTGATAACTCCACTTATCTCCTTATTTAATTTTAATTTTTATTATTTTTTACTTAATAGCTTTTATTTTAATTATGTTTTATGCATACTAGCATAAGTCTTGCTTTTTTTCCTGCTTTGCATAGTTGGTGTCCAGGCTCTTATTTAAAGCAGTCCATTCTGTGCATCATGCAATGATCTTTGGCTAACAGGTAACAATTTATACAGTGCTGGCAGTAGCAGATTGATAGGGAAAACCGTGTTGCCTTGTTCTACAAGAAACAGCACAACTTAGCATGATTAAGAGTTATAGTACCAGCTGCCACAGGATAATGGAATTTATTTCAATTCCTTCTCATTAAAAATTTTTTTGTCATTGAACAGAACTTAATTATGAAGATAACAGACTTGTGTTTAATGTTATAATTTTGTCAAAAAAAAGTGTTTTTTAAATTTCAGAGTTCAATCATAAAGCTTCAGAAAAATCATTTATTTTAACTGGCCTATTGACAATTTCCATTCATCAACATCCGTCTGAAAATGTTAAATTCAATGTGGTTTGGCTGGGATAGAAATCAGAAAAATTGATGTTTTCTCATTAGCATTTCCTTATTCCTGGAAGTTATGATTCTTATTACAGTCTGACTACACTATTTTTTTTGTTTGCTATCATTTGCTTTTGACTTAGACATAGGTAGTAGTATTTTCATTAACTTGTACTCCCATGATTTTTTTAAACTATATTTAGGATTCTACATATATTTTCTATTCATCTTAATGTTCATTTTTTTCGATTCAACTTAATATTCTATCCTACTATCCTACAATCTCTTTGTTCCCCAACTTTATCATCTATTGTGCTAGTCATTCTTATCAAACTTTGCATCATTTGAAATTTGAACAAATGTGTATTTTATGCTTTTATTCAAGTTAATGAGGAAAATCTTAAATAGGGCAGAGCCAACACATGTCTAAGGAAATTCCATTAGAAACCTCCAAAGTTGACATTGACTCATTGACAATTATTATTTTTTTTTTGGTGTTAAGCCACTCAACCAGTTTCAAATTTATCTAAACATACCATCACGTAACTCACATTTCTTTAGTTTATCCACAGCAATACTATGAGAGCCTTACCTGAATGCATAAGTAAAATACAAGTAAAGTTATTTCATTTTCATCTATAAGTCTAGTAATGTTATCATAGCATTTTGTTATTCTAGTTTGACCATGAAACCCTATTGGCTTTCTTGTCATCATTGTTTCTGAAGTCATATATTTAATATACTTTAGAATTTTTCTGGAAATCAATGTCCATGCTTATGGTATCTTTTAAAATACTTTTTAAAAAATTTACCCAGATCATGTCAATAAAATTTTCAATAATAATTTTCTGACACTTTTATATCTTTGTTCCCTCTTCCTCTCCTACATGGGCTTCCAGACTTATTCTTATCCTAGTTCCCTGTTTACTTTTTGAAAATCAGAGCCTTTCTTTTTGTCCCATTTTCTATGATTGTTTGTTTTTAAAATATTATTAACAATTAACATAATTACATCTAATGGATTTCATCTGATTCTAGTGACTTGAAAGATAAAAGGTAACTAAGTGTTCTACTAATCCTTTCATTACATTGGTTTTCACCTCCCCATTAGCTTTTTTTGATCTGTTCTTTCGGCTCCAAATAAAACTGATTTGGAGGAGAAATAAAGTAAAATCTGACCAATAATTATGATTCTTTTACCTTCCTATCTTCCTTCATCATAAGGTGTATATGGAGAAAGAATCTTTTGTGATCTGAGATTTTCTTCGTGGCCTCAACTCATTTTGAGCTTTAGTATTACTTCAAAAACTTCAAGACCAATAATGGAGAACCTTTTGGAGACTGCTGTGCCCCCACCACCACCACTTCCACCCTGCCCTCCACTCCCAAACAGGGGAGGGAGGAAGTGTCCCCATTGGGCTATTGGGCAGAGGGGCAGATCATGAGAGAAATGTTGATCCAGACCTAATCTCTCCCACACTGTCTTCCAATTTTCCCAGCAGTTTTTATCAAATACTGGATTTTTGTTCCAAAATCTGGGATCTTTGGGATTGTCATAGATTGTCTTGCTGAGGTCACTTACCCCAAGTCTATTCCATTGACCCTCCTTTCTGTCTCTTAGCCAGTACCAAATTGTTTTGATGACCACTGCTGTGTAGTATAGTTTGAGATCTGGGACTGCAAGTCCTCCTTCCTTTGCATTTTTTTTCATGATTTCCCTGCATATCCTTGAACTTTTGTTCTTCCAAATGAACTTTGTTATGGTGTTTTCTAATTCAGTAAAAAAGTTTTTTGGAAGTTCCATTGGTATGGCAATAAATAAGTAAATAAGTTTGGGTAGGATGGTCATATTATTATTATTATTATTATTATTATTATTATTAGCCTTTCTTCTTTTATCTATCCCTTTTATCTATCCCTTCTACAGCGGAATGAACACAAGTGTGAGAGCTATTCCTGGCTCCTAGGCATCATATATAGAGGAAAGAGCGATGGATTTAGATTTATAAATTATGAGATCCTATGCTGGCTAGACCATTTACAACTTACATAACCTTAGTCATGGCATTCCATCTTTTAAAAGAGTCATTTCTTCATCATTCCACACTTCTCAATAAGGGTTCCATGTTTTGTTCTTGGAACAATAATTAACCAATACTCACCTAGGTATCTATTGTGTCATTGTTCCTCTCAGTCACTTTACCTTGGTTTCCTGGATCCAAACTTAATGTCTTGCGTGTATTAAATCCCTTGTTAGGATATAGGCCAGTATATTGTCAGAACAATCCTGTGATAAAAAGCAGCAGCATATCGTCTGCTGTTCGGGGACCTCCTCGGAGATCGGCGTGAAGCAGCACGCTTCTCTGTGAAGGAGTGCGGGGGATTATAGGCGATTGTTTCTAGAAATGCGACAGCAGCCAATCAGCAAGAACCCACTTTTCCAAATACATCAAGCAATGAAACCAGCGTCAGCTTGAACTAGCAAGTGGTCAAAACGAGTCGGTGCTAGAATTGCCGGAAGAGAAACCATCACAAATTGGAATTCTAGACCAAATACCTCATCTAGAAGGAGAACACAGTGGAACAGAAGGAAACTTGGAGGAGTTGCCTGGTGAAAAGCACAGAAAACGGCCCAAATCCCAGCATTTCCCTTCCATTTGATGGAAGCTCTGCATTCTGTGTCATAAGTGAGAGATGCTGTGAACGAAGCGATAGCAGTGACACATCAGAAATCCCTTTGAGTCCCATAATCACTGTTTGGTAAAAATAGACTAGCTAACTTGTCAGTGGAAATGTAGGTAAAGGGGTCTGACAGAATGTCTTTCAAAGGACGGATGGGCACTTCCACACTTGGAATAAGATTTTCTCTCGAAGTGAAGCAGCTACCGAGTAACATCTACTTTTTAAAAGTCATCTCGAGGTTGGAGAGTTAGACATTTGATGACAATGAATAGAAACTGCCGCTGAAAGATACTTAAAGAATCACGTTTGTATAGATAATGCTTTTAGAAACTCAAAATAGCAATTCCATTTTAATGATTGGAAAAGTGAAAAAGCAAGGGCACCCCCCCCCCCCCCCCCCGACCATTTTATTAACCCGAATACAATTGGCTCTTCATGTGGTTTTGAACACTATCACTGGTATGTTTCCTAATTTCTTCAACTGCTAGAATTTGTTTTTTTTTTTCCTGGCAATGCTTTATGTTTCAGACATCAGCAAGTAAGTCATTGGCAATTACACTGACCATCTACCGTGTGTCCTGGTACAATTGGAAGTGAAAAAAGGCAGACTTACTTGGATGGTGGGAAATATTGATACCATGTTATTTTTGACAGGACGATGTCAATTCTTCCTGGTTTCTGTTTAAATACAACAGACATTTTATTAAGTACCTACTATGTGTTCAGCACTGGAGGAGAAGTTAAGTTATGGCTTTGGTTTCCACTTTACCCATTTAGCTGGAGGCCTTTATCATGTATCTTTGAAGTTCACTGCCTATTATTTTAGCTGCCTTCCTAGCTCTGTAACCCATTTTAAGTATCCTTGACACAGTAGTGCCTTTTATACTATTTATCAGAGAATTATCTTCCCTTCTCAGCCAGAAGTCTGAGTAAGGAGGGCAGGCATCTCTTGGTATAGCAAGAGATTAGCACCTTGGCAGAGTCCATCCCTCAGCTGATTTTGATTTTTGTCCTTTTGAGATGCTTTGTTGTGATTGGTAGTAGGGAAAGTTGTTAAGTTCTTTCTACTCTATGGCCATCTTAGCCTAAAAGTCTAAGCATGTAACTTTTTACTACCATTATAATATTTCCCTTGGATTCAGCTATTAGAGCATTTTTCCACCCCTAACCATAACAAACCTCATCCCTTATTCTACTTTCACTCACCCTACCTTTCAAGGCATGCCACTTTTCTATATATTCCAGGAAAAGCTCAAAATAATTAAATATATTGACTTGACTGCTGATAGTTTATGCTTCTACAAGGACAAATTCTGTCACCAAGTAAAACAAAGCATTGTCAGTTGTTTAAGACATATTTTTAATTCTCTTAAAGGCAGAATTGTTTTAACTTTTTGTTTGGTAATCACTTAGATCAATGGTCTCCCTTTAAAACAAACAAACAACTTTTACCTTCTGTCTTAGAATTAATATTAAGTATTGATTCCGTGGTAGAAGAGCAGTAAGGTTAGGCAATTAGGGTTTAGTAATTTGTGGAGGATCATATTGCTCAGAAGTATTACCATCGATCTGCCCCTCCATTTTCTTCAGTATTCTTTCACCTCAGATTTTATCTATTTATTTAATCACATTCATCTACTCCTATAAGTGTTCTAATTTCAATTTATCTCAGTGTTTGGAATTTAAAGTCAAATACATTAAAAAGATAAAATTGATAGGTAGATACAATTGAAAGAAATGGTTCATATCCTACACTCAATAAATCCTAATCATTTTTTCAATTCTATCCACATATAAAGGTTTTTATTGAAATCTTCCCAGCACATCTTTCTTGATTTTGTTCTATTTTCATTGCCAATTAATCAGATGTTACCTTTTTTTATTTTTAAAGTTTATTTAATTAATTTAAAATATTTTTCCATAGTTACCTAAATCATGTTCTTTGCATCCCTTCTTAAAACTCTCCTCCCATAATTAATGAGCAATTCCACTGGGTTTTATACGTGTCATTGGTCAAGAACTATTTCCATATTATTAGTATTTGCACTAGGGCGATTGTTTAGAATCTACATACCCAATCATATCCCCAGATGAATCCTGTGATCAAGCGGTTGTTTCTCAACTCTGTTCCTACTCCCAACAATCTTTTCTCTGGATGTGGATAGCATCCCTTCTCATAAGTCCCTCAGAACTGTCGTTAATCATTGTATTGCTGCTAGAGAAATCCACTAAATTTTATTGTGCCACAGTGTATCCGTCTCTGTGTATAAAGTTCTCCTGGTTCTACTCCTTTCATTCTGCATCAATTCTTGGAGAGCGTTCCAGTTCCCATGGAATTCCTCCAGGTCATCATTCCTTTGAGCACAATAATATTCCATCACCAACAGATAACCTTGATTTTCTAAATTTTTGCCACCACAAAGAGCACATCTATAAATATTTTTGTACAAGTCTTTTTCCTTATTATCTCCTTGGGGTATAAATCCAGCAGTGGTGTGGCTGAATCAAAGGGCAGGAAGTCTTTCAAAGCCCTTTGGGTATAGTTCCAAATTGCCATTCAGAATGGTTGGATCAATTCACAACTTCACCAGCAATGCATTATTTCCCCTATTTTGCCATATCCCCTCCAACATTTATTACCCATTGCTGTCATATTTTACATTTTGTAATTTTTTCTAACTCTCCTTTGGTCTTAAAATCTTCCCTTTCCCAAAGATCTGACAGGAAGTATTATGTGTTCACTTAATTTACTTATAGTTTCCTTCTTTATATTCAAGTCATTCACCCATTCTGAATTCATCTTGGTATAGGGTGTGAAATGTTGAACTAGACCTAATCTCCCCAATACTGTTTTCTAATTTTCCCAGCAGTTTCTGTCAATTAATGGATTTTTGTCCCCAAAGCTGGAATCTTTGGGTTTATCACACACATGTCTTTCTAAGGTCAATTATGCCAAGTATATTCCACTGATCCTCTCTTCTGTCTCTTAGCTGGTATCACATTGTTTTGATGACCACTGCTTTATAGTACTGTTTAAAATCTGGTACTGGTAAACCCCCCGCCTTTACATTTTTTTTATTATTTCCCTTGATATTCTTGATCATGTCTTCTTCCAAATGGCCTTAGTTAAAGTTTTTTTTTTTCTTCTAATTCTGTAAAATGTTTCTTGATAGTTTTGTAGGAATGGCACTTAATAAATAAATTAATTTAGGTAGGATTGCCATTTTTATTATGTTAGCTCATCTTACCCATGAGCAATTAATGTTTTTCCAATTATTTAGACCTAGTTTTAATTGTGTGGAAAGTGTTTTATAGTTGTGTTCAAATAATTCCTGTGTTGTTGTTTTTTTTTTTTCAGATAGATTCCAAAATATTTTATATTGTCTAGGGTAATTTTAAATGGAATTTCTCTAACTCTTGTTTCTCAGTTGTGTTGGAAATATATATATATATATATATATATATATATATATATATATATATACTGATGATTTATATGTGTTTATTTTGTATCTTACAACTTGATTAAAGTTGTCGATTATTTCCACTAGCTTTTAAGTTGATTCTCTAGGATTCTTTAAGTAGACCATCATAACATCTTCAAAAAGTGATAGCTTGGTCTCCTCATTCCCTATGTTAATACCTTCAATTTCTTTTTCTTCTATAATTGCTATTGCTAGTGTTTCTAGTACCATGTTAAATAATACAGGTGATAATTGATATCCTTGTTTCACTCCTGATCTCATTGGGAAGGTTTCTAATTTACCCCCATTGTAGATGATGCTTGCTGATGTTTTTAAATATATATTGTTTATTATTTTTCAGAAAGCTCCTTCTATTCTTATACTTTCTAGTGTTTTCAATAGGAATGAGTGTTATATTAAGGTCAAAGGCATTTTCTGCATCTATTGATATAATCAAGTGATTTTTGTTGGTTTGCTTGTTGATATGGTCAATTATGTGAATGATTTCCTTAATATTAAACCATCCTTCCATTCTTGGTATAAATTCCACCTGATCATAGTGAATAATTCTCCTGATCACTTACTGGAGTCTTTTTGCTAGTATTCTATTTAAGTTGTTTTTTTTTCATCTATGTTCTTCAGGAGATTGTTCTGTAGTTATCTTTCTCTGTTTTTTGATCTGCCTAGATTTGGAATCAGTATCATATGTGTGTCATAAAAGGAATTTTGTAGAACTTCTTTGCTTATTTTTTCAAATAGTTTGTATAGTATTGGGGTTAGTTGTTCTTTAAATGTTTGATAGAATTTACTTGTGAATCCCTCAGGCCCTGGGGATTTTTTCTTAGGAAGTTCTTTGATGCCCTGTTGGATTTCTTTTTCTGATATGGGATTATTTAAGTATTCTATTTCTTTTTCTGTTAATCTAGGCAATTTATATTTTTAAAATAATCCTACATACAACCTAGATTGCTATATTTATTGCTTTATAAATTACCTTAATTTCCCCTTCATTAGAGGTGAGGTCGCCCTTTTCATCTTTGAGACGATTTATTTGATTGCCTTCTTTCCTTTTTTTATTAGATTAAACAGCACTTTATCTGTTTTATTTGTTTTTTTTTCCCCAATGTATCAGCTTCTCGTATTAATTCAATAGTTCTTTCATTTTCATTTTTTCAAATTTCTCTGTTAATTTCTAGAATTTCTAATTTAATTTTTATCTAGAATTTTTAATTTGTTCTCTTTATAGTTTTTTTTAATTTTCATGATCAATTCAATGACCTCTTCCCTCCATGATTTGTTAATATATGCACGCAGGGATATATTTCCCCCAAGTACTGCTTGGACTGCATCCCATAAATTTTGATATGAAGTCTCCTCATCATTCTCTTCAATGAAATTATTAATTGTTTCTATAATTTGTTCTTCAACCAATTTTTGAGAATCATATTATTTAATTTCCAATGAATTTTTGATTTGCCTCTCCATTTACCCTTACTAGTTATTATTTTTATTGCATTATTATCTGAAAAGGTTGCATTTATTATTCCTGATCTTTTGCATTTGTTTGCCTTGTTTTTGCATCCTAGTTTATGGTCAATCTTTGTGAATGTACCAAGTGCTTGTAAGGTTCAAAATGTAAGGGGTTAATATAAAAGGCTGGACTAGATTATTGAAGAATAGAATATTTAAGAATATGAATTTAAGAATACATTAATTAAGAATAGAATAAGATCACTAGGAATTTTAATCAATTCCAAAATGATTTCTTTGGAATTTATTTATAAAATATATTGGTAGTGAAAGTAAGAAAATCAGAGAGAAGATAGGGATATCTAACCTACACACTAATTATTTTTCTCAGACCCCTGGCTCAACCTAGGCAGGGCTAATTAGTCCTTAGCTGGAGGGTCCTAAACCTTGAGCTGAGGACCTGGGGATGCAGGAAGCCTCTCTCAAGAGGGTAGGCCTCTCCTGAGGCTAGTCCCTTTTGAAAATCCAGGAAAAGGAGTCAGCCTTTTTCACTCACCCCATGTGATAGTTCTAAGGAAAATAGAAGCAGTCCAAGGTGCTCAGTCAGAGCTCCTCCAAGGTCAAGTTGAAGATGAAAGACCTCTTCATAGGAAGTTCTTGGCATTTTTAAATACCATTCATTTTAGTCCCTTCCTGTCCTTCCATTTTACATGTACCAATTATAGCTAAAGCTTTGCTTAGGATTTCCCAGGAGGCAGTCAGTCAATTCGATTCATCACCCATTATTGCACACATGACTTCACAGTCCTCCCCCACTCCAGTGTAAGTGGGGTATATATGCTGCTGGTGATAAAATCTAAAAATGGACAGGGGGGAATTAATCTCATCTTCACAGTCTGCTGAAAAGAAGTTGTATTCCTTTTAGTTACTATTTATTTTTCTCCATTTAACCATTAACTCTAATTTTTCCAAGATTTCATTCACATCTCTTACCTTTTATCTCTTATTTATTTTTTTGGTTTAATTTATATAGATCTGATAGAGGAAGGGTTAGGTCTCCCACTAGTATACTTTTTCTATCTATTTCATCCTCGAGTTCCACTAGTTTCTCCTTTAGAAATTTGGGATGCATTTGGTGCATACATGTTGAGTATTGCTATTTCCTCTTTGATCTGCCTTTTATCAGGATGTAATTACCTCCCCTATATCTATTAATCAGAACTATTTTTACTTTGGCTTTATCAGATATCATGTTTGTGACTCCTGCCTTCTTTTTCTCAGTTGATGTTCAATAGATTTTGCTCTAGCCTTTTACCTTTACCCTGTGTGTGTCTCCCTGACTCATTTGTGTTTCTTGTAGACAACATACGGTAGGATTTTAGTTTCTGATCCACTCCGCTATTTTTTTTTCCTTTTATGGGTGAGTTCATCCCATTCACATTCAGAGTTATGACTACTACCATTGCTTTTACCATCATTTTGATTAACTCTTCTAGTCCTGCCCTTCCTACTTTCACTATTTCCTTTTATACCAGTGTTTTACTTTTAATCACACCCCCAATCCTCGCCCATATTTTACTTCCCTTCCCATCACTCCCTTATTACTTCTCTTATATTTTTCTGTAGGTTCTATTAAATTCCCTCCCATCTCTCTTTCCCTCCTTTTTGGTACTCCCCATCCACTCCCTCCCTTAGTTTTCCCCTCTCAACTTCCCTATATGGTAAGATAAAATTCTATAGCCCAGTAGATATAGATTCTCTTTCCTCTGAGTTGATTCCACTGAGAGTAAGGTTTATGTATTATCTATTAGCACTTTCTTCATTTCCTATTTATGATAGTATTCTTCCCCTCCCCCTCCCATGCACCCTTTTTATAGTATAATTAATATTATTTTTCTTATTCATTCCAGTTTTCTTGGTGCCATCTTCTACTCCCCCCTTTCTTCTTTTTACATATCATCATAAACCACTTAGTACCCCTACCACTACCTATGAATAATTCTTCTAATTACTATGTTAGTGAAAATAATTTTGGAGTTACAAATATCACTTTTCCATATAGGAATTTAAACAATTTGACCTTACTGAAGCCCTTAAACAATCCGTCTCCTTCTTAGTTACCTTTTCATGTTTCTCTTGATTTTTGTATTTGGACATCAAATTTTCTGTTTAGTTCTGTTCTTTTCTTTACAAATACTTGGAAATCTTCTATTTTGTTAAATGCCCATACTTTTCTCTGGAAATATATAGTTGGTTTTGGTGTGTAGGTGACTCTTGGTTATAAGCCCATTTCTCTTGACTTTCAGAATATCATATTCCAAGCATTGTAGTCCTTTAGTGTGGAGGCTGCAAGTCTATGTAATCCTTACTGGGTTTCTTTGATATCTTAATTATCTCTTTCTGACTTCTTGAAATATTTTCTCCTTAGCTTAGAAGCTCTTGAATTTGGCAATTACATTCCTGGGAGTTGTCTTTTGAGGATTTAATATAGAAGGTTATCTGTGGATTCTTTCAATGTCGTTTTTGCCTTCTTGTTCAAGAAGATCAGGGAAGTTTTCTTGGATAATTTCCTGTAGTATGATGTCACGGTTTCTGTTCATTTCCAAGTTTTCAGGTAGGCCTCTGATTCTTGAATTGTCTCACCTAGACCTGTTTTCCATTTCAACTGTCTTCTCATTGAGATATTTTATGTTTACTTTTAACTTGTCATTCTTTTGACTTTGCTTTATTAATTCTTCCTGTCTTGTGAGATCATTAGCTTCTGCTTGCCCAATTATAGTTTTTAATACTGGTTTTGAGCTGTGATCTTTTGGTTTTCCTTTTTAGCTTGGTCTATCCTGCTTTTCATTGCTTCCAGAAGTTCAATTCTGGTCTTCAGTTTGTTTACCATTTCATTTGATTTCTGGGCTTCTTTTTCCAAGTGGGAGATTCTATCTTTTAAACTGTTTTCTTTTTTAATTATTTCTCACTTTTCATGCAAAGTTTCTTCTATCTTTCTTATTTGGTTCATCATCTCAAATCTGAGCTCCTCAAGAGCGTGTAACCAATATCAATTTTTAGGAACATTTGGATGTGTTTGCTTGTTTGTTGTCCTCTGCTGTCTCCTCTCTAGTCTAGAGTTTTTCTCCGTAGATATTTTTGAAGGTCATGGTTCTTTTCTTGTTTGTTTTGTTTTGATTTTTTTCTTTTTGCTAGTTGCAGATTATAATTCCTGGATGTTAGTGCCATTTCTGTGCTATTTATTTCTTCCCTTCCCAGATAGAAGTCTGAGTGATGAGGCAAGGCTCTCTGTGTATTGAGCTACAGAGCGGGTTTTGCCTGAGGCTATTTTTCTGTCTCTACCTTATCTGCTCTGCATAGCCCAGCTCTTCCCTGCCTGCATCCCCACTCTCCCTGTTCCTCAGCCTCCTGGGGTCCCAAGTCTCACTTATCTCTGGGGCAAGTCTATGGTGTCTTCATTCAGTTCCCTGAGGGTAGCCATTTTTCCTTTTTTTATATTTTTAACAACGGTTTGTAAGCAACCATTGAATTTCTTTATTGAGAAGATTTTTAAAGAGATTAGAAACTTCCTTTTTAAATCTGTAACTGAGAGTTTTTGTAGATCACATCATTTTCAACAACAAAATCATATAATTATGGAAACATTTGTTTTACAATGATTATTTCTCTAAATCTTGTTTTTTACTTGTTACTTTAAATATCATCTTTATAATGAAAGGACAGAAAATGTATTTTTTAAACGTTTAAAATAGAAATCTGATGGACAGCATATTTTAGGGAGCCAATTTTTATAGAATAAGTAAACAAATTTCAGACCTATTCTTTTGTAAAAGAAAAATTGATAACATCTAGATCATTCTCTTTTCAAAATCTCACTTTGCATTTTACTAGTTTGAGATCTAGGAAACAAGATGCCCCCAAGATGTATCCTTCCTGACATAGTTCCTATTCTCCTTTCCTGACTTATTTTATGCATTATCTCCCTCCATTAGACTGTGAACTCCCTGAAGACAAAAAGGATCTTTCTTTTTATTAATTGAATCCCCAATGCTTCAACAGTGCCTGGCACTTAATAAGCACTTAATTGATGTTTATTAGACTGAATTTAATGAATTATAAACTCTTTGTTTCCAGATAACCAGTGAAATTCTGTGGGATAAAAGAGATTTTTATGGTCTCTCTCTTATTACTTTGATAAACTACAATGTGTATATTGAATGTACACTAGAGTAAACTCTAAGCACAAAAAATTCACTTTTTAAAATCCCTGTATATATCTTGTGGGATAGGATAGATTTATCAATAATTGTTTTTTAATAATTTAAAGGTAAAATGCTACAATCATTAGAGAGATGACCTGGAAGCCAGTAAGACCAGGGTTCAAGTATTTCCTCTCCTGATCTCTTGTGTGATTCCAGGCAAGAAGTTTAACCTATTTGCTTCAGACTATTTTAGGTTATGAATTTCAAGGAAAACATCTGTGCATATTGAGTAGAGGAGTTTTCTCATTTTGTAATTCATTACTTTTATTGTCATAGTTCCCTATGTCTTTATAATGATTGTGTATTCAATTAATTGATCAAAATGCCTCACCAAAAAGCTAAATTTCAGGACTGAATATTCAACAAAATTGAAATTGAGATAACTGGGGCTCTTCTTACAGGACTGTGGTTTCAGAATTCACAGATTGCTATCACCATAAAAGTGTGTTTGCATGTGTGTATATGTGAGTGGGGGGTATTCAAATCCATTGGTATGTTTGTTTCAGTTCTTAGTTGCTAGCATCTGTTGCAAAAAAGGAGACCTTGTGCAGTGGTTTAAGTCTATGGCATGAGATTTTGGAATAAAGGAGAGCCAAGGAATAGTAGGTAAAAAGATGGTGGAGAATGGGGTTTAGGCATTCATTGGTCAACAGAAATGTGGATATATCCAGGTGTGTACTGGCAAATATTTAATGGATATACTCTGTGTGTGTGTGTGTGTGTGTGTGTGTGTGTGTGTGTATGTGTGTGTGTGTGGGTGTATTTGGGGTAGGAGGGAATAAATGCACAAAACTCAATTTGAGATTACTCTTCATTATTAAAGTTTTCTTAAATCTACACAATCAATAAAACAATAAATCAAAGTGATTTTTAGCAGTTCTCTATTTCTTACACATAAATGCTCACATTGGACTTTTGAGCTGTTTCCCATAGACCTCTGGGTATTTCCATGATATACCTCATAAAAGTAGGAGTCCTGTGACCTTGAAGTCAATCAAAAGGCTTCAAGAGATTACAGGCTTCCATGAGAGTCTATCAATTCTCCATCCTCGCCACTGACAAAACATTTAGAAATGATAGCAAACCAACGGACAATTTCTCCACTACTTGATAAATATTCCCTGCTTCATTTGAATATTGGTCAGTCAATAAGTATTTATGAATTACTTATTATATGCCAGAAACCACAGTAATGTTACAGTTAAAATTATCTTGTAGACTTTATATCAATTTATAATTATTTCATTATAGTAAAGAGAGAAAAATAAAATTATTATCAGGTCTTTCTGAGTACCAAAGTCTCCTGGCTGCACTGCACTTCCTCAGTCCCCTGGTTCCCTACAGACTCTGGCCCGTTATTTACATGAGGCACAAGGGGGACAGCAAGCCAGATGGTCAGATGAGATAAGTGAAAGCCAGTCAGGCCAGTCAGAGGGAGAGCTGACGTCAGAGAAGGGACCCCCGACTCAGAGATGGAGTTCTCTCTAGGCCATCTCGTATATGGCCAACCACAGCATCATTCCTACTTGACTCTCTGATCACAAGTCCTGGTCAGCACGTAGGCGCTTCTGGGCTTCAGTTGGTCATGCACTTGTCCCCCTGACATGCCTCGGCCATCTTTCCTAACGCGCTGTGCCTGCTTGTATGTTTGTGCTAATTTTATGCAGTGAGGCAAAAGGTCGTCCTTGTCCTGAAGGACTGAGTCCCATTATTGAACAATGTAATGGGGAAATTTAAGGCTTCTGGGAGAGGTTATAATATTGTAATGGCTACAGGATTTATGTAATATTGAACAATGGCCGCCAAAAACAAGTATGTATGAAGAAGCCAGATAGCAGATAAAGGGGCGACCATCAGAGGGAGCCACCAGGATTCCAAAGGCTTGGGAGGGTTTCTTTAGCTGGGACTGGAAAGAAAGTAAGACACCCGGAGAGACAGAGATTAGGGGAGAACATTCCAGCCATCGCCAGAGACAGAGATTAGGGGAGAACATTCCAGCCAGAGACAGAGATTAGGGGAGAACATTCTAGCCATCACCAGAGACAGAGATTAGGGGAGAACATTCTAGCCATCGCCAGAGACAGAGATTAGGGGAGAACATTCTAGCCAGAGACAGAGACAGAGATTAGGGGAGAACATTCTAGCCAGAGACAGAGATTAGGGGAGAACATTCTAGCCAGAGACAGAGATTAGGGGAGAACATTCTAGCCAGAGACAGAGATTAGGGGAGAACATTCTAGCCATCGCCAGAGACAGAGATTAGGGGAGAACATTCTAGCCATCGCCAGAGACAGAGATTAGGGGAGAACATTCTAGCCATCGCCAGAGACAGAGATTAGGGGAGAACATTCTAGCCATCGCCAGAGACAGAGATTAGAGGAGAACATTCCAGCCATCGCCAGAGACAGAGATTAGGGGAGAACATTCTAGCCGTGGCCAGAGACAGATTAGGGAGAGATTAGGGGAGAACATTCTAGCCATCGCCAGAGACAGAGATTAAGGGAGAACATTCCAGCCATCGCCAGAGACAGAGATTAGGGGAGAACATTCTAACCATCGCCAGAGACAGAGATTAGGGGAGAACATTCTAGCCATCGCCAGAGACAGAGATTAGGGGAGAACATTCTAGCCATCGCCAGAGACAGAGATTAAGGGAGAACATTCTAGCCATCGCCAGAGACAGAGATTAGGGGAGAACATTCTAGCCATCGCCAGAGACAGAGATTAGGGGAGAACATTCTAACCATCGCCAGAGACAGAGATTAAGGGAGAACATTCTAACCATCGCCAGAGACAGAGATTAAGGGAGAACATTCTAGCCATCGCCAGAGACAGAGATTAGGGGAGAACATTCTAGCCATCGCCAGAGACAGAGATTAGGGGAGAACATTCTAGTGTTGCCAGAGGACAAGCCCAGAGATGGGGGCAGAGTGAGGAAGGCTGCGCCACTCAATTGAGGATTATATGCCGAGGAGCAGGACATTGCATCCTTTTTGTCCGTCCAGACAAAGCAGGATTCCGCTCCCTTCTTCTTTTCTTTGGTCGTCAAGGCTGGCATGTTCTAATACATTTAAGTCTGATGTATTAGCTGAGGCTCTGGGCTGCCATGTATGTGATTGTTAGTCCAAAACAGGTACCGTGAATGTAGATAAAAACCATAAGGGGCAGCAGAGCCATAAGTCATGAACCTTGCAAGGGCCTGTCAGTTCTATAGACACCTAGTTCGTGAAGCTGGCAGACATACTAAGTTAGGTACGAGGAAAGCTATTTTAATAAGACAAGCTGCCTCCTGTGAAGATGGGATTCACTCCTCCCTGCCCACTTTTAGATTGAATCCTCAGAAGTGTGTACACCCCACTTCTGCCTGAGTGGGGGAGGGCTGTGGAACCCCCCCTCTTCCCCTCCCCCCCTTGTGTGATAGTGGGTGACAAATCGGAAACCAATGACTGCCCCCAGCACAGTCCTAAGCACAACTGTAGTGATGATTTGTTTATGTAAAAAGGAGAGGAAGGTCCGGGAAGTGACACAAAGAAACATCTTTAAAAGGAGTTACAATGTCCTGTGGGGGACTTCTTTGTTCTTCAGAGTTCTGAGTTCGAGTTGAAGGCTGGTGAAGAATCTGCTGACTGGACCTGAGACCTTGGCCTTGGTAAGACTGTTTGAAATCTCTCCCTTTGGACTCCCCCATGGGTAAGTGGACAAGGCTGCCTCCTCTCCTGGATTTCCTGAAGGGACCAGCCTCAGGAGAGGCCTCCCTCCTCGAGAGAGCCTTTGGGACTGAAGCTCCTGCTTTATTCCTCCAGGACCCTCGACTCAAGGCTGAACCCCCTCTGGTGAGGACTCCTGAGCCCTGCCTGGGTGGAGCTGGGGTTGGAGAGAAATATTTGGTGGGTAGGTTAGGTAGCTTACCTCGTCCTCTCTCTGATTGTCTCACTGTCGCCCTTTCTATATTCATAAATAAATTGCTAAAAATCACTGGGAATGGATGATCTTCCTGGAGACCCCCCTCTGATCGGCTAGTCCAGGCCCTCACATTTCTTCCCCTTGTGCTCCCCTAAAGGGACCGATGGCCAAGCGGCAGAATAAGACTGAAATACAAGATAGCGCTGAAGCGGAAGATCGCCCACAAGAGTTTTCACCAACGGCCCTTTGGACGTCTCACTCTGGTCCCTCTTTTCCAATAGAGCAGCAACGTTCTAGGAACCCTCTTGGACCGGCCACACCTTCAAAGGCTTCTTGGACACAGTGGAGGCTCGCTGAGGGGAGATTGTCCACAAAATGAGACAATCGGCCTCCGTGTGAAGAGCACTCATGACCTGTAACCACGAGAGCTTTGAAGTGACTAAATCACTTCTCAAAGGAGGGTGTCGGCATTTCTGCAGTCAGCCATCCGGTCTCGGTGGGTTGAGGGGTGTTCTCTGCAGAGGTCTATAGATCCGAATCAGTCACCTCCTCCAAGGCGCGCGTAGTCCCAAATCCAAAGGGAAAATGTGCATCTTCTGTTCTCTCTGCTTGGCTTTTGTCTGATTCTAAATTGGACGATGAAATGGGATTATTTCACTCAGTAGAGCATCCGGCTATGTAATTGGTATCAAACGTGCTGGAAAAAATACATTTGCAAGGTTTTTTGGCTAACAAATCTCGATTAAACGTGTCTAATCCCAAGTGACCTCCCCAGGCAGAATGGGCAGTTTTTCCTTTTTCCTTTTCTTAAGCCCTGAAAAAGTGCCCTTGCTGAAGAAGTGATCCCGTTTAATTCAGAGACCAATTGGTATGTACATATAACATATAGGATGTCATTTACCTCTTTCTTGAATATTACTCATAATAATGCATTTAGAAAAGGTTTAAAACACATTTTTTTTCAGGTGTGAGTTTGTAAAGGACCAAATAATCAGGCTATCTTGCCTTTGAAACACACACAATATTTTACTCTTTTGACAGAGCTAAAAGGACAATGAAATTCAGTCAACATAAATGAGGTAATAGGAATTGAGCCCGAGATGTTATTGGCATGGGGAACTGCTCGATGAGGAAATTTCATCTATCCGAGTAGATGATCCCTTTCTCTTCATTCTCTGCCATTTATTCTCAGAGATAGCCATGTCTACACCAGTGAGAAGGTGAAAGGACTTTCTCAGAATCACAGTCATTCTATTTTAAAAATCATATTTGAACCCAGATCTTCCTGGCTTTAAGATGAATCCTTTACTACGTAGCTTTCTCTCTTCTCATTTTTGGATGTGAAGATGTGGAGAGAGAGTAGTTTTTTAAAGAAAAAATATTGCATTTGTACCTTATTGCAAGGAAGAATTCCTCTCCTATTTTAGATTATGATTGAGAATGCATTTCATTAAAGGCTGAGTTCATTACAGAAAGAGACCTTTGAGTGGCGTCTTAAAAAGGAAGCATCCATGTAGTGCTCATGTTTATTGAAACCCCACACAACGCGGAGTTTGAAAAACATGTTTGTTTTGGAATATAATTTAAAGAATGTTTTACCTTCTTCATACATACTTATCTCTTTAATTTTGTTATCTAAAGTAGAATTTCCATCCACATATTTCTAGAATAATTTAATGTACAAAGTAGCACAAAATAATCACCTATTACTTCATCAAATGTGGCTTTTCTGGGTTTCTTCACTTCTGATCTTCACTTCCTATTAACAACTGGGATGCATTTCCCTGTAGTGGAAAGAAGTAACTGATCCAAAAAATAAAACAAAATAAAAACATTAAGTTGTCCAAAAATTTGGGGTGCTTGGTTGTTGGTGTTTTTCTACTAAAAGACCATATATACTGTATAGGAGAAAACAATCATTGGCCAATTTTGTATAGACAAAATGAACTGGAAAATCAAAGTGATTGTGAAAGTTTGAGAAGTAAATAAAAACACAATGAAGGATTTTTGCCTTAATTCTGTGACTGATTGAAGTGAAAGTTTCTAAGATTAAGCTATGAAAATGATTTTGTTTTCACTTGTTCTCAGCTGCAAGTTGTTTTTAAGGTCCAGAACATTTCAACTGAAGATGCATTCTTACCCCTCCTATATAGAATCTTGTTTTAATCCCTGCTTGTTCTATTTGCTGCTTACCACACATATATCCAATTCTTTCAGGGGGAAAATTATATTCATAAATATTAAGAGCAATAGTGATGTGGTCTCTAGATTTCCAATACAGGAATAATAAAAAGATGATCATGTGAGAAACTTGTGGACTCTTCAGATAAGCTGTAAGGAAAAGCTCTAGAACAAAAACTAGACCAGTTGTACCAGTAGACTTAAAAGAAAAATCAGGCTATTGTAACTTTGAATTAAATTAGCCAGCAAGGGTTCCATAAAACCATGAATAAATTGAATGAGAAAATACTTCTAAGCTTACTACTGATTTTACTATTGTATGAATGGACCCCACCACACCATACTCTATTGATTTTACCATTTTCTCATCAAGATCTTAAAGTCATCCAAATACCTATATTCAGTAATAAATGAATAAAGAATAGGAAGTTCTGATTAAAATTGTCAATGTTTACATTTTAGGTTACAAGTTTTTCTTCCTCTTTTTCCCCCTTTTTTTCTGCCTTATTATTTTTGATGATCTAAACCACTTGAATAGCTAGATCAGGTTCCCTTCCATCTATTTCCACAACTGCCTCTAATTAACTGTAAAGTCAAAATAAAAGAGTTAGCTTAAGGTAGAAAAATCTTTTTTTTTTCTTTTGGTCCAGTGAAGTTCACAAACACTTGCATTACTCCAGTTAGAGTATTGCCCAATAATTGTAATATTGACTAAGTTATGGAAAGCCAAATAATATATGAGCTTTGTCTATGAAAATAGTAAAAACAATTTTATATCTTTAAATTTTAGGAAGTAAAAAGACAAGGGGAGATCTACCCAAATATTTCTATGTTGCTTGAATCCTAAACCAAGTAATTGTGTTTTTAATCTTAAAAAATTGACCCACAAGAAAATTCTTAATTATTAACAATTAATAATTAAATTTTTAAACTCCAAAGCTAGCATGTCTTTTTTAACCTCTCTACACAAGCATTATTTATATGTTTCATTTCTATGACATTTTTTCTATTTATACTTGATGAGATCAGTTAATATTTGAATTGAATATGCATATTTCCTATACCACCTTAACATACGTGAACATTATAATAGGTTGTAATATATTATCACAAATGAATGCATCAAAGAGATATATGACCAGAAAAGGATAGGAATTGGAAATGTAGTAAAATAAAGTAATAATTCATGGAAAGAACATATGCTTCATGTACTCATGGAATATCAATTTTGTTTCCTACTAAAAGATAACAAACTTTGGCCCCAGTATGTTGGTGGCTTCTATTAAAGGAAGAAGTGAGCAAGAGTCAAACGGGATGAGAAATTAGAAATGAATTATCATCTGTACCATTGGGAGAGAAATGTCTGCATTTATAAGAAAAATATTCATTCAGTTATTGAAGAAATGACTTAATGTGTGATATTTATCTAAAAAGGAGAAGGATACTTGATTTTGTCCTCAAGGAGTTTGAGTTTAAAATTCAGGACGATCTTATAGTCATGATTATGGGATCATAATTGTGTCTCTTGGTGAAATTGTGAGTTGTCAGTTAGATCAGGAAAAGTGCTGAATATTAAATTCCATGGTTGAGAATAAAATTGATTTATGTTTTGATGGAAAAGGTTGTACAACAATAGCCAACATTTATAATAGCTCATTAGACGTGCAAAGCACCTTACACGGGTAAGCTTGTTGGATAGTCAAAACAATCCTCTGAGGTAGGAATTCTTATTTTCTCCACTTTGCTGAGAGGGAATATAATACTCAGAACAATTAAATAACTTGTTTAGGGTCACATAGCTTTAAGTTAACCTGAGACAGGATCCTAACTCAGCTCTTCTTCACTCAGAGCCCACAACACCCACAGATAAAAATTATAAAGTGAGGAAGAAGATGAAAATAATAAAAAGTATGGCAGGGGTATTTTGATGATTTATGAAATGCAGGAATTAAAATTCAGAAGTAATAAAAAGATTAATAAAGAAAAAATAAAAGTTTACACCATTAATGTATATTTATAATAAATACATAATACCATTTTATGTTGCAGGACAAAATCATCCTAAATTCAGGGCCACTTTCTGTCTTAATGTATACGCTTTGTGTAGCTAATATTTCTTTGTTTTAAAAGAACTAAATGAATTGTTTAATTCAGTAGTTATTAAGTTGATTACCTTCAGGAATTTTTAAAGACCAAGCTATAATTTGGGCTTTCATTTACAGCCTTTGATGTTTCACCCATTTATTTACTTCATACTATTTACTCAGAAGGATGATGATGAATAGTGCTTACTTAAAGGCAAAGGAAATTTAAAATTATATACTCTTATCAAATATTAGCCATATAGAATGCCCATCAGAAAAGAATATATCCATAATGCTTTTTTGTCCTATACACTTATGTTACAGGTTTTAAAGTTAGGACATAATGAATATTTAGTCCTAGTTATTTCAAATTTAGTTTTGAGAGTATGTGTGTGTAATTAAATTATGTGATATTTAATATATCCCTAAATGAACAATTAGTTTTATCATTCTTTTTAAATTTAAATTAATCTATTTGGTCAATTAAGAACATTATTACTTGGTTACAAGAATTATACTATTTCCCTCCCTCCCCTGCCCCCACCCTTTCCGCAGTGGACGTGCAATTTCATTGGGTATTACTTCTATCCTTGATCAAAACCTATTTCCATGGTGTTGGTGTTTGCACTAGGATGTTCATTTAGAATCTCCATCCCCAACCATCTCCCCTGGACCCATGTATTCAAGCAGTTGTTTTTCTTCGGTGTTTATATTCCCATTGTTTTTCCTCTGAATGTGGAGAGTGGTTTTTCTCATAGATCCCTCCAGGTTGTTCAGGATCACTGCATTGTCACATATGGAGAAGTCCATTACCTTCGATTGTACCACAGTATATTAGTCTCTGTGTACAATGTTCTCCTGGTTCTGCTCCTTTTGCTCTGCATCAATTCCTGGAGATCATTCCAGTACCCATGGAGTTCCTCCAGTTTACTATTCCTTTGAGCACAATAGTATTCCATCACCAACATATACCACAATTTATTCAGCCATTCCCCAATTGATGGGCATCCTCTCATTTTCCAGATTTTTTGCCACCACAAAGAGTGCAGCTATGAATATTCTTGTACAAGTCTTTTTCCTTATTATCTCTTTGGGGTGCAAACCCAGCAGTGCTATGGCTGGATCAAAGGGCAGACAGTCTTTTATCGCCCTGTGGGCATAGTTCCAAATTGCCCTCCAGAATGGTTGGATCAATTCCCAACTCCACCAGCAATGTACTAATGTCCCAACTTTGCCACATCCCCTCCCGCATTCATTACTTCCCTTTGCTGTCATGTTAGCCAATGTGCTAGGTGTGAGGTGATGCCTCAGAGTTATTTTGACTTGCATTTCTCTGATTATAAGAGATTTAGAACACTTTTTCATGTGCTTATTAATAGTTTTAATTTCTTTAACTGAAAATTGCCTATTCATATCCCTTGCCCATTTATCAATTGGAGAATGGCTTGATTATTTGTACAACTGATTTATCTTTTTATAAATTTGAGTAATTAGACCTTTGCCAGAGGTTTTTGTTATGAAGATTGTTTCCCAATTTGTTCCCTCCCTTCTAATTTTGGTTCCATTGGTTTTGTTTGTACAAAAAACTTTTTAATTTGATGTAATCAAAATTATTGATTTTACATTTTGTGATTTTTTTCTAGATCTTGCTTGGTTTAAAGTCTTTCCATTCCCAAAGATCTGACAAGTATACTATTCTGTGTTCACCTAATTTGTATATAGTTTCCTTCTTTATACTCAGGTCATTCACTCATTCAGAATTTATCTTGGTATAGGGTGTGGGATGTTTATCAAAACCTAATCTCTCCCATACTGTCTTCCAATTTTACCAGTATTTTTTTTTTATCAAATAGTGGATTTTGGTCCCAAAAGCTGGGATTTTGGGGCTTATCATAGATTGTCTTGCTGAGGTCACTTACCCCAGGTGTATTCTACTGGTCCTCCTATCTGTCTCTTAGCCAGTATCAAATTGTTTTAATGACTACTGCTTTATAGTATAGTTTGAGATCTGGGACTGCAAGTCCTCCTTCCTTTGCATTTTTTTTTTCATGATTCCCCTGTATATCCTTGATCATTGTTTCTTCCAAATGAACTTTGTTATGTTTTTTTTCAAATTCAGTAAAAAAAAGTTTTTTGGTAGTTCAATGGGTATGGCACTGAATAAGTAAATTAATTTGGGTAGGATTGTTAATTTTATTATGTTACCTCTTCCTACCCATGAGCAACCAATGTTTTTCCAGTTGTTTAGATCTAGTTTTAATTGTGTGGAGAGTGTTTTGTAGTTGTGTTCATATAGTTCTTGTGTTTGTCTCGGCAGATAGATTCCTAAGTATTTTATATTGTGTAGGGTGATTTTAAATGGAATTTCTCTTTTCTCTTTCTAATTCTTGCTGCTGAAATGGGTTGGAGATATATAGAAATGCTGATGACTTGTGTGGGTTTATTTTGTATCCTGCAACTTTGCTAAAGTTGTTGATTATTTCCACTAGCTTTTTGGTTGATTCTCCCAGGTTCTTTAAGTAGACCATCATATCATACTCAAAGAGTGATAGCTTGGTCTCCTCATTGCCAATTTTAATACCTTCAATTTCTTTTTCATCTCTAATCACTACAGCTAGTGTTTCTAGTACAATGTTAAATAATAGAGGAGATAATGGGAATACTTGTTTCTCTCCTAATCTTAATGGGAAGGATTCTAGTGTATCCCCATTGCAGATGATGTTTGCTGATGGTTTTAGATATATACTGTTTATTATTTTTAGGAAAGGAGCTTCTATTCCTATACTTTCTAGTGTTTTCAATAGAAATGGGTGTTGTATTTTTTCAAAGGGTTTTTCTGTATCTATTGAGATAATCATGTAATTTTTTTTTGTCAATTTGCCTGTTAATTTAGTCAATGATATGGATGGTTTTCCTAATATTGAACCATTCTTGCATTCCTGGTATGAATCCTGCCTAGTCATAATGAATAACCCTCGTGATGACTTGCTGGAATCTTTTTGCTAGTATCCTATTTAAGATTTTTGCATTTTTATTCATTAAGGCGGTTGGTCTATAGTTTTCTTTCTCTATTTTTGACTTGCCTGGCTTTGAAATATGTACCATATTTGTGTCATAAAAGGAATTTGGTAGAACTCCTTCTTTGCTTACTCTGTCAAATAGTATGTATAACATTGGGAATAGTTGTTCTTTGACTATTTGATAGAATTCATTTGTGAATGCATCCTGACCTGTGGATTTTTTCTTAGGGAGTTCTTTGATGGCTTGTTCAATTTCTTTTTCTGATATGGGGTTGCTTAAATTATCTATTCCTTCTTCTGTTAGTCTAGGCAATATATAATTTTGTATATATTCATCCATATCACCCAGATTATCAAATTTGTTGCCAAGTAATTGGGCATAATAGTTTTTTAATGATTTCCTTATCTTCTTCATTAGAGGTGAGGTCTCCCTTTTCATCTGGGATACTATCAATTTGGTTTTCTTCTTTCCTTTTTTCAATTAGACTGACTGGTAATTTGACTATTTTATTTGTTTTTTCAAAGTACCAGCTTCTAGTCTTATTTATTAAATCAATAGTTCTTTGACTTTCAATTTTATTAATTTCTCCTTTGAGTTTTAGGATCTCTAATTTAGTCTTCATCTGAGGATTTTTAATTTGTTCACTTTCTAGTTTTTTCATTTGCATGCCCAATTCATTGACCTCTCTCCTTTCTAGTTTGTTAATATATGAACTCAAGGATATAAATTTCCCACCTGAGTACTGCTTTGGCTGCATCGCATAGGTTTTGAAAGGATGTCTCATCATCATTTTCTTCAATGAAATTATAAATTGTTTCTATGCTTTGTTCTTTAACTAACCAGTTTTGGAGAATTGTATTGTTTAATTTCCAATTAATTTGTGATTTGCCTCTCCCATGTACCCTTACTAATTATTATTTTAATTGCCTTATGATCTGTGAAGTTTGCATTCATTATTTTTGCTCTTTTGCAATTGTTTGCAATGTTTTTATGCTCTAATACATGGTCAATTTTTGTGAATGTGTCATGTGCTGCTGAAAAGAAGGTAATACACCTTTTTGTCCTTTTTATTTTTCTACACATATCTACTAACTCTAATTTTTCTAAGATTTCATTCACTTCTCTTACCTCTTTCTCATTTATTTTTTGGTTTGATTCATCTAGTTCTGATAGAGGAAGGTTCAGGTCTCCCACTAGTATAGTTTTTCTATCTATTTCATCCTTGAGCTCCACTAGTTTCTCCTTTAGAAATTTGGATGCTATGCCATTTGGTGCATACATGATGAGTATAGATATTTCCTCATTGTCTATACTGCCTTTTATCTGGATGTAATTACCTTCCCTATCTCTTTTAACTAGATTTATTTTTATTTTGGCTTTGTCAGATATAATGATTGTGATTCCTGCCTTCTTTTTATCCGTTGAGGTCCAATAGATTTGGCTCCATCTTTTTACTATGACCCTATGAGTATCTACTTTCATCATGTGTGTTTCTTGTAGAAAGCATTTGGTAGGGTTTTAGATTCTAATCCCCTCTGCTATTCACTTGTGTTTTATGGGTGAGTTCAATTCAATCACATTCAGAATTAAGATTACCAGCTGTGTATTTCCCAGCATTTTGATTTCTACTCCTGGTCCTGCCTTTCCTTCTTTCACTATTTCGTTCTACACCAATGTTTTGTTTTTTAATCATTCCCCCAGTTCCCACCCTTATTTTACTTCCCTTTCTTCCCCCCTCACTTTTTATTCCCCCTTTATTATCTTTACAGTTCTTTTAAACTACCCCCACCCTATCCCTCCCTTGTACTGACTCTCCCTACCAGTAAGTTTGTTACCCTTCAACTTCCCTATAGGGCACAAATCAATTCTCTGCCCTAATGGATTGAATTGTTCTTCCCTCTTTGGGTCAATTTCAATGCAAGTACAAGTTGAATATTTCCTATCTCCAGCCTCTTTACCTTTCCAGTGTATTGATGTTCTCTCCCCTCTCATCATGTGCTTCTTTGTGACATATAAATTTACCTCCTTCAGGTTCTTTTCCCATTTCTTTTAGTACTAACCTCTTTTTTGACTCTAGTTGTGTATACACACACACACACACACACACACACACACACACATATATATATATATACACACACATATATATATATTTATGCATACATATCTATATACATATTTATATCTTGTCATTTCATCCTATACAGTTTGTCACTCTTCACTCTAAGTGTACTTCTTCTAGCTGCCCAGGTGATGAAAACAATTTTTAAGAGTTACAAATGACTTCTTTTCTTATAGAGATACATATCATTTTAACTTATTGGGTCTTTTAAAAAAAGGTTTTTTTGTTTGTTTTGTTTTTCTTTTTTCCTTCTTTTTTAATTACCTTTTGAAGATTCTGTTGAATTCTGTGCTTAGGCATTAAATTTTTGGTTCAGGTCTGGTCTTTTCTTTACAAATTCTTGGAATTCTTCTATTTTGTTGAATGACCATACTTCCCCCTGTGAGCATATAGTCAATTTTGCTGGGTAGTTGATTCTTGTTTGTAGACTTATTTCCCTTGCTTTCTGGAATATCATATTCCACGCCTTTCAGTCCTTCACTGTAGATGCAGCCAGATCCTGCATTATCCTCACTGTGGTTCCATGGTTTCTGAATGACTTCTTCTTAGTAGCTTGTAATATTTTTTTTCCTTGGTCTGATAGTTCTTGAATATGGCTATAATGTTCCTGGGTGTTGTCAGTTGGGGATTAAGTAGAGGAGGTGATCTGTGGATTCTTTTGGTCTCCACTTTTCCCTCTTGTTCTAGAATATCAGAGCAGTTTTCTTGGATAATTTCCTGTAGTATGATGTCCAGGCTTTTTCTTTTGTCATGATCTTCTGATAGACTAATGATTCTTAAGTTGTGTCTCCTGGAATGATTTTCTAAATCTTCTGTTTTGTGCATGAGATGCTTCATATTTTCCTCAATTTTTTCATTCTTTTGATTTTATTTTATAGTGTCCTGCTGCCTTGTGAAGTCACTTGACTCTAGTTGTTGTATTCTGGTTCTTAAAGACTGGATTTCATCCCTGGCTTTTTGGTCATTTTTCTTCTGGTCTGATTTTCTTTGGAGGTCATCTTTCATCGTCTACCTCATCTTTTATCTCCTTTGCCTCATATTTCATCTTCTTTGCCTCATATTTCATCTCCTTTACCTCATTTTCAAGCTGGTTGATTTTGGCTTTCAAGACACTATTTTCTCATTTTCGTTCAAGTGCCTCTGTTTCCAGATGACTTATCTTAGTTTTTAATTTTTTTCCCCAATTGTCTTCAGCCTCTCTTAATTGTGTTTTGAATTGTATTTTGAGTTCTTCCAAAGACTGTGTCCAATTTTCTGGGTTTTCTATTTTATTGCTTGGCGTTTCCTCCTCCTCTGTTCTCTTTGTTCATTTCCTTTATAGAAGCTGTCAATTGTAATTTCTTTTTTCTTTTTCTGTTGTTTGCTCATATTACCTCTTTTTTACTCCTTGCAGTTGTCTGTGCTATTGCACCTCTAATTTTTTGTTGTTGTTGTTTTCATCTTTTCTGACAGTCTTCTCTCTTGGAGTTTTGTCAGCAAGTCTCTCAGTGGAGTTTGTGGGGGGTGGTATTGGAGCTTTTGCTTCCCTGCCCTCTGGGGGCTTTTATTGGATTAAAGTCCAGCAGTCTGTGGAGGAGTAGTGTTGCAGCTTGAGCTTCCCTTACCTCTGAAGACTTTTGATGGGATTAAGTCTAGCTGGGTTGCTGAATGTGCCCTGAGACCAAAACCTTGGTGAGGGGTTAGGGCAATATGGAGGATCTCTGCTGCTGCAACTAGGCTGCCTGCTCTACACTCCTTCTCTAACTCTTTCCCCACTGCCTTTGTTTGATACTCTGAGCCATGCACAGCTTTTCCCGCAAGGTACTCCCTCCAGACCAGAGCCTTTGCCCACTCAAAAGTTCCAGCTGCTGCTGGAGGCTGAGAGCTGGGTGGGTGGGGAGGGGAGGGCCTGGTACTATTCTTCTCCCTTTCCCTTAAACCTGCGTGTTCTTGAATTCCAGCTTTTGGGGGGCTTACCTTTTAAATTGAGTCCAGCAGGAGTGTTCCTTGGCTCTGTCTTGTTGTTAGGTTTGATTTTCAGTCGCATTTAGTTTGTAATCAGTAAGGAAGGGTTTTCAGAGGTCTGAACTATCACAGCCTCTACACAACCATCTTGACTCTGCCTCTCTAGTTTTATAATTCTTGAATGACAACTTTGATTTGGTTTCAAAAGTTTGCTGGGATTTTGACTTTTCTGGATTGGCTTCAAATTATTAATTGGTGAAAGAAATCCAAATATATTTTTAAAAATAGTTTAGACCAATTTATGTTTTTCTGTCTCAACTACCAAAATTCTATGGGACTTAGGGATATGTGTTCCTTATGCAAAATGCTTTATTATTTTCATGTATAAGGGTTTTTTGTTTGTTTTCATATAACTAAATTATGCCTGACAAATTCATTCTCATAGTCAAGCTGTAAGATATTGTGCAACTATCGAGGGAACTTGCAGCAAACTAAAGGATTTAAGTGAATACAGTATTAGCAGCTTCTACTCAGGTGATGGGGACCACAATGATATGTTTTATGGCTAACGTGATTCATATTTCCCACAACTTATGGAAGGTAGTAACCATTTAAATACTAATAGACTGAGCAGCTTAATGAGGCTATATATAGATTAAAAAATGAGCAGCCTTGATCATTGAGTCCAAACTGTTTGGTCATTCTATTATGAACATGGCTTTAGATATAACATTAAATGTAAACAGACCTCTCAGTAGCAGATGTATAATGTGAAGGCCAAAAATTGTATGCAAAGGCTTACTTATTTTATCCAATTTTTCACTCTGTTCAATCATATAAAAACCCCAGGGGATTTAGAATATTGTTTTGAAAGCAGAAATCAAAATAAGAACTCAATTCAAACCTATTTGTTAAGCAATGTCATCAGTAGAAGAATATCATCTCCTAGTATGAAAGTGTAGTAATCTCCCATGAATATCAAATTAACCCCCTAAATAAAACCTACTGTTAAACATACACCATTTTCCCGTTAAGAATTTCAGTGGAAACATATTCCTATTTTATAGGCACACTGTGTTTGAGTTTTCAGTTTATCAGCTGTTCTGAATTAACATGACAAAACAATTGTTATGTGTTTCAAGAGAAAATTATTCTTCAGGTAATAAAAAGCAATTTGAATAGGCAACAGCAAATAATACAAACAACACATTTATTTAGAAAAATAAACTGAAAATGCTGTTTGTTACATTTTTTCATGAAGCATAGATAAATGGCTATAAAAACTTTAATATGTCAAATACATATTATAAATGTTTTTGTTTGTTTGTTTGTTTTACTATCAATGGGAGAACAGTATCCAAGTTCAGTAAGAATGATGGACTGTCCAGTTCATTGAATTTGACTTCTTGGCTATTATTATGATATAAAATGATTTCATTAAAAAATAATTGATCCCTTTTTAATTTACTTGACCAAATGAAATTTGTGGGTGACTTTCTTGTTGCTGGTTTATGAAATTTAAGAAAGGATCATTTTCACTGAATGTAAGTCCTCTCCTCTTTTTGAAGAAAAACGAATATTTTTTTCACAGTTTTTTCAATATTCCCTTTTCAGAGCATCTACAAGAAACAGTTTGTTGGCTGTCTAAAATCTCATGGGACCATCTGTGCAAATACCAGCACACATCATTACCCTGAATGGAAGTGACAGTGCAAACAGTTAGAAGTTCATTGAGATGCAGTTGGTAAGAGCTGACTTCCCAAAACCTTTCTTCAAATATGTGGGAAGGATTGGACAGAATTTTTTCAAACATTGAGCATCTTCACTGCTGTTTCTCTATGGCTTTGAGTTTATTCAAGGGATAGCAACAATCTTCTTTCTCCACAAACAGAAACATTCCTCTTGTCCAATATGGTTTACTACTGTGACCTAAGTGCTCCTACTTTGCATTTAGTTATAAATTTTGATAGTTTCTTTTGGGGAAGTAATTAATTCTAAATAGAGGTATCTCTTTTCTCTTTTTCTCCTCCCTGCCCAAACTTCTTCCCCTCCGTTTTTACATGCACAGAAGGAAAAAAAAAAGATAAATGCATGGCCTAATTGGTAAAACTTTGTTTCCACAAGTGTAATATTCCATAAAATAGTATGCTTTGATCCCTTCTGTCTATGCTTTATCTTCCTAGCAATTTCCAAGTGAATGAAACTTAAGGCTGTGGTTTTTCTTCAGGACTCTCAGCTCATGGCTATTGGGTTCAAGGGGATGAATTGATGTAGATTGCTCCAGTGACATCTTCTGCTCCATCTTGGAGGGCTTCACTGCTTTGAGGAGGGTCAGGTTCTTGGTTCCTTTAATCAGTTCTAGATGGCAAGAAGTCATAGTGATGAATCTGATGTGAAAACAATTAACCGACATGCCTCCAAACGTAGAAATTTCTTTCAGCCTAAAAAATATATATGAAAGGAAGGAACATGGAATGAGAGAGAGAGAGAGAGGGAGAGAGAGAGAGAGAGAGAGAGAGAGAGAGAGAGAGAGAGAGAGAGAGAGAGAGAGAGAGAGAGAGAGAGGGGGAGAGAGAGAGAGAGAGAGAGAGAGAGAGAGAGAGAGAGAGAGAGAGAGAGAGAGAGAGAGAGAGAGAGAGGGGGGGGAGAGAGAGAGAGAGGGAGAGAGAGAGAGAGAGAGAGAGAGAGAGAGAGAGGGAGGGAAAGAGAGAGATCACATTAAACAAGGAAATGCACTTCTTTAGTACCATTTTAAAAATCGCAGCCACCGAACTATCAGGCCCTATTCTAGAGTCTCTCAGAGAGCACACTGGGAAAATTGGACGCTCTTTGGTTCCTGTCCCTGAGGCGGAACTTCCTGTGACTTGTTCCTGTCTGAGCCAAGTGGGAGTTTGCCTCTCTTTTCCCAGTGGAGCCGAAGCTGTTTCCTGCTGTTCTAGGATCCTGGTATTGAGATCCTGCCTACTCTGTCTCCTAATTTTATCACCTAATCATGCTCCTGAGCCAAAGTCCTGACTGCTGTGAAGAGGAACTGCTGGCCAGCCAGTAACTGACTGCGGGAGAGGCCTGACGCCATCTTGGGCCCAGGCCGAGGAGGGCTGAACTTGTCAAGAGTTGAAGCTGCTACTCTGACAAACTAGAAACTTATTATTTGGGAGGACTAGTCAGGTGAGGCAGGTATAGAGCTGGGTTTCATAGATAGAGTGTGGTAAATAGGGAAGGTGGGAGGAGCATCCAGAACTCATAGGAGAGCAATTTCTTGTTGCTAGGCCTCTGGTCCTCCTTCTAAACCTTGGTCTGAGTCACATGGTGTTCTGGGCCTAGAAGGCCTCCTGGCCCTATTCCCATCTACGGGTATCAAGTAACCATCCACCCTTGGTATAGCAAGTCTACAAACCTAACGTTGATAGTACTCACGTATTTCAGTTGAAATAAACCTAGGCCCCTTTCTAGCCCACTGTCTTCCGCAATAAAAAGATTGAAGTATGAAAAAATGAAACGTATGTTTAACAAAAATGATTAATTAAATAAACTATACATATAAATAAATAATCACTAAACATTCTAAAAGTGATCAGATTTTTATAATTTGAGCGTTTTAGAAGCCATTAGTCTTAAATAAATGGAACAAAATTACCGTTTGAACTTTTGAAGGGAAAAATAATTCAATTTGTTTTTAACTTTATATTCTATAAAAAATGATAGGGCTAAACTAGAATTTTAAGCTCCTTTCCAGCTCATAATCATATTAAGCTACGTCTTTATTTATATTAGATAACCCATAAAGAACCAACCTTTGTAAACATTAAAATACTTTAGAAATTCTAGTTATTATTTTTATTTAGTAGTGTGATTGGTAAATTTCAGAGTTAACTAGTCTAATAAAATACCTGTACCTCCTAGCTTTTAGATGAAAAAAATGTAGTAATATTATACATTTTCTGACAGGTGTATATTAAATTCAACTTTTATGATCACTAATGCTTTATTACTTTACTTTTAAATGCTGAATCAAGTACTCAGAAAGTTACTGTGGTCTAATGATTGCTGGAGTTTCTAAATTGAGCCACAGATGCCTTCTTATTCAATCAATTATAGTAATCATTAAAATTAATTTGTGTTTCTTTTATTTTACTGATTATATTTTATACACGATATATATATATATATATATATATATATATAGTGTATTCCTTTAATCAACACAAAATATAAGTATTCTATGATTTAGAATGTAGTGCAATAAAGTCATTGTGGCTCAAAATCCATCATTCTGTAGCCAACTGGATAATTAATGAATTTAGCCAAGTTGATAAGCTGTTTTATTAAGGTATATAAATAGAAATATGAAAACTGTTCCTGGCTGCAAGGAGCTTAACGTCTATCAGATATGAGGCATAAAAGCTAAAACTACTTCTACAATCAAAGATTTTGCAGCCACTCAAACTCTTTCCAAGCTTGTACATGATTTACGTAGCAATTAGAAAACGGAGACAACTCCATGCAATAGTGTATTACTGGAGAACAGTTTTAGAATTGTGGCTAAAAAATCATGTTGGCAGAAAACATTTTAATGTGCATTTTCTTCGTCATGTTTTTTTTTCTGTATTAATGAAAGTTTTTTTGTTTTTGTTTTTGTTTTAAACACAGCTTCACCTTGACCTTAAGCAATCCGCCATCATACACATTGGGGAATAAAAGGAGTAACTATCTCAAGTTCAAGGTAATATGTGGGTTTGTAGTACTAAATTTTACTCATGAGCTCCCATCAATATGCTTATGGTTCAAATCAAAGAGACTTTTCTTATCCAAACATCTACTAATAATATTATATATTGTATAAAACTATATCATAATTGAATATGTAATAAAATTTCTGCAAAATAGATAATATAAAAGATTAGATAAAAATGAAATTGTATTTTAAAAACATTTTATGAATGTCATGAAAAGCCTTTTTGCTTGTGTAAAATGTTCATTAGTTATGACATTTGAATGAAAGTATGATGAATACATATTAATATTTTTAAAATATTACTTTAACACTTTGCCATATAAGGATTCAAAGATTTGTTTCTAAATTCAATTTACTTATTGGATTGGCTTTAAAGCTTATTATAACAGAAAAATATATGTAGAAGAAAAAAAAGTGCATTATGAGCTTTTCCAACTAAACGGTGACTCCCATTTCTAACCCTCTTTGCCAACTATATAGAGGTTTCTATTGAAATTCAACCAGAAAATTTCCATCTTCCCTAATGACAATCAGTTGTGCTTACAAATTTGTCAGATGCTATTACATTTTTCATGCTTCATTTGGAGGATTTAAAATAGTTGATTGAAGTCCCATGTTTGCTTTCTTCATTGTGCAAATACGAGTTTGGTAGGGAGTATACATTGTTCCACAACTCAGAGAGAACGTAAGAATCTAAGAAAAGAACGACATCAAGAAGGATTCTGGCAGAGAAATGGCCATTGATTAGACAATCGTACAGTGGGAACGTTGAAGAGAGAATTCGCAATTGCATGAGGCCATAACATGAAGTTTGAGAACTTGAGTGCCTAGAAGAATAATTATGCATTAAACAGAAATAGAGTAATTTGGAAGGTGGATAGCTTCAGGGAGGGGGAGCATGTCATGGAATAAGATGAGATAAAAGAACAAAACCCATTTCTGTTGGTTCAACCTGTAAAACTCATTTTGTCTTATTGAAAATGAAAAGAAGATGTGGTTTAAATATAAACTATACTATTATACTATACTATTCATTGAATCAGAGCACAGAGTTCCATACACTGAAGAGTTCCTACTGAAGTCTCACATGATGAGGAGGGAGGGAAGAAAGAAGTGGATTTATCAAGGAGTGGGATGGGAAACATTTCCCCAATGAGATGTGCATATGGCATGGGCAAAGGGAGAGAAGACTACACAGATGAATAAGATCTTAAATTTAGAAACAGAAGATTTGATGTAATCCATTAGACTCAATTCCCTCAATTTGCAGTTGAGAAAATTGAGGTTGAGGAAGGACAAATGACTTGACGATGGTCAAACAACTCAACTCCATCAGGCAGGATTGGACCTCGTTTCTTCCTAGCTCCAAGACAAGCACTTTAAACAATAATTTGTTAAGGGAATAGTATAGAAACAAGTTCTATTTGTGACAAGATATACAATTGAATACTGTGTGATGGATGCAATCCGTCTTTACATTCTTCCTAACCACTTGGGAGCACAGAATAGTACCACTGGGGCTACGCCGCAGCACACTGACAGTGCAGGCTCTAATTTTGGAGTACTGAGCATATAATTTATTGTTATTCATTTGTTTTCAGTATTGTCCAACTCTTCATGATCCCCTTTGGGGTTTCCTTTGCAAAGATAATGAATTGGTTTGCCATTTCCTTTTCTAGTTCACCTTAGAGATGGGGAAAACAAGGAAAATAGAGGTAAGTGACTTGCTCGGTGTCACACGGCTAGTAAGTGTATGGGGTCAGATTTGATGATGAAGCCTCCTAACTGCAAGTCTGACCCTGTACCCACTGACCCGTCTAGATACCCGAGCATATAATTGATGAAAAGCAAAGATACTTTATGTCTCTCCCATAAAACACATGTGCAGTCAATCACAAAAATATCCAGAAGTTATATCTAGAGAACACTAGTACAGAGGAACATATTTTGCAACATGTGTGATAAACACACTTTCAAAGAGAGGAACCTTACACCTGCAAAGGGACTGAATGCTCATCCAGTGAACAAAACTGCACTGCACAATTGTTTGTTATTCCAGGGCCTCCTGTTTCAAAAGAAATCTTCAGTATCTTCCCACTTCAAATACCAAAGTAAATGGAAAATATGTGGACTACCTTCTTCCTTCTACAAGGAACATGTTACTTCAGGTCTATACAATCCAGTGCAGTTAACTCTAGAACTCTTCTCAAGAATTACTCTCCATACTGGTGTTACTTTGGAAGCTCCCCTTTGCTAGATGACTTGGATCATAGATGAGGATATGCAAAGTCTTCAAGATCTTGCATCATCTGCTCAGAAGGATAGAATTCAGGAAGCAATGTGCTTGAGTTCACCTCTAAACTAAGAACACTTAATTGTCCTGCAGTCATGTATTTCTGATGCAAGATTGCTTGGGAGCCATCAAAAATCACACTGTTTGACATGGTTACACATGGAAACTGGGGTCTGCAAAGCAGCCCTCGGGAAGGATGGAAACATCTGCTGAAACATATTAAGGAAACATTGTTAAGGAACTTTAATCAGAGTCAATTTGGAAGTTGTGAAACTCTTAATTAATATATTGGGAGTGATTTAATATCAAGGTTTTAAAACATGTAACTTAAGTGTTAAATTGAAAAGAAAGGAATAATTTTTTCCCTCAGCAAAGTACCTTTACTAGGAATATAGCCAGATGCAGCCAAGTGCGAAAAAAAGAAAAAAAAAATCCTTTCCAAAGACCATTTCCAAAAGTAATTTAACCCCTTCCTCAGGCACAGGAAGGAGATCAAAAGTGCTTGCAATGACCTAACACTTTCAATAAGGGACTAATACAACAAAAATATTTTAAACAGGTAAAAGTTTTCTGCTACCTTATTTAAACTTTAGAGATATAATATGAAAGACCTGAGGTGTTAGTTGACATCTGGAATGAATTTTGATCTGGTTTACAACTAAGGTTAAAGAGTAATAAGAATTTTAAGAGCTTATTTTAATATGTCTAAATATGATAATTTCTACATATTATTATTAAGTAAAAATATGAGCTTTTCTAGAAACAGACAGCACAAAAAGGTTTTTTGGTTAAAACTGCAGAGGCCAAACTATAAAGTCAGAATTCTAAAGAAGTTCGGTTAAAGAACATTTTTCTCCTTTAGTCACAACAATTGATATGTTAAAATTAATTAAACCAAATTAGTAATATAATGATTTATGAATAATTGGATTAACTGTTCAAGATGATAATTTGAGTATATCAGAATTGAAAGATTTATAGTTCAAGTGGTTAGAATAAAATTTTGAGGAAATATATAAATTGCCCTTTTATACATCAACATGTCAGTCTTTCCTATAAATGCTTCTGTGTGAACCATAATACATCCATGATATAAATTTTGAAAAGTTAAGCATATTAACCCCTCAAAGGAATTGTTTGGAATTGCTAGGATGCAAACCCCAACTACAGTTAAATAAACATACACTGGCTGTCAATCAGACGCAGGTTTATTGATTACAAATAATTTCACTGGTTACTGGAAAATGGATTCCATTATCCACCTTTATGTATAGGGACACACATATACTTTTGAAACCAAAGATCCTATGATTTTAAAACACTATTATTAAAGGTTTTCATCTATTTTTTGAGTAAACCTGTTTCATCACACACACACACATCCTTTCTCCTGTCACAACAAGCTACCTGTCACCTGTCCCTATTTCTTCTGAAGTAAAAAGGATTTCTAGAGAGCAGTAAAAAATTCTATCATAAGTAGGATTATACTAAATTTAAATACACTTTAAGATCGTCTAGGATAGTTTTTCACCACTACAGTGGCATGTATGTAAATAAAACTTCTATGCAGCAAAGTTGGTGAGAACCTGACACTTGATTGAGGTAAATATTTTAGCAATTTCTAGGTTGTATGAATGGGCAAGCAACTTGTTTCCAAATTGTGATAATGATTGGAATTGGAGTATTAATAATTATAGATGAAATTTTTTTCCTTTAAGAGGAAAATGACCACATCTATTATACTTTGCTTTTATTGATATCTGATGCTTAGTCTGTGCATGTATATTTCTAAACAAGATCTTTTTCCCATGCATTTCTGAGGTTCTGATTGGCCCACAATTAAATGTCACAAGTACTATTTAGCTATTTACTAGGGATACATAATCTAAATTTTTAAGTTAAAGGTTAGGACTTTTAGGACATGACTCCTGCCCCAACAACAAGCTGCATGACCATCCCATCAAGAAGGCAATGAAGAGAATGCAGATACAGAGAGACTGTGTCAAGACAGCCGCTCAGGATGCTCTACCAACTTGGGAACAAATCAAGACACTTGCAGCACAAGCACAAGCAAGGATTTTCACCTCCTGATTGTACTACTGTCTTTAACTTTACACCAATGACTCTGACTTCCTCCATGGTCCTACAAATGCATATGTTATCTTCCTTGACTTTTAGAATTTATTGTTTAGGATGTATTTTAAGCAATTGTCTTAATCCCTCCATTCCTGGTATCACTGTATTTGTTGTTGAACAACCACCTTTTATTATACTTCCTGTTAATATGACTACTGACAGGTATGATAATACAAGCATTTATGCCCTACAATTAATTCCCCATAGTTTAAACCCCTCTAAGCATTCCATTGCATCCCCTATTTTGGGAATTACTGCACTCATCTCTGTCATTACATCCCTAGACTCTACCCTACATCAAGTCCAAATTGAATTAAAGTCAGTTAAATTAAAAAACAAAAAAGGGGGAGATGCCAGGGAGCCATCAAAGACCATGCTGTTTGACATGGTCACATGTGGAAACTGGGGAGTGCAACTGCAAAGCAGCCCCCAAGAAGGATGGAAACATCCACTGAAATCCTCCCCCCCAAGTGACTTTCCTTATTAACATCCTCTTATTATTGGAATTGTTATGATTATTATTCTTACTTAGCCCCAGGAAAAATAGATGAGAACAACATGCTTGCAAGGTTAATACAGATGTCCCACTCTGACCTCCCAGAATATTACTAGGAGATCCCACTTACAAAATTAAACCTAAACCTAAGGATTCTTATATACCCACTTAGCTAGGATGCTCTTTTCTAGGTATAAAAACTTCTGGCAAATCTGTGCCATGTTGATTCTATCCTCTGACCATACATTTAGCAACAATGTTTTGTTGACTATCTCCTTAGGCTTTGCATCTGTTGTTGGGTTCTATGGAAACATGTATGTTGAGAATGAAATTGTGTGCCAGAAAAGTATGTACTGACTAAAGCTACAAAATAAATGCAAACTCCGTGCAATGGCAGAACACTGAGTGATACCTAAGCACAGGTCTGAGCACTCAGTTGTCTCTCATCTCTTATTTGCCTTATAGCTCCACCTAGTCAGAAGGACCCTCCTCTTTGAGAGACCGCAGGTTTGGCTCTCAAAACAAGATACATTGCTGATAGAGGGAAGGAGAAAGGCATTATTTCAACTTTGCTGCATTCTCCAAGAGGTAGATGTATTATTCCTCAGATATGACTGATTTTTTTATTATTTTCTAATCAAATCTTGGTCCCAGAATCAGTATCTCAGTTCTTTCACTGAATATTGAACTCCCTAGGTGGCATCTCTCATCCTATAATTTCTAAGCATATCATTGAACTCAATCTACAAGACATTATATATAGTTGTTACTCTACTAGATTAAGAAAACTGTTTCCCAACCAGCTATTGCCAATGGGTCATTTCCACTTAGGTTGACAATCATCGCTATATTCTGTTTTATCTTGATTTTAGTTCTTGAAGATAAAACTAATTTTATCCCTTCCAGTAAAATGGGGACAAAAATGCAAAAGGTATGATTGATGTTTCTGTATTATGTATTAAATTATAAATTAAGTTAAATTAAATGATTATCAAGCTGATCTATTCAAACTTAAATTACTAAGGCATATAAACTTTATCACAAATTATGAATTAAATCAAAGACCCCCCAAAATAAAAAAAAACCCTCCATTCACTCAGTATATAAGAGTGTCCATTCTGAACAAGACCCTGGAATAAACACTGTGGATCATATAATAAGAGACAGGTCACTTGCTTTCTTTTGGGAAAGGGGTAAAAGAGATCATATCTGGGTGCAGGGGTAAATGCATGATCAGAGGTAAAGAAAAGCTAAGCACTTTTTCTGGTATTTGCATGCTGCAAATGCATCACATTATAGTCATTTAGTTATGTGTTACACCTCACTTAAAAAAGCAAACTATGTGAAAATTTATACTTCTTTTAAATACATATGTATATGTACTTATATGCATATATATGCATCCATATATACATTTTCTCACTTATATAGTTAATGCAAATATCTTATAAAATTTACCTGAAATACAATTTGGTAGTGTGGATATGATGGAATATGTATAGATAACTTAAAATCTGATAATCACATTTATATAATTTCTACAACAAAGAATGAGAGACAGTATGTTGTAATAGATAGAGTATTAAGTCAAGGAGAATTGGATTCAAATCTACCCTATGTTACTGTGTGGTCATAATCAAACCATATAATTTCTCTGAATCTCCTCTATTTAACACAACCAAAAAAGGAACATAATATTACTAATTAGTACTGTGACATTAGTAATAAAGTAGTAATATATATGCCAATATTTACCAGAACATATTAAAACTCCAATAACCACATTAAATACCATATCTGCAAGTTTGTTTGTTTGTTTGTTTTAATATGAGAGCCTGCCCCAAAGTGTTTTTATTTTTTTCCTTTCTTAACTTTACCTTTTAAAAAGTCAAAGGGAAAATGAGGACATTTCCTTCATTTGGGTAGTGGCTGAACAAATTGTGAAATTTGTTTGTGATGAAATACTGTTGTGCTCAAAGGAATAGTAAAGTGGAGGAATTCCATGGGAACTGGAGCAACCTCCAGGAACTGATGCAGAATGAAAGGAGCAGAACCAGGAGAACATTGTATATAGACACTGTGGCATAAAAGAAAATGGGCTTCTCTAATAATAGCAATGCAATGATCCAGGACATTTCTGAGGGTCTTATGAGAAAGAATGCTTTCCACAATCAGAGAAAGAACTGTAAGAGTAGAAACACCGAAGAAAAACTTCTCCTTCATCACATGGTTTGATGGGGATGTGATTGGGGATGTAGACTAAATGCTCACTCTATTACAAATATTAGTGATATGGAAAGAGATCTTGACCAATGATACATGTAAAAACTAGTTGAATTGTGTGTTGGCTATGGGGGGGGAGGGAGGCAGGTTGGGAAAGAATATGAATCATGTAACCATGGGAAAATATTCTAAATTAATTAAAATTTAAAAGAAGACAAAAGGATTTAAAAATATTTTTCTTGTGCAATAAGTGGTAGTCATAAATATTATTCTTTATTTTTGAGTAATCATCATTACATATTCAAGTTCATTCTACATTGTGAATCTAATAAAATTGGAGATCATAAAATATACTAGTGTAATCTTCCTTATGTTATCTTCACAATGTAACCCCTTCCTACCATTTCAGTCTCCTTGAATGTGGATCCCATAATTGAATTCGTCTTCACATAGTACCATACATTCAACATTCCAACTCCAGTTTCAATGACTTTGTATTAGTTGTCTTCCTTGTCCACAATTTCTTCCTTCCTCTCCTCTCTCACTAGGAATCAATGGTGCACTTTAAGAAACACTTGTCAGAAGAAACGATGAGCAAGTTAATTTTTATAAACAAACAAATATTGAAAGAACTACATGAAGGTGTTCTAAGAAAAGGCTCTTCAAATCCAATGTTGATCCAAATATGACCAAGAAAAACAAAAGAAACCATTATATAATGAGTTCACATGTCATATGAGAAGACATGACGTCAGCCTAGTATATTGGACTCTGGACTCTGAACTTTATTTTTTCAATCAATAAACATTTATTAACTATTATGGAATCCTAGAGAATCAACCAAAAAGCTAGTCAAAATAATCAACAACTTTAGCAAAGTTGCAGGATACAAAATAAACCCACACAAGTCATCAGCATTTCTATATCTCCAACCCATTTCAGCAGCAAGAATTAGAGAAATTCTATTCAAAATCACTCTAGACAATATAAAATACTTAGGAATCTATCTGCCGAGACAAACACGGGAACTATATGAACACAACTACAAAACACTCTCCACACAATTAAAACTAGATCTGAGCAATTGGAAAAACATTAACTCCTCATGGGTAGGACAATCTAACATAATAAAAATGACCATTCTACTCAAACTTATCTATCTATTTAGTACCATACCCATTGAACATCCAAAAAACTTTTTTACTTAGCTAGAAAAAAACAAAGTTCATTTGGAAGAATAAAATATAAACAATATTCAGGGAAATCATGAAAAAAAAGGCAAAGGAAGGAGGACTTGCAGTCCCAGATCTCAGACTACATTATAAAGCAGCGGTCATCAAAACAATTTGGTACTGGCTAAGATACAGAAAGGAGGATCAGTGGAATAGACTTGGGGTAAGTGACCTCAGCCAGATAGTATACAATAAACCCAAAGATCCCAGGTTTTGGGACAAAAATCCACTATTCGATAAAATCTGCTGGGAAAATTGGAAGACAGTGTGGGAGAGACTAGGAATAGATCAACACCTCACACCCTACACCAAGATAAATTCAAAATGGGTGAATGACTTTAATATAAAGAAGGAAACTATAAGTAAATTAGGTGAACACAGAATAGTATACATGTCAGATCTTTGGGAAAGAAAAGACTTTAAGACCAAGCAAGACTTAGAAAGAGTCACAACATGGAAAATAAATAATTTTGACTACATCAAATTAAAAAGTTTTTTGAACAAACAAAACCAATGTAACTAAAATCAGAAGGGAAATAACAAACTGGGAAACAATCTTCATAACAAAAACCTCTGACAAAGGTTTAATTACTCAAATGTACAAAGAGCTAAATCAATTGTACAAAAAATCAAGCCATTCTCCAATTGAAAAATAGGCAAGGGATATGAATAGGCAATTTTCAGATAAAGAAATTGAAACTATAAATAAGCACATGAAAAAGTGCTCTAAATCTCATTATCAGAGGGATGCAATTCAAAAGAACTCTGAGGTATCACTCCACACATAGCAGATTGACTAACAGGACAGCAAGGGAAAGTAATGAATGTTGGAGAGGATGTGGCAAAGTTGGGACATTAATGCATTGCTGGTAGAGTTGTGAATTGATGCGACCATTCTGGAGGGCAATTTGGAACTATGCCCAAAGGGCGATAAAAGAATGTCTGCCCTTTGATCTAGCCATAGCACTGCTGGGCTTGTACCCCAAAGAGATAATGGACAAAAAGACTTGTACAAGAATATTCATAGCTGCTCTCTTTGTGGTGGCCAAAAATTGGAAAATGAGGGGATGCCCATCAATTGGGGAATGGCTGAACAAATTGTGGTATATGTTGGTGATGGAATGCTATTGTGCTAAAAGGAATAATAAAGTGGAGGGATTCCATGGAGACTGGAACGACCTCCAGGAAGTGATGCAGAGTGAGAGGAGCAGAACCGGGAAAACATTGTACACAGAGACTGATACACTGTGGTACAATCAAATGTCATGGATTTCTCCATGAGTGGCAATGCAGTGGTTCTGAACAACCTGGAGGGATCTATGAGAGGGAACACTATCCATATTCAGAGGAAAAGCTGTGGGAGTAGAAACACAGAAGAAAAACAACTGCTTGATCACATGGGTCGAAGGGATATGATGGGGATGGAGACTCTGAATGAACATATTAATGCAAACACCAACAACATGGAAATGGGTTCTGATCAAGGACACATGCAATGCCCCGTGGAATTGTGGGTGGGCTATGGGAGGGGTTGTTGAAGGGGAGGGAGGAATAGAAAATGATTTTTGTAACCAAGGAATAATGTTTGAAATTGACCAAATAAAGAAAAATAATGTCAAAAATAAATAAACAATTAAATAAATAAAAAGTAAAAAAAAAAACAAACAAGTAACTATTATGTGCCAAGGGACCATATGATCTAGCTTTGCATCTAAATTTTGCTACTTAGCTCTAGGATAATGGAAAACACAAAATTGTATGAGTAGCCTTAGTTTCCTTCTTTGTGAAATGCTAACAATCAAACTTGTAGTACCTTCCTCACAGGGTGGTAAGGGAAGGAATTTGTATAGCACGAAAATGTGCTCTCTTATAAAATTGCAAATGTGAGTTATCTAAAAACAACAGGAATATCAATAATAAATAAAGCATTTATGTAATTAAATTAGAAAGAAAGAACTATTGAATAAACTTTTTGATATGAAAATTTGATTAGTAACTAGTTACTATATAAAGGGGGTTTTATTTCATACTTCCTAAATCCTGACTAAAAAGAAAATATCATCCAGAAGCAATTATTTATATATAAGGAAAGGTGATAGTATTTATTTTAATGTAACTGTAGCTGGAACTAGTTAACATATAGAACCCTTACATTTTAATTAACTGTAAAACATTTTCTCTAGACAAAGTCTAGAGAAGCTAGTCCTTTTTTTTTTTTGTCATGAACAATATAGGAACTCAAAGGGAAATAAATATTTGTTATAAGGGGGTTCCAGAGAAATCCTACCAACAATATAATATTTAAGACAAGTAGTAGTGTATGTATGTAATAAAGCAATTACTTTTTAAAAATAGCATGTTACTTATTTTTAAAAGCAGAGTTTGCGTTAGATTTTTATATAAATGGCAATGTAAAAATGAATAAGAATGAGTAACATCAAGGTGATTGACATACACCAGCTTCATGATCAAAGGCAAGCCATAGTCTTTCAGGGCACTCAGGTAAAAAACAACTGAGATGCTACATTACAATTGGTAATTATATGCTTTGATAGGAGGTGGTTTGGCTCCTACTCTGTGTCAGACAGTGCATGATAGGAAGGGAAAAAACCATAAGTAAAACAGCTCCTGCTCACAAGCAGATTATATTTTACTAAGCAATATCATATACATAGATAAGGATATGGAAAATGTACACACGACAAATACAAAATAACTTTTCTGGATAAGGGAGAGAGCTAAAAATGGGTAATAGGGGAGGAAACCAGGAAAGGTGTAGGAGGCGACACCTGAGGATGTTTGTTGGAGTCTGGGGATTCTTAGAAGTGAGGTGAGGAGGAAGGGATTCCAAATATAGGTGATTGTGTGTAAAAAGGTGCAGAGATCAGGTATGAAATGCATCTACAACAGTAGCAAGGTCAGAATGGCTCGATTGCCGAGTATGTGAAGGGAAGCGATATGTAATTGGCTTGTATGTTGCTATGCAGAAAGCTGACAACACAGATGAAATCATAAGCATATGCTAAAGAGAGACAGAACCAGAAAGCCAGAGACAGAGTGACAGAGACGGACGTTCCTTCAAGAAGGATGTGGAAGATCTGTCTGTATCTATGGGATCCTGGCATGGGAAGTTTTTCAGGGAAATTCCTTTGCTCCCTTCTATCCTTGTGACTCCAAACCCCAAAACATCTGAAAACTCCTATAAGACCCTGAGAGGATTCTCCTCCTTAGATCATCCTTTAGATGGTCAGAGAGAGACAGCTCCAGGCTAAGCCTTGATACCATCAGATTGTATCTGTCTACCTGTCCTGTCCCCTAACCTATGAGGGTCACCCCCTATGTCTTCAGGCAGACACTGGCCAGATGATCAACCCCACCCTGCCCATGCCTCAGTGCATACCACCCTAGAGTCAGGTCTTCAGCATGGCACAGAGTCATGTCATGTCAGCTGGGAGCAGCTCTCCATCCATGCTGTTTCCCCCTAGGGGTCAGTCTTCCACCTATGCTGTCCTCCTGGCCAGGCTCAACATTACCATCTAAATTAATAAATGTCTCTATATTTTTAAGCTCAGTTTCAGTCTTGCATTCTTGCAAAAAGTTCCCTTCCCGAACCCTGGGGGTTCACCTCAAGCCCCCACAATAATCCCAGCAAGTGCAGCACAACAAAAACCTAAATTGGGTCAGCTGAGAAACAGAACTTACACATCAGCAGAATAATTCCATCAAGAGAAGTAACTAAACATCTACCTTCTCTGGAGAGGAAGAAAGTGTTCTAGGTAAGTGGCTGTAATGCGAAATTATTGGATCAAAGGTTGATTTTCCAAAGTAAGAAAGAATTAGTGATCCCCTCTACATAGAGGCTGACTTGGTGCTTAGCTACTTTATACAAAGTATTCCTAGCTTGAATTGCAACTAACAGGAGCAGGAAAAGCTTTGTATAGGAAGGGGATAATACAAAAGACCCTGGAAAAATCTAAAGATTCTAAAAAGAGTAGGTCTGAAGGGGATATCCAGTTTTTACCAAGGCTCCTGGAAACCTCTGTGTCTCACAACAGTGGTTGCTCTTCAAGACTCTGTGCTTAAGAAAGGACAATAAAAGCAAAGAAATATGCTCCAATGAGTATTGAGTGGAACACGTCTCGTAACAATGTACAGATCCCTGGAAGTTCAAATGAGTGGAACCTTCATTTCATTCCTGGCCAGGGCATCTCCTAATGAGAAATGGGCTGAACAAAGGGTTGGCGCAGACTTTAGAGAAGTACAGAAGGACAGGAAATCTTCCTTTGGTGCACACGCCAAAGGAAGGGACGGGAAGGTTCAAACAAATTCATACATATATAATTCCTTGTAGGGCTGAGCAAATGCAAGCTAGCGGTATCTTACAGCAGCAGATGTTTTATGCTTTTAGCGTTATGGCAGGAGGGGTTACATTTTATTGCTATCGGAGTCTTGACCTTAGGCTGACATGGATCTGGGTCTGAGTCTTTGTGGTTCCCTGGGAAGCTACAGGCTTGGGAATATCGGTTGGTTGTTTTTTGATTTGTTTCTTTTTTCTACTTCCCTTCAGGCTTCCTACACAGCCCGAGTTTTTGTCTACTTCTGCATAAAGAACAATTAATCAATGAGCTAAATTTTGAAAGCTGTCCCAGAACATACAATGTTCAGAATGGCTTTGTTGATTATCACAACATTTTTGTCTCAGTTCTACAGCGATGGTTTATTCACCTAAGCATACTATATAAATCTAAGTACGGGACGAATGTTAAGAGTACGTAATCTCTGCATAGGAAATGTCCCTACTTAAAATGTCGTACCAACACAGGGATAAATAATTGCTATGAAACACGGTATTTTTCAGGGAGACAGTATAAGCCCTTTTCATTTTCTCTCTCCTTAAATCTATTATCTTTCCTCTTAAGTAGAACTAAGTATAGTTTCCAAATTAAAGGAGTCAAAGCAAAGCATCTTATTGTATGGGTAGCATCAAGCCATATGATTACACTGAAAGACAATTCAACTCTCAGCTCAACCAAAAACAAAGAAACAAATTCAAAACAAAACAAAACAAAACAAAACAAAAATAGCTCAACCATCTTGTTGAATCTTTCCCCCCCCATTTGTCCTGATTGCTATTCTGCATCTGGTAGAATGGCTCACCCAGAGCTTGAGGGTTCAAAGGGTCTATTTAATAAAAAATATATTCAAATAACTCCCAGGAAAAAGTAGTCCCCAAGGTGATTAGAAATGAAGTTCAGGAAGTTAAAAGCAAATGAAACACTGGGAAGAAGGTTAAAGACATGACAAGGAAGTTCCTTGGGGTGTCTGTCAGGAGTTCTCAAGCAAAGTCCTAAAAGCTAGTTTTATATTCTTTTTTGGTTCAAAAGACCAACAGATGGTTGATTCCAGATCAGTTCAGTCACAGTCAAAATTATCCTATAAATCAGTCTAGAGAAAAATAATTTATTAAACACTAATTACTGGGTATTGGGTCAAATGCAGGTGATAACAAGCATGTGCAGAAAGAAGAATCATCTGTGATCTCAAGGAATTTATATTTTATCAGGGGGAGACAACATGTAATACAGAAGGAGTGGAAGATTGCTGCATGGGGACATAGAGGTGAAATCCAAAAGGGGAGGAGCAGAACTTGGAAAGGAATAAGAGATCACCGACCTGAGCCCTTCCTCACAAAGAAGGTGTCAGGAGTGACTCTTCAGTGAGAAAAGAGGACCTCAGAGGCAGAGGAGCTCTCCAAAATGAGAAGCCTTCAAGGACAGAGGAAGGAGCCAGTGTAGGTAGGATGGGAAAGGTCAGCAGGACAGGAACTTGAAGCTGCAAAGGCAGATGAGGCAAAGCACTGGGAGTGGGAAATAGTGGTGGGAGACGAATGAAAGTTTGGATTTGATGAATTTGTGGAAGGGATTTTGCCCAGGCATTAAAAATAACACCTACGCAAACCAAAATAACTCTATTACTTAATCGCATACAGTTTCAGTTCTACTAAGGGATGGTGTATATATAAACATGTATAAAACAATATAGAAATACCTGGAAAGACAAATCATTCCGAATTTGTTTAACACCCAACATATAATGAAACTTTTCAGTTCATAGGTCAACATGGAATCTAGGAACCCCAAACTTGTAGCCTAGTAAGATCTGATGAGCCTTAAGTTTCAGGACTAGCTTGTAAGTTGGAGACCCCAAAGCTTGTCCTTGTTCCCTGTCCCAGGGAGAATCCACCCTGAAGGAATCCCAGGCTAGCAGTTTCAGACAGAATAATGGACCCCAAGGGAAATGACTGTCCCAGTTAGGAGGGGCTAAGCAGATGCTAAGGACCCTTTTTGTCTTAGGGAGTCTCCCCCGTTGTACCAGAGACCCTTTCCAAGAAGACCCACACCTGGGCAGGGACCATCCTTTAGCATCCCTAGCAAGGAGCTCCTTCCCTCACCCCCTGGCCTCTGGCCTTTCCCAAGCTTGGTTGTGTCCAGTCATTATAGTTGGAACACTCCCATTTCCTTGTAGCTCTGGTGATGTTGACCATCATGAAGCAGAGTTCATCCTCGTGCTCTGCATGGGTATTACTTGGAGAAACCTGCCTTCATGTTGCTTCCACCTTTTGATTAAAGCACAGACAGAGGCTCTTTGGAAAATGCCTTTTGGGAAGAGGAACGGTATTAGAAGTACTAAAAAAAAGTCCTTTGAGAATTGATCCTTGCAATCATTAAACTAAGTGTATTTCCCACCACAGTGACAGACCAGAATCAGGTAGAAGAGCCCAAAGGGAATTGTTAAGTGCTTCACAGTTTCCTTTTGCCCAATCGGCCATAACAATAGCAGATCACTAGGACATATTTTCAAAAATAAAATTATTTCAATTTATCTTTTGGAATCTTTTTTCTCCAGGGAAGGGAGAAAAAAGAAAAAAAATGTGAAGGTCCAAAGTCTAGGAAAGTAAATTTAGTGGGAAAAATAAATGAGGATATTTACTTTCTGGTGGTCAAGTTCATCATAAAATCCCCTGAGAGAGAAAATTGATGTAATAACTTAAAAGTGTAGAGACCAGTCTCAGAAGCTGTGCATTTATAATGATTACTAATGAGCCGTTCTCCATTTTGGTTAGCTAATTCTTGACAAAATTAGACATGAGTAGAAATTTACTCTGTGAATTATTTTGTATTGTCAACATTTCCATTTTGACAAATATGTGAATTCCAAATAATCATTTTAGAAGTATGACCAAAAGAAAATGGATTTCCCTCTGATGTGCACTTTGATTTCATTTTTCTGCTTTTTTTTCATATTCCAAAACACTAAGGGCTGCTTAGAAAATGAGAAAAAGAGACAATGAAGAGAGAAGGAGAGGGAGAGTGACAGAGGCAGAGAGACAGAGAAGGTGGAGGGAAGTGGAGTGGAGGAAGGAGAGAGGAAAAATTAAAAACATATATATATGTATATATATATATATATATATAATGCAAACATGGTTTGAGAAGGAAAGCAAGACAAGATCTTGACTATTTTCAGTTTGAGATGACTAAGATATGATTTTGAACTGAAAGATAAGTAACACTAAAAGGACAAAAAAAGTGTGAAAATGATGAAATTGTGGATTTTCACCTGAAAAAATAAACCAAAGACTAGATTAATGTGCTAAAACATTACAGGGCACACATACTTTATAAAATTAAAATACTCAAGTGTAAGCATTTTTGATCAAGTCCTCTTAGTGTAGATTAGCTAATGTAGAGATGATTTCACTTCTTAATAGACTGAAGAACACAGAACTATGTCATTCAATGCTTATAGTTTGATTTGCTACTTCTTTTTTTATGGCCCACCAAATTATATATGATTAAATTCATCCACTGAGACTTTAATCCAGTTGAACTACATTGTCAAGACTTTTATTTAGGCATTATAGGCCTGGTTATTCAGAAATACTCAAGAAAAAGCCTCACGTTGAATGACCATTAAATTACATTGATTATTTTGAGTTGAAAATTCATTGTGGAACCACAATGTGAAGAATATTGATCTCTCCTTGGTTTAAAACTAGTTTATGAAATATAGATATCAAATCTCTATCTCATGGTGAAAAAATGCAGTAAAATTATAAGCCTCCCATTAATATATTGTATAAATCTATTGCAATAACATTTTAAATTTTAATTTAAACAATTTATTTGCATAACAGTCTACCCTGGTCTTTAAATAGAGACAGTATCACATTCTATTCTACGGTGTTCTATGGGGCCATATTGGAGTAAAAGTTAATTATGTACTATTATATGAAATATCTGTCTCTTTCAGGAGTTAAATTACCAACCCAGCTGAAAGTATCGAGGATTCAAAAGACTTTTAAAAATAATAAAGTAATCTTTGTGGATATTTTAAAGGAAGTTTAGAATTAGGTCTTATTTTCTGTCAATTGATTTTAATCCATGAGGTGGGAAAAAAAAGTACATTCCCTGTCTGTGGAGGATATGAGGACGTGGAAATGGAGGACTTGTTTGCTTTTTGAAGTTTGGAAGAAACTGTCATTTTATCTTTACATCATTTGTGATATGAGTAACATTGAAATTCTGAGTTAAAATTTCTGGCAAATCCAAATAATCGCTTATTTACTTATGTATGTTAACACATACATTTGGTATGCTCAATACCAAAGGGAAAATGATTGCTGCTGCTGCTTATGCTAAAGTACAAATTGTAGGCTGTTTAGCGTACTACAAATTCTCTTATTTACATAATTTACTAGACAAAAAATGTTGGGAAACTGGCCAACTTAATAAAGTAACTGATTACTTTTTCATCCTTTTTTTTTCTTCTTCAGGAACTGAAAGGAAATATTTTTACAAGTTAAATACTAAAATTTTCACTCTAAGACATTGAAGACAGATAACAAGAAGGCAATGAAAAAGATCATACTAAAAATGTGACCACCAGTAGTACTATTAGGTGTCAAGAACCACAAGATTGGATCCACTGGATATTTATTTATATTTTAAAAATACTATTTTCCTTCTAAGGTAAGAGTTATTAATATATATTTTAATATTTAAAATATTAATATATTTTGAAATGCCATTATCAACATATATGTAGGCATACATATGTATGTACATATACATATACACATATATGTACATGTGTGTATAATTCATGGATCATAGGTTTAGAACCTCTACTCTGGGAAATAAAATCATAACAGAAGGGTATATTGTATTGTTGTTCATCATCTCACTACTTAGAAAGAGGAAAATACTTTCTTTACTTTCCAACTTAGAGATTTTTAGTGCCTTTGTTTATCCTAACTAACTGTTCTTTCCTTATGTGTCAAATATGTAGCGATCTGAATTTGAGTAAGTAAAATGACTTCTGTAAAGTAGTTACATGACTGAACTGAATTTTCACTCTGATAAACAACGATCTGTCTTTCTGGAAAAAATCTCTAATGTAATCACTGTATGACAATTTCAGATGCATAATACACTTATAGATCTACTTTTTATAAAGAATCTGTTAAAATTTGAATTGATGAGTGGCTGTTATTTTGTTATTTCAGTTGTGACCAATATTTCATGACCCCAGGAGGAATATTTGGGACTTTCTTGGCAAAGAGAGTAGAGTGGTTTGCCATTTCTTCCCTCATTTTACAGATGAGGAAACTGAGGCCAAAAGGCTTAAGTGACTTGCCCAGGATCACATGGCTAGTAAATATCTTAAGTCATGTTTGAACTCAGGAAGACTAGTCTTCCTAAAAGCAGATGGTATCACCTTGCTACCATGGTGAATTGATGAATATAGACTGGCAAAATACACTGTTGGAAAAGTTAAAAGACCTTAAGTATAAACACTTTGGAATATGAATAAAACAAACATAAGTCAAAGGAAGAATTTTTCAGCCAATATTACTTAAAAACTAGGTATAGAATTGGAAAAAGAGGTTTTGTTTAGATTAGATTTTATATAATTCAACCTCCTTTTTCTACCCCTAAATCTGAGCCCCATGGAGACTTAAGAGTTTGCAGAAGCCCATCTCCATTAGTGGTAATGCAGTGATCCTGAACAACCCAGAGGGATCTATGAGAAACAATCTATCCACATTCAGAGGAAGAACTGTGGGAGTAGAAACACAGAAGAAAAACAACTGCTTGATCACATGGGTCAATGAGGATATGATTGGGGATGGAGACTCTAAATGAACATCCTAATGTAAATATCAATAATATGGAAATAGGTCTTGATCAATGACACATGTAATACCCAATGGAATTGCATGTTGGCTGCGGGAAGAGGTTGAGGAGGGGAGGGAAATAATGTGATTCTTGTAACCAAGGAATAATGCTCTAAATTGATTAAATAAATTAATTTTAAAAAAGAACTTGCAGAAGTCCATCCAGATGATATTATAAGTAGCAAAAAAAAGGACTGAAAATCAAACTAACTTAATTCCAAGGCTCATTCCACTACAATGCACTGTCTCCAAGAGGACAGAGACTATATATGACCAAAATGTTGAATCTTTTCTAGTTCCTAGAAGAATCATTTTCAAAGGAGAAATTTGATATTTGTATATTAAAAGGGAGGCAATGGAATAAAATGGCCTGATTGACACATACTGGCTTCATTTGCTTCTGATACATTGTGGTTGTGTGACCTTGGGTAAGTCATTTAATCTTGCAGTGCCTCCAGACAAATTTCAAAGTTTATACCAGTAGTGTTTGTATGGATCAGCATTAGTAGAAGGACTTTCTTCCTGTAGAGATCCCTTTTCCAATTCAATAACAATTCCTATCCATTTCTCATCCCAAACTCCCAGAGAAGGAAAAAAAATAGCATGAGAATGGAAGAGAATGGGAGAAGAGAACAAAAGGCAGAAAGAGAAGGGACAGAAGAATATAACTCCATTATAGAGCTGAAAAAAAAGTTGGAAAGGGCTGTACTAGACCATGTTCTTACAGAGAAACAAATAAATCCAAATACCTACCTTTCTAGTGATTTAGTTGGGATGACGGGGTTAGAGTGCAGTGGAGTGAGTAAAGGGGGAGTTAATGAATAAATTACATACAAAAATAACTATAAGATTCAGTTAAGCATGAAATAAAGGACATAAATATGTGTAGACTGAATGGTAAGGAATATTTTAAAACTTTAAATATTCAGTTGTAATATATTGTGTTAACTTCTGGGAAAATGGGCCCCTTTTTCAATTTATTTTATGGATATGAATGAGTAATTTGAAACAATGCAGAGCAAATCTTTGTATGTACTTGATTAAAACAATTTGGTAAAACTGAAGAAGCTAAGAGAGAATGTAGTCTTTGGATTTACCTTATTCTCAGAGAGTTCAGAAGGCAAATCAAAACTTTTCTTAAGCGCAACATCAAAAATGTATAGTACTTTCTAATTTTTGGGAAATTTTAAAAAGCTATTTTTAGATTCCTTATGATTTTTATTTCAAAGCTAGAAGTCATAGAAGGCAGTGCATACATGCATGCATGCATAGATAAATATATAACTTACATTAAGCCCTATCATGTTAGAGGAACAAAAATATCTACTCATTCTCCAAGAAACAGAAAAAAATCCCTAACTCCAATATTTTCTGCTTTGGCCATCAATTCCATTTGGAAGTTTGGAAGTCATAGAAGTCAGTTCAAACATATATACATATGTAAATATCTAGTTTATATGAAACCATATCACATATATGAAATATAAAATGGTCAGATTCATATAAATATGTACAAATACCATATCAGTGTTATACAGATAGAAAAAGCTATATAATTAAAATGAAATTCAGGATGCAAAATTTAGTTCCAATTTATTATTAATAATAATATAGTATCATATAATAATGATATTAATACTGTTATTAAATGCAATCTTATTATTTTATATTTCATTCTTCCAGTGAGCCAACTATATCACAATTTTTCTCTGATTGATCAATAAAGTCATTCCTATCTTCCTTATATTCCCATAGGTACTGACATTGAACTTATATGATTTTTTCATTTAAAGTACTGAAATCAGGTTTGAATTATATATATAGCTCTGTCTCAGGAGTCAAGAGAACTGGGTTTATGTCCTAACTGAAAGCAAATTACTTTGCTGCTCTGGTCCTTAATTTTCTCATCTATAAAATCATCCAAGTACAATAAGTGTTTTATACGACCCTTTCAGTGTCTAATATTCTGTAATTTCATATAAACCATTCCATTTACCTTGCAAATGCTTCATGAATGAAATACTATTAGGTCATCTTTGATAACATCACTGATTTCCCAAGTGATTTCAATTTTAAAGCTGAAGGAACTAAGGGAAAGAAAAGTGAAATGGTCATTATTGATTAGTAAACTGATTTATCAGTTAACAACTGACATAGACAACTAAACCTCCCTGTCATCTAATATAAACCAGTCCTAGGAACATAGATTCAGAACTGGAAGGAACCTAAAAGGTCATCAAGTTCAATCCTCTAATTTTATAGTTGAGAAAATTGAAGTCTAGAAAAACAAAGGCATACATATAAGATGAAGCAGAGATAAAATTTAACCCTAATTCTTTGAATCCAAATCCAGTACATTTGTCATGTTCTTCTGTTATTTCATTTCCTTTCCTGAAAGTTTTAGATAATAAATACATTTTCATAATATATCAAAACCATACATCTTTTTAAGAAAGATGTTTATAAATAATAGTGTTATGCTTATGAGGCAGCTAGTTGCTCAGTGAATAAATTAGTGGTCCTGGAATAAGGAAGACCTGAGTTCAAATTTGGATTGAGACATTTACTAGTTGTGTACCCTGGGCAAGTCATTTAAACTTTGCTTTAATCCGCTGGAGAAGGAAATGGCAAATCACCCCAGTATCTTTGTAAAGACAACCTTACAGACTCTGATCCATAAAGTCACAAAGAGTCAGACACAACTGAATGACTAAACAACAATTATTGTTAAAGAAACAAAAAAAAATTCTACTTTTCATTGTCCAAAGAGTAGGGAAAAAAACAATTCTGTCTTTAATATTTTCTTCTTTGACCATAAAATCTATTTGGAAGGAGTAGGAATGTCTTAATTTTCCAAATAATTTGAATTAAAATTTTGAAAACTCAAACTTTATTTCCAATTTTCCTTCAGAGTTTAAAAATCTATTTTGAACTCAGAGATCTATTACCTATCCAGCATGATTTATCTTTACTCATGTTCTAATCAACTTTCTCCCAAGGAAACCAACACCAAAACTTACATAATGGAAAAATTCAAATTTCCATGGTAATAGCAAGTTCATCAACTCCAAAAAGAATTAATTTATACATTAATGACTATAAATAATATTTCAGTATAGGTAAATCTGTGTTCCCTTGGAAATCCTGTTTTTATGTTTGGGTAAGGAAATCTAAAATGTGGGGATTATTCTGTACCAGCTAATGACAATCTGTTCATGCCAATGTATAAAAAAGTAAGGAAACTTAAATGAAGAAAATCCTCTCAAATAATTGGCAATTAGATTGAATGTATTTCTGCTTAAAAAAAAAAAAAACACATCATGCATTGTTGTTGAATCAGCACTTAAGAATGGTCCATGTGTCCCAATTACTTTAACATTATCACATTAAAGAAAGAGAAAATTCTTATTCAAGAAAGAGAATACTTGACTCTGAGGTGGAAGATGCTGGGATGTCATTTGGCATATCTGGTGTGTTAGAAACTCCTCTACACCTTCCCTTATAAGCAGTCAGCAAGCTTCTCCTTTACAGCCATCAGAGACGGGGAATTACTAACTTCTAAGAGAAAATGGTGCACTTTAGAATAGCTCTATTGAATGAAAAGTTTTTATTTTGAGTCAAAATCTATCCCTTTTATTGGATCCTCTGATTAATAGCAGCCAACACTGTCCTCTGAGAATAATCAAGAATAATGTAATCCCCTTTCCAAATGACATATCTTAAAAATATCGAAAGACCATTCCTAGTCCAAATGATGTTGAACAATCTATAACAATCTTATAAAGAAACTAACTTTACTTTGGGCTGGCTATAATTACTGAAGATTTATCATTTTTCCTATAGCAAATGTGAATTAATTAAAAATATTCAACTGATTTCAGTTCCCTCTGAAGCCATATAGAAATCCCTTACCTATATGTTAACTCTTCCAATATTTGAACATAGCTAACATGAGAGGCAATATGGCGGAGCAGATTGAAAGCCAAACTTAATATCAAGAAAGCAAACAAACAAAAAAGACTGAACTCTAACAAATAATGATTATCTAACCTTGGATAATACATTTAGCTTCTCATTGTTTTAGGTAATTCTCTATATTGTAGAGAAGTGCCAATTTGAATTAATAGAAAGAATCCCATTACCTAGAGTTCCCTGTATTCAAAAATCCTAAGTCTTGGCCCTATTCCTACCTAATCCTCCCCCTATCTCTGCCAACACCAAAAAAAAATCACTTATCCAGGCTAACATCATTTTCTTCATAGAATAAGATCATGGAACCATTTACCATTTACGAATTCATAAAATAATGGTATCAAATGAAAAATAAATTTTCCTGTGTGATATGATCAAAGTAAAGCCCAGAAGAACCACGATGATCCTAGCCCTGTATTTGTTAATACAACCTTTTATTGGAATTGTAATTTTGATTTTCATATTACACTGTTGGCTCAAAATGAATTTTATTATAGTCAAATCCAGGAATCCATTTATAGTGATATAACTAACAAGCTACATTCCCCTCCCTGCTTCCTCCCTGGAATTGTGATTTTCTTTTTATTCCACCAGTAGATTTTATTTTTTTATTTATTATTTTTATGAGATAAAGTCAAAGAAGGCTAAGCTCTCTTTGGATTCTGATTGTCCCTCAATATGAGAAAATTTGATAAGCATGCCACTTATACCATTATCCATCTTTAAAAATCCGTTAAAAGGTGCAAGGCCACAGATTTCTGAAGGGTTCATTACAGTCTTCTCAGCTGATATAAAATCATGGAGAAATATCTTTGACTTTTGGACACATAATGAATTTATTTTACTACTGGATAATTTAACCCATAAATTGAACAAGAGACTGAGGCAACATTTTTAAAAAACTAGGTGACCCAGTATTTCATGCTCTTCTCAGATTCTGCCTCTGCCACCCAGTGAGTTAGCTGTCCTCCCCACGTTGTCCCACCTGCACATACCTACCATCTGTGCTGCTTTACAATGAGTTGCTAACAGTGGTAGGTAACACAGGGCCAGTCCCAGATCCCTATACCTGAACCCAGTCTTCCCGACTCTCAGCAGAGCTTTTGAGATAGACTCTTCATGTATATGTTCTTCTGGGAAATACTATTCTTTGGTTCTTTGCAGCTTCCTGCTTGTAGAGTCCCCTGCCCCTTCTGAGCGCATTTCCCTTTCAGACTGTGCGCTTCACAGTCCACTTTCATGTTCAAGCCCTTTAGTTCCACTAACTAGATTTATCTCATTTTGCACCTGCTTGTACTTCTGTATGTACACAAGAATCCCCATGTTGTATCCATGCACACACACACCCAAGCAAGCCTAAACACAATGAAGGGGAAATCAGTGCCATATAATGAGGTAAATGAGCATATAATCAATCATTTGGTAAATATTTATTAAGTTCAAGCTCTGTGCAATATATGACCCTCAAATATCTTAAGATGGTTTATTTCTCCATCATTATATCTATCATTTTGTGTATCATTATCATATCTGACATTTTAAAGTTAACAAAATGAATGAAGGGAGCTGAGATTAAAGAAATGTATAGAACTATTAGCTATTAATTTTCTGTGGACATGTGGAGAAAAACTAAACAAATGATCTTATTCTGCGATTTGGAAGTACTATTGTTTAAATAAATTTTTGATCAGAATGGTTTTTGTTCTAATGAGTTTTAACCTCTATTAGAAAACTTCAGGAACAAATCAAGGATAAGATGCTATCCTAATTAATAAAGTAAAAATATCAAATGACCATTGAATTTATTAAAACTCAACTGAACATTTATTATATTAAAAAAAAGAAACTCATCTGGAAACAGTGAAGCACTTTTATATGGTACAAAATAGAAGCTATCTTAAAAACAGAATCTCCTTGGGGCAGCTGGGTAGCTCAGTGGACTGAGAGCCAGGCCTAGAAACGGGAGGTCCTGGGTTCAAATTTGGTCTATAAATCATTAAAAATTTTATTAAGAATTTATATTTCTTTAAACATTTATACATAGTTCATGGCACAGGGGGATCAGACTATAATGGAAAAAAATCTGTGACTCCAATGGAGTTACATTCTATTCACTACAACATATAAGCATATAACTTTATATGAGATAGAGGAGAGAAAGAGAGAATCAGTGGAATAAAGAAAGGTTTTATAACATATGTAGCATCTGAGCTAAGATGAGTTTCAAAGGAAGTTAAGAATTCAAAGAGTCAGACATGAAAGAGTGCATGAGCACAGTCAAGGTTAAGATGGAATGTGCATATTGGTCAGAGATAGAAGGTTGTCATCCTTAGTCTGCTTAGGGCAGGTGTCCACTGATGTGGATAAAATTGATTGTTTTTAAATCAGCCCTCAATTGTTTGTAATACTCATATTGGAATGGAATGGAAATGATTTATTGTTCTTGCTTTTTATGTCAACAAAATTTCTGCAATAGTTTGTTTCTTTGAAATAAATATAATTTATATGCCAATTCAAATGTCAATCTAATTAACAGACTTCCTAAGTGCTTTAGAGTTTTCCTCCAATAGGCCAATGTAATAAGGAACTGCAGATGCCATTTTGTAGCCATCAAGTCACAAAACATAATTGTACCAAATTGGGTGATAAGAGAAAGAAGATGAAGAGTGACAGAGAGAGAGGAAAGAAGAGAATGAGACAGATGGAGAGCTATATAGAGCTAGAGAGAAGAGACAAAGACATACAGTGACAAAGTCTATGAGGAATTTGGAAAGAAGAAAAGAAATTAGAACTCAAAATTTGAAAAGAAAAAAATGCTAAAAATAAGTACATAATAAACTAGAAGGGGAAAAAGATTCCCCAGCGTTTTATTTTGACAATGAACCTGATAGAAGAAGTCTGATTCTTTGATCTAAACATCTCCAAAGGTAAAACTAAAGTCCAGTGAGCCCAGGATGGTGATCCTTTTGGGAGGCATCCCCTTGCCTTAGGCTTTCATAATTATAGTTACTCAATGCTTTTGAGTTTCTTCCCATTCTTCCTCCAATGACAAGTTGCTAGCTGTGGGTTCTCCTGCTGTGTGATTACCTATAATAGCTTTCCATCACCATGACTGCTCCTTTGATGTCTCTAATCTTTGTGGTTCTGTTAATACAACAAAGTGTTCTTTTTTAATAGAAACAATGTGGGTATATTATAATAACAATTGGATTTGGAATCTGAGGTTTGACAAAGTAGACTCAAGTCTATTTCCCCTCTGATCTTGTTTATGCCATTTTCTGGCACTGTCAAAAGTAGCAATACACCACTTTAAGATTAACAGATTATAGATATACTGATCGAAACAACCCAGTATTGAAATAAACAAGGTCATTTAGTGAAGAGGCTAAATGAAAATCAGAACTGCTTAATAGAACTATTGTGTAATGAAATTCTGTAAGGGTAATTCTATTCTTTGTGTCATAGAAGATTTCACTTTCAATACCACCTCCTTATATGTGAAATAGGGAAGCGAGGACCTTTGAAGTCCTTGCCATCTTCGTTATTCTATAGTCTATGAAACTCGAAATGATGTAGTGTCCATGCACAGAGTTATCTTGTGTGGCTATTCAGTTATCCTATATATTACCAAATAAAGCAGCTTCTTCAACATCACATGCATGATTTTTTTTTCCTTTTGGAATACTTTGTTTGCTGTTTCAGTAATGTATTTTAAAAGGAAATTTTAAAATATTTTATTACTGTGGTTTTATGAAAGGAATGTCTAAAGCACGTTTCTTTTCACTTGAGCAATGGAACAGTTGACTTACATTTCTCATTTCTGTTTCACTGAAGATAAGAACTATACCTATGAACTCTTTCATAACACATGCTCCTATTCACTCCCATGGTTTCATCTACTTTTATCAGTGTAATCAGAAGAAGAATGTGTATATACTGGTTTATTGAAAGCCCTGGATGCTTTGTTTAATATACAGAGTAAACAGAAAAAGAAAATCACTAAATTTAGCCTCAGTTCAAAGTCAAAGTTTATAACTATTTTTTTGCCTAAAATAAACGTGTCCCAGAGTGACATACTGGAAATGGTTTTTGAATCAGTTTACAGTTACACTTAAGGTTGAAAAAAAAGTAAGGATTTGGGAAGAAATCAACAGAATTTCAAACTTTAAAAAAGTCACTTAAAGTTCATGCTAATGAAGAAAATTCTTATATATCATTCTATAAACTAGCAAAGGAGTTCATGAATGGAGACATTGAAAGATGATTTCTGATAAACATTCTTTCTGGACTAGCTTCCATAGTAAATTTGGTTTCCTTAGTATTTTTTCTAGGTATTAAAATTAATAGACTAATTGTTAATAACTTCTATAGTCATTCTTTATGTCAACTAACTATTAGAATAGTATTTTTTCTCTTAAAATTATTTTATTTTCACATTTACAACCAATAACAATTTAACCATGTTTTCCAAAGATTTAAGATCCAAATTATTTCCTTTCCTTACTTCCCCTGTGAATTTTAGATTTTCCATGCCATGATTAGTTTTTAAAATCCTAACAAACAGGAACATATACACCCCTACTTAAGGATTAAGTTTTGAGGAGGATGGCCTATGACAGACATGTGCTAGCAAGTGACAAATAAGAAACAACTGACCGACCCCCTGGGCTGTCCTAAGTCAAGCTTAAACTACCATTGGTACATGTGAGATGCAGGAAGTAATGTAAAAAAAGTCTATATATTTCGCATTACTTCCTCTCTCCGGGTTCTTTCAAGGAGGCATGGCTCTGGCTCTCTCACGGAGACAGGGCTCTCGCTCTGTCTCTTGCTCAAAGAGACGTTGGTCTCTGTTGGCAACGTGGGAGTGCTGGATGACGTTTGGCATCTTGGGTCTTGACATCTTGGCAGCTTGGCGTGAGCATTCTAGGTGAGTGAGTTTAGGCTGATTCCTTTTTCCTTTACATTCCAAAACACTATCCTCTTAGGAAGCCCCTAACCTTCTGAGGAGTCCTCCTGGCTGAGTTCTCTGAACTTCCCTTGGCTTAGGCTAGGCTGGAGAAATTTTATACGCCTTTCTCTCTCTCCTTCTTCTTCTTAATTTCTTCCATCTATATTAATTAAACCACCATAAAATTCCCAAACTGACTTGAGTATTTTTATTGGGATTTGAATTAATCCCTGGCGACCACTAGTATAATATAATTCAGTCAAAACCCCCTAAATTTACCCTTTACACCCCTTTCTGGTAAACAATTTGATCTGAGTTATACATGCATTATCATGTAAAACTTACTTCCATATTGGCCACTGGTGTAAGAGAATGGTCATATAAAACCAAAAATCTAAAATAAAAATATAAAATGAATAGCAGTATGATTTGATGTCAAATTTAAATCCAAAAGTTCTTTCTCTGGAGGTTGTGGGCATTTTTGGTCATATATCATTCAGGATTTTCCTGGATCAATGGATTGCTGAATGTAACTAAGACTTTCAAAGTTATTCATTGTACAATATTGCAGTTCCTATGTACAATGTTTTTCTAGTTTTGCTTATTTCATTCTGTATCCGTTTATGTAGGGCCTTCCAGCTTTTTCTGAAATCATTCTGTCCATCAATTCATATACAACAATTGTATTCCATCACTGTCATATATTACTATGTTTTTAATCATTCCCCAATTGATGGGCATGCTTTCAATTTCCAATTCTTTTTCATCACATAATGATCTCCTATGAATATTTTTGTAGGTCTCACCACTTTTTTTAAAAGTCTGGGATACAGACTTATTAATGGTATTATAGAATCAAAAGGAATGTACAATTTTACAGCACTTTTAACATAATTCCTAATTGCCCTCCAGAATGGCTGCATCAGCTCACAACTCTACTGAGAATGCATCAGTGTCCCAGTTTTTTCACATCCCCTCCAACATTTTACAGGTTGCATTATGGTCATGTTGGTCAATAAAGTGTTATTTCAGTTGTTTTAATTTGCATTTCTCAAATCAGAAGTGATTTAGAACATTTTATTATATGATCATTGATAGCTTTGTTTTCTTCATATGAAAACTTCTCATTCATATCCTTTGACCATTTGTCAAATGAAAAATGACTTATATTATAAATTTGACTTAGTTCTCTATCTATTTGAGAAATTAGGTCTTTATAAGAGAAAGTTATTATAATTTGCCCCCAATTTGTTGCTTCCCTTCTAATTTTATTGTTCATTAATTCCCTCCATATTCATGATCTTTCATCCTTCCAGATGAAATTATTTTTTCTAGTTATATAAAAATAATTATTTTGTATTTTGATTGGTGGGGCACTAAATAAGTAAATTAATTTAGATGGAATTGCCATTTTATTATATTAGCTTGGCCTACTCATGGGCAATTTTTCCCCAGTTGTTTAGATCAGACATTATTTGCATGCAAAATATTTTGTAATAATGTTCATATAATTCCTTTGTCTTGGCAAGTAGCTTCCAACTATTTTATATTGTTAAGAGATATTTTAAATTGAATGTCTCTTTCTATCTTTTGCTGCTAAATGTTGTTAGTAATATGTAGAAATGCTAATGATTAATGTGGGTTTATTTTGAAACCTGCAACTTTGCTAAAGTTAATAATTATTTCAACTATTTTTTTATTTGATTTTCTAGGATTCTCTAAGTATATCATCATATCATCGGCAAAGGGCGATAATTTAGTTTCCTTATTACCTATTTTAATTCCTTCCATTTATTTATCTTCTCATTGCTAAAGTTATCATTTCTAATACAATATTGAATAATTGTTGTGATAATGGGCATCCTTTCTTCACTCTTGATCTTATTGAGGTGTCTAAATTATCTCCAATTTAGATGGTACTTGCTAATGGTTTTAGATAAATATTACTTATCATTTTAAAGAAAGGTTTCTTTATTCCTCTGCTTTTTAGTGTTTTTTTTAAATAGCTTAAAAACTTAAAAGCCAAGGAAAAGGATGGAGAATGAGCAAGTAACAAAAAAGAAACTCATCATACCAAAATATTTTGGTGATGGGGAAGACCAAAATAGAAATTCTGAAGAAAACAAAGTCTATTTTGCTGCATGAAAAGCCTCAAAGAAGAATATAAATTGATCTCAGGACCAAAAAGAATTACTGGAGGAAATCAAACAATATTTTAAAAACCAAATTTCAGTAGTAGGAGAAAAAATGGGAAAAGAAATGAGAATGATGCAGGAACATTGAGAAAAAATGATAACTTGGTAAAGTAGGTACAAAAAATGTTGAAGATAGTACATTAAAAATAGAATAGGCTAATTGGTAGAAGAGGCAGAAAAAATCACTGAATCACTGAAGAGAACTCTTTAAAATTAGAATTTGCCAAACTTAGGAGGCACAAAAGCTCATTGAAGAAAAAAATGTCTTAGAAATTGGAATTGGGTAAGTGGAGGTTAAAGATCCAAGGCCAAAAGAATGAAAAAAAAGAGAAGAAAATGTGAAATATCTCATTGAAAAAAAAAACTGATCTGAAAAGTATATCCATGTTATATAATCTAGGAAAATTTGAACTACCAGAAAACTATTATCAAAAAAATCTCTAAGTGAAAACTCTTAGGAATATTATAGTCAAATTCTAGAACTCCCAGGTTGAGGAACAAATATTTCAACAACCCAAAAGAAATGATTCAAATATTATGGAGCTCTAGTCTAGTCTTGACTATATATTTCAAGATTTAGCACCTTCTACATTAAAGGATCAGAGGTCCTGAGAGAGGAAATTATGGAGATCAAAGGGGCTAGGAGTACAATCAAGAATAACATTTCTAGCAAAACTGAGTATAATCCTTGATGGGGAAAAATGGAAAATTCAACAAAATAGAGTACTTCTGAGTATTCCTGGTAGAAAGACCAGTGCTGAAGAGAGATTTTGACTCTCAAATACAAGACTCAAGTGAAATATAAAAAGATAATGAGAAAGAAATCATAAGAAATTTAATAAGGGAACACTATTTTCATCCCTACATAGGAAGGTAATACTTATAATTCCTAAGAACTTCAACAATATTAGGGTATTTAGATCGAATATACAAAGAAAGCAAAGATGTGTGTGAGTTGAATGTGATGGGATAATATCTACAAAAATAAAATTAAGGGATGAGAAAGAGGACTATATTGGGAGAAGAGGGAAGAGAGAAGTAGAATGTGATACATTATCTCTATAAAAGAAACAGAAACATATTTGACAGTGGAAGGGAAATGACAAAGGAAGAAAGGGGAATGCTCAAAACTTACCCTCATAGATTCCTATGAACTCAAAGAGCAAAGAACATACACACAGCAAGATTTGGTAATATTTCTTTCCATTTAGGAAAGGATTAAAAAATGTGGAAAAAAGAAAGTGGGGACATAATAGTGGACAAATTGGAAAGGTGATGGTCAGAAGCAAAACACTTTTGAATATGGAAAGGATGAGAGGAGAGAATAGTATAAAAAGTTAAAAAAAAAGAATGGAGTATAATACACAGTAATCATAATTGTGAAAAAAACTTACAATTTTCTCTAATAAAGGTATCATTTCTTAATTATATAGAGAAATTAATCATATGTATAAGATTACATATCATTTCCCAATTGATAAATGCTCAAAGGATATGAAAAGGCAGTTCTCAAGGCAATTAAAATTATCTGTCATCATGTGAAAAACTTCTAATTCACTATCAGGGTAGATTGTGAACTATTCTTTGTTTGGCTGCCCAAGGAGGTTGTGAAGATTAAATTTAACTCTCCCCTGATTATAACAATGAAAATATTTAACTCTAAATTAAATTGTAACCCCTAACAATTTTTAGATTTAATCCCCATAAGAGTAAACATGGTACTTAAAGTTGAGTAAGTAACCCCTGCTCATTTTTAGATCTAATCACCAAAAGTACATACATTCCACTTAATCATTAAGTGGGAGGTCTGTGACCCACGTGTGTGATAGTGGATGATGAATCACAATCAACTGACTTCCTCCTGGGCAGTCCTAGAGCAAGACTTCAACTATGATTGGTAGATGTGGAATTAGGAGAAGGCACAGGAAGTAACACAATAGAAAATGTCTTTAAAAGGGGCTGTCACTTCCTGTGAAAGACAGTTCTTCATTTTTTGGAAGTGGAGACCAGAGGAATTCTTCATTCTTTGATATGCTAACTGGACCTGAGACCCTGTTCCTTTGAACTTACACATGGTGAGTGAAAAGCTGACTCAACTGCTGGTTTTCTCTGAAGAAACTGACCTCGGGAAAGACTTATCCTTTTGAGAGAGGCTCCCTGTATCCCCAGGGCTGAGGCCTCTTCAGCTAAGAACTAACTCTTCTGCCTGGGCTAAGAGAAAAATTACTTAGTGCTCAAGGTAGACATCTTACCTTATCCTCTCTCTGATTTCTTGCTTCAGTCTTTCTACATTTTTTAAATAAATTGTACATAAAATCTCTTTGGAATTAATTAAATTCCTGGTGACCACACTCATAAAATATAAATTCCAACCTATTTAAATTAGCCCCTTTTCCCCCTTACAAGGTATAGGAGTAAATTGTCTCCCTTAAAAGAAAGTTGTTTTTACTCTTCTGTCACCAAGCAAAGATAATTCATATCAGGATCATAAACCTCATAAACAAGTCTTTTTTTAATACCTCATCTTCCTATGGGTACAACATTTGCATCACACCTTCCCTTCCTGACTTCTCTTTCTATTTTCTCTTTAACAGGGATATTGAGTGTTCTGGGCTGGGGCATTTATCACATACTTAGGATCTTGACACCTGAAATATACACATAAAATGCAAAAACACCTCTATAGAATTTTATTTTATTTTTTTAAACCCTCACCTTCCGTCCTGGAGTTTATACAAAGTATTGGTTCCAAAGAATAAAAAAGGGGTAAAAGCTAGAAAACTGGGATTAAGTGACTTACCCAGGGTCACACAACTGGGAAGTGTCTGAGGTCACGTTTGAACCCAGTATCTTCTGTTTCCAGGCCTGGATCTCTATTCACTGAGCCACCTAGCTACCCCACATCTCTAGAACTTTCAAAACTAGTGATTTTTTCCCTTAAAGTCTCAATGATTAAGGAAGAAGGGTTGCATAGGAACCTTATTTCAATAGATATGTGGTTGAAGAATAAATGATTCTCAAAAGAAGAATTTCAAATTAATAGTCATATAAAATTTTCCCCAAATTACTACTAACTCAAGAAATGTAAAAGTTAACAACCTTAGGTTTCGCTTCACATTCAGGAAACTGAAAAAAAAAGCAATAAGAGTGGAATACTAAGTACCAGAGGGGCTACAAGAAGACAGGTGCCCTGTTGCCCTGTTGTCAGAGCTTTAAAATGGTTAAATCATCATTAATAGAAATTTGTAGTTATGTTGAGAGTGAAAAAAATTCTCTTTGACTCAGAGAACTCAATGGTAAGTAAATACTGCAAAGAGGTCACAGGCAGGAATATCTAATAAACAACAAAATATTTCTGGGAAAATTTATTGTTATCATAACAACAAAAAACAACATGGAAGCTAAGTTGATGTCCATTGTCTAAACAAGTTCTGGTACATTAATGTGTCAATCTGTCTTGAAAAATGAGGAATATAAAAAATATATAGAAAACCATTGGAAGACTTACTGGAAGCTAGGTGGTATAATGGATAGAATATTGGGTTTGGAGTCAAGAAGACCACAGTTCAAATTCAGACTCAGATACTTAGTAGCTGTGTCATTAGACAAGTAACTTAACTTTGTGGTTGCCTCAGTTTCTTCAGCTATAAAATGGGATTAATAAAAGCAGCTTTCTTTCAGAGTTGTTGTGGAAATCAAATTACATAATATAGTTCTTGACACACTATAGATATTTAGTAATGTTTGTTCATTTCCCTTTGTCTTCCTTTATATGAATTGATTTAAAGTGAAATGAACAGAACCAGAAAAACAATATGTACACGATTACAACATACAAAGAGAAATAACAAAAATAACAAAATGGAACATTATAATTATAAAAAGCCAAGGTTATTCTTGAAGTAGTTAAAAGAAAATGTACCTCTCTCCTGTTTTTCTGATATAATATTGTAGGCATATGAAATATTGTAGATACTCATACTTGGTTTATGTTTTACCTAGTTTTGCTGTACTCCTTTATTCCATTAAAAAAAGGAATGGTTTTCCAAGTATGTTAGATTGTTGGGATTTACATAGAAATGGAAGTATATAAAATAAAATATATCTTGGATTTTGGAAGACAAACTTAAAATGTTTAAAAATGAAGGAAGAGATTATAGACAACATTCCTCAAATTTCCAGAGAATAATCTTAGCTATCATCTTAAACTATGCTGCTTGTTTGAGCAGAATGTATATTTTAAATATGTAAGGAGAAAAAACAGAGTCTAGAAAAGACAAAATAGCTAGTGATTCATTAGACTTCCCTTGAAAAATCACAAAAGTAGAATTCTTTCTATATTATCGTCTTCCTTCCTTTACTTTATCTCATTTATTTCAGACTAGCATTCCTGGGGTACTGATAGGAATAAGTCTATGTCCAGAGCTATAATTTCATTTTATCTGCCTCTGTCTTGTCTAGGGAACTTTTCAATGTGCCTTCTACCAACTCCCACCAGAACATCATGTACTAGTTGATGTCCTTATTAACTGCCCTGTGGTTGATAGTTTGTTATTTTTTTATAATCATGAAATCAGCACTGCAATTGCTTCTACAGCTCCATTCAGCATTCCATTCAGTGATTTTGAGTCATGACTACCGAAACTATTGTCTATTGATTTTCTCCAGCCAAAAATCCCTGCTTTCCTAAATATCTGTGTCACCCACATCTCTCCTAGATTCCTATTCAACACTACCTTCTTCTTCTTTTGTTTCACAGTATATTTCCAGGCTGATAACAATTTATTTCCTATCATGCAGACTGAATTCCCTTCAAACTATCTACCTGCTATTAAATCTCCCACCTCTCAGACTTTTCAAAAGTTTTTCCCCATTTTTTCTCATCATCTTGGCCCCAGGGAGCCCCTTCCTTGTCTGATTCCTCCAATTGTTACCACCCCCCAACCCAAACTTTGCACTGTGTGTGTGTGTACATACCACTTTACTTATCCCTTAATGAACTACCGATTCTTGGAGAAGAAACAGTGATTGTCTCAAGAGAGCAGTGATTGTCTCATTTTTGCTTTTGCACATATTTACATTCCTTGCCTGGGAAAGGGAGTTTTAGTCTAGGCAGTCTATGACTCAGACTCACAAGGAACTCTGAGTAGAATCATACAAATAATTGCAATTTTGACTTCCTGTTTATAAAATAATCATAATAAACTGTCAACAATAAGACCGTTGATACAAGTGCTTGCTAGTGTTCAGCTAAATAGATTCTCTGTTATTAAATGCTTCTTTTGATTGAATATTGGATTCTGAAACAATCCCACTCTTCAGTGTTCATTAATGAGAAGTCTAGATTTAATCAGCATTATTCAAACTTTTCATGATTCAAAATCAGCAACATACGATGAAGATTTAATTCTGTTATGCTCATTGTACCGAATGAATGAGCGCGGTGATTAAACACCACGAATGTGTCGTGTTCCTGGGTTGATTTCTTTCCATTCCATGTGCCATAATTGATATGAAAAATTAGGTTTAAACTCTGGGTCAGGACATCCTGAGCACGTAATTTTATTCACATTAACTTTTATCAAAGAACATCTGCAGAGGGAATATTAAGGGAGAATTCTTTCTGGATTGTTTACGTCAACTGAAAATGCATCACACTATAACACTGGGATGGTCAGTTTTGTTGATCTGTGTTTAGAAATATGGCCTTTGTGCTTTCATTTCTCCTATAAGAATACAAAGCAATGAGAACTCAGAGAAAAAGTATGACTCACGCCTTATTTATAGAACATTTTGCTGCATTGTCTTAAAATACTTGGGTGAAATTATGGCATATGGATCTCAGGGTATAGCAATGTGCCATACAAAACAACAGATGTGAGGAATGTGCCTATTTTTAATGGCAGGAGAAGTGAGCAGAAGACCTGCAGAACAATATGGTCATTGTATACATGACTCTGAGTCTATAAATGAAAATAATACCAAAGGGCAACTGAACTAAGATTGCTCATCAGGACCAATTAGAGTGCTGGGAGAAAATAAAACCCAACAACTAGCGAATGTTCTTCCTTCTCTTAAGAAAGATGGGCACTACATGAGAAGAATTTTGCATATATCAGTAAATAAGGACATTGAGTTGATTCATCAGCCAATTTTGTTTTTATGCTTTTCTTTATTTCTCCAAATATCCAATGGAAGGGGATAGAAAACTAGGAAATAGCTGGGTGAAAAGAAAACCATCAGCACATTTTAAATGAAGTTTTAAAAATATTTCTGTAAAGTAATTCCCTCACTTTTTACTTCCAAAAATAAAGGTATATTTACAAACCAAGAGGTATGGGCTATGGAAATGATGTTCCTAAACATGTCAATAACCTCTTCCTTCTCATCTTTTTGTATTGAATTATCTAGAAAATTCAACTCATTTAACTAAGCTTAGCCTAAATCACAGAAAATACTTCAACACAAGAATGTCTCAGTAACATCACTTGGTTTGTTTTTTTGAGAAAAATTTAAACTGTTGTATATATGTGAGTATTCAGTTGTAGTGTAGTTTTATGCTAAGAAACATTTCATTAATCCCAGGCACTTGAACTAAATGGAGTATGTGTTCTGAATGTATTTTGTGGATCCTGTTTTTCCAGACAAATGATTTCAGGAAATTCCTACTCTTGATTTAAACTAGATCAATTACATATTCATTTTTTTTATGAAGAGGGAGAATGGATATGATAGAGGAATGGAGAATTAATGAGGAAAAGATTTGGTTCATTTCATGCTTAAGCAACAAGATTAATTTTAGAATTCATATTTTGGATCTGAAAATGAGTACAATTTGTTGCATTTTCTTGGTTGATGATTCAGTTAGATTCAAGTCTCTGATTAAAATCTTTACTCAAAAATATTGATTTCTGCCAAAGTGACAAAAAGTTTATTTATAGAAACATTCACCTGGAAAGTTAGGGACTCGAACTTCAAAACCCAAATAAGGTTGGGTGATATCTTCAGTGGTTTTTTGACCCCAGTTTAGTCAGTGAGAGTTCACATCTAAAAGTATTGTCTTTTTTTTTTTTGTATTTGTGTGTGTGTGTGTGTGTGTGTATGTGTGTACCTATGCATATTTATTTTATCATCTTCAATTACTGTCAGGTCTTAGTAGACCCATAACCAAATCCTGATATTAATATATTCTGTATTTTGACATTTCTAAATTATTCTTTTGCTTATGCCCCTCCATCCAAAGTTGCCCCTGCTAACATTAAGGCTATTTTTCTTTTACCTGAGATAAAAAAGTACAGATAGTGTGTGTCTGAACCCACAAATTGCCAGAACAACTCTTCTTCCCTCTTTGGTAAGCCTCATCTGCCCAAGAGTCCCATATACTGTAGTAAGGGATTACTAGCAGGGAATAACAGGACAAGCTGACAGCATGAGACCCTGAAGACCAACTTCCACGCAGAACTCCCAGAAACTGGGACTGAAGACAGAGCAGTTGCAGAAAGAGGTTGGTGAACTCTGGAAGAGTGAGGTTGCTTTCCTCTAACAGTCAAGAGAGCCCATGGGTGCTATCTGGTTGTTTCTGGGGTGGACCCAGAGAGCCAGTGTTCCCTTTTCCTTTGGACTTCCTTGTTTCCTGACTGTCCTTGCTACTGGAGTTGGTGCTACTGCTGTGGAGAAGATTTCATCTGGGCTGTTACTGGGATTGCTGCTTGACCCAAAGGAGGACTCTGGTGTTGTGAGAATCTTTGGCCCATTTGTCCCTGGCCCTGTTCCTAATAAAACCCCTTTAACCTTAAGTATTACTTTAGAGATTTAGTTTAGAATAGTTATATAAATATAGGGAGTTTAATCTCTAAGTGGGTTATAAGTGAACTATTCCCTGATTCCCTTTTCCTTTCTCCCTTTAGATAAATAAACGGTTAATTTATATATAGTTTAACCCTTCCTTTAAACCTCCCCATAACAGTACTAAGACTACTCTGTGTTTCTATCATTTCCTGAAAGGGAAAAACACAAGGAATTTTCTAGAAAGCTGCCCTGGAGTAAATGTGGTAGGTATCATGAAAAAACTTGAGCTCAGAGTTTGAGAACCAGAGTGCTCCTCTCACTCGGGATGATTTTGTACAAATGACTTTCCTCATCTCCAAAATAAAAAGTCCCTGTTAGATCTATGACCTTTTAAAGGCTAGATTTGGTGTCAGTATAAATGAGTTCAAATCCTTCTCTGTTACTTTTTGCTTATATTACTTACTGTTATGTAATCTTGGTTAAATCACGGAATTTCTTTGAGCTTCAGTTTCTTCTATAAAAAATAACATGGTACAGTGCGGAGGATGAGCTAGATGATCTTTAAGGGGCTCTTCGGAGTCTAAAATCTTGGTTTACATAACCAGGCCACTAATGGAGATGAACATTTGGATTTTTTTCCATATTAGGGTACTTGGAGCTTGTACTTACTTGGCCCTAGAACTCTTTCCTTTGTCCTGGAATTCAATGTTGCCCAAGAAGTCAAGAATTTGATCTTGAAATCCTCTACTTTTTCAGGAAATCCTTTGTTGTTCTGCTACTATGTGTAGACAGCATCATCTCTATGATAATGTGTTCTTCACTTGGAATCTCATGATTCCTTGGAGCACATCACCCCCTGGGGTAGTAAACTTTTTTTTCCCCTGAGTCTTTAACTTCTGTGCTTACTCTCCTTTTTATTAAGCCAACTCCTAGAATATAACTTGATAATAATTTCTTTTATTAATTAAAAAAAAACTTTACCCTATGCTTTAGAATTTTCACTAAGTATTTATTTTCAGGCAGAAGATTGGTAAGGACTGGGCAACTGAGGTTAAGTGACTTGCCCAGGGTCACACAGCTAGGAAGTGTATGAGGCTAGATTTGAAACCAATATCTCATAGGCTTGGCTTTATAATAGTCAATGATCCCCAAAAGCCATTATGCAGAAAATCATCCTTAATTAGGTATAAATATCCTATCAAGAAACCAGGGCAAGGGTCCTTCACATTCTATCAAAAAGACATTATTAATGTCAGGAAAAAAGGTTCCAGATATTATTACTGGGAATGTCCACACATTCTTTAGGAAGATACTTTAAATGTCAGAACAAAGGTGTTTAAACTTGTTAATCATCTCCAGACTCTTCTACACACCAATACAGAGCATGAGTATAATATAATACATGGTCTATGTTTTCCTCAAATATGACATGCTCAAAAAGAACTCTGATTTTTTGTGTCCCAAATGTGATTCATTCATCTCTGCCCATTATTCAGTCATTATTCAATCATGTCCAACTCTTTGTCACTCCATTTTGGATTTCCTTGGCTAAGATTTTGGAGTAGTTTGTCACTTCTTTTTTCCAACTCACTTTACAGATGAGGAAACTGAGGCAAACAGGTTTAGGTGACTTATCTAGGGTTACACAGCTAATAAATGTGTGATACTGGATTTGAATTCACTTGGTTCTCTATCCACTAGCTTCCGTTTCCCCTATTTCTGTGATTTTCCATTCTAGGCTAGAAACTTCTCTAGACTATTATCTGATTAGTTTATCCCTGCCTTTGGCTCAAGTACGGGAAACAAAACCTTCTAGACAGAACTCTTATAAAATTCCTTAGCTGCTTTGATTGCAGGGTTGCCATGACTACAGACCTTGCAGTTGTTGTGACTAAGGAGATGCTTAAATTGCCCTGAAGAATGGAGTTCAGATTCACCTAGTAATCTGAAGTCCTTGTGGGTTCTTTCAGGTCAAATCCTGAATGCTATCCTTACATGAGAAGCCTTAGAGATATCCGTGATTATATTAATTCCTTGAATTTCCCAGAACTGCTTTGGAAGGGTCAATTGTAGCTTTGATGTAAAAGGGTAAGATGGGTTGTTCTGTGCTCTTTTCATTTGGTCTCTCCAGTAAGGACAAAGATACTTCCTTTACATATACCAAATAAAAGGATCTATTGATTTCAGCACTAACTGACCCAACTGATCCTTCTGCAAAGCCCCAGTAGTTATAGCAATGGACTCTCACATCGTCTAATGGTAACTTAGAAACATCGAGTCTATTAATAATCTCTTTCCTATTATGAATTAAAAGAAAGGCTTATTATTTGTGAAAGGTGTTTTCCCAAAATACAATTCAAGTTACAATGAATTAAAATGAAGATTAATGGGGATGATGTTTTTAGGTCTAAAAAAATACATTTCACCAGTGTCTGGAAAATGGATCCATTTTAGCAGTTTCGTGAATGAAGAATTTGAAATTTATCCTAAATAAGAGCTTAGAGAAGCTTCATCAGGTACTTATAAATTGGAATCTTAAGCTTCTTAAACTAAAAGTAACTAGACTAAAACTATTTAGTTATTGTGATTCTTTCTCCAGTGGCCTGTATATAGTGCCCTGAAATTCTGTATTGAGTTATCTTTAAATTATATCGAACACTATTATCCAAAGTAATATCAACTTCATAGATGTTTTTGTTCTGAAAGAATCCTTTCTCTTTTCAAGGTGTTTTCCATTTCTTTGATGGCAATTTTTAGAAGTACAAATTATGATCATTTATTCTTTATTAAAGATCTCGTGGCTAAAATGTCTATAAAAAGATGCATAGATTGTAACAGAAAATTAAATATTCAAATTTGTGAAATTTCAATTATTAGTTTTGGGTTGTCGATGATCATAATTTCAGGTTTAATAGAAAGAATATAAAAGAAGCTAATCTTGATCATGAGCCACATTCATCAATTGAATCAGACCATATTCCCATAAGTTTTTAAATTTTAGGGACACAAATTCCAGCAGGTGACTGGACAAAAGCTTCCTGAGCACAATCAGGACTCACTGATTTAAGTTAAATTAGAAGTACCCACCTCATTGACCTCAGTTGTAAGCTTTTGCAGTATGTCATAATCAAATTAAGTATAATGGTGCTTTAAATGTATTTTATCATTCATTCAGACCATTAATAATTTACTAAATATCATTAATACTATCAGTCCCTAGTTATTTTTGGGAGGATGAGTCTTGAATGATATCCCTAAATGCATTCCATTTGTATATCACAACATATTCAATTAGAAAACAGCTACTAAAGAGAAAAGATTTAAGTTGGAATGAGAACTAGCAAATCCTTCAAGATATTTTGGTTATTAACAAATTGACCATAATCTAACATCACATAATAGATAGGAAACTCTATTCAAACTAATATTATACCTCAGTAGAGCAGAGAGCATGCTAAGAACATTTTGAAAGAGAGCTTAAATAACACTTGTGGTACCTATCAGAAACAACTGTTGTTGAATTTCAAATGAAATAAATTACATAAAGTAATTTGGAAACATTGCAAATGTCAATTTGTAGTTATTTTATCACTATTTCTGTGCTAGTTACTTAGCCATAAATTATTATTATTATTATTATATAGTCATTGTTTTCTTTTTTTCCAATAGATTGAGACATAAATGGCCCTGACATAAAACTTTACCTGGCCCTTTTTTAATATTAAATGTTCTACAGATAAATTAGAAAACTAGCTTTTTTTAAAGTTGTATATGAATATTATTATATAACATCATCTTCATTAATGCAAACTATTGCAATTGTAAATAGGGCAAGATTAATATGCATCTTATCCAGTTCCTCTGTGATTCTGCTCTCCTCTCCTAGATTTTTTTATTACATATATTTTGGAATTTAGAAGTACTTGATACCACTTTCCCTTTCTATTAGTGGATTAATATTATGACCATGATTTTGGAGACAATGGTTCAGATCATAATAAATATCTGGTTCCATTATCATTCATTTGTTGAAACAGAAAACAAACAACAAACAAATAACCACAGCAAAAAAAGAATAAAACAGACTAAAGGAGTAGGAGTCCTGGTAATCAAAAGTCAGATTGTAGAGAGAACCAGATCCCCAAAATCCTATAGATAGAGTAAGAATTTCCAGGTTTGGAAATACTAGAAGCTTTGATTTGCCTTTGTTATAACTATATCCTAGATTTATTATTCTTTACCATTACATTCTAAGTTTTACACCATTATTTGAAGTAGGAGCCACATTCTGGGGAACTGATCTATGCGTAGGAGCACACGTTGAGCATTGATCTATAACACAAATGCTATTCCCAAGACTCAGGAAGGCGAGATATGGGGTTATTTCTAGGTCTAGATGAAGGTCAAAGTGGTGGTTATCCGACTTGCCTTTGCATGCTTTGTCCTCCCTCTCCTTTGGCTTTTCAGGGAGCAGGGTCACCCCCAAGACTAGTGGCTAGACAGGAAGGAAGGGAGTGGCAATCTTTTAAGGGGTAGGGCTGAGCCAGATGACAGGAGAGGAGACCCCCCCACTATCCCTTGCAACCCCTGGTTCCAGACCTGGGAAGGAGAAAGGGATGGGCATGACCTAAGCTCTTCACTCACCAGAGGAGTAAGGGCAGAGGGACAGGGAGGCAGAGAGGCATGGTGGAGAGGGGAAAAAAAGCAATTGCCAGGATGGGTATGGGCATACCCACAGAGATGGTTCTGCATGCTGTCTTTGGCATGTGTGCCATAGATTCATCATGGTGGCCTAAGTGACTCAATTTTGCCACATCCTCATCAATACTCTCTTCATTTTGCTTTAGGTCATATTGAACAATCTGATGATACCCCAGAGTTCTTTTGACTTGCATTTCTCTCATTAAGAAGGATTTAGAACATTTTTTCACATGATTATTGGTAGCTTTGATTTCTTCCTCTGAAAACTGCTTATTCATATTCTTTGACCATTTGTGAATTAGGGAAGAATTTGTATTCTTATAAAACAGACTGGGGCTAAGTGATAATTGAATTGTTTTTTTCTGGCTGTTTGCAATATTTTCTCCTTGGCCTAGAAGCTCTTAAACTTGTCAATAATATTCTTCGGAACTGTTATTTCAGGATTTATTACAAGAGGTGATCTAAGGATTCTTTCAATTTCTATTTTACCCTTTTATTCAGGAATATCAGGACATTTTTCTTTAAAACTTTTTTTTAATATGTTGTGTAGGCTTTTATCATCACTCAGGTAGTCTAATAATTCTTACATTGTCTCTCCTCGATCTATTTTCAGGGTTAATTGATTTTTCAATGAGCTATTTCGTGTTTACTGCTGGTTTTTTCATTCTTTTGACTTTTATTATTTCTTGATGTTTTATGAAGTAATTAGATTTTTTTGCCCAGATCTAATTTTTAAAGACTGATTTTCCTACGTGATTCTTTCATCTTCCTTTCCCATTTTATCCATTCTACTTTTCATGAAACTCATTACTTCATTAGAATTTTTTACCTCTTTTTCCATTAGATAAATTCTGTTTTTTGTTTGTTTTTGTTTTGTTTTTGTTTTTATTTTTTTAGAAAACTCTTTTTAATCATTGGATTTTTGTGCCTCTTTTCCCATTTGGCAAATTTTGCTTTTTAAGTTCTTATTTTTCTTTTTGTATTACTTTCATTTCTTTTTCTTATTTTCCTCCTGTTTAATAAACTGCATGGGAAACAAGAGCACAGTTGTTAAGAGTCTGAAGTGGAGAGCAGGGTCATCTCTTACTCATGTTCACTTTCAGTTATAACCAACACCCACAAGCAAGATTACATCAATCTAAAAATACTGCACATGCTATTGAGGACCAGATTTTCATTCTCCAGTCCTTTACAATAAAGTTATTTTTTTCTTTGCTTATTGTTAGTTAGTATACTCAGCATCATAATAAATAATAACTAAAATAAAGGGTATCTCTGTCTTACTCCTTCTAGAATTGAGAAATCATTTTATTTTTTCTGTTGCAAATAATTCTTACACTGTTTTAGATAATGAACTTTGATCATATTACACTAGTATTTTTTCTTTACTCTTTCCTTTCCCTCAACCTCCTCCTTGCCACAGGCTGGGAAGACATATTCCATATAAGTTTTTTAAAAATAAAGTGATTTTATTGGATTTAAAATATGCTCTTCAAACCATATTAAAGATATATTACAGACAATGAACCATATTGAAGAAAATTTATCTTTGCTAATATATCTTTTTATGTAACATCTTAAGAAAATAATCAGGTAAGAGAGAGGAAAGGACTTTTTGCTATACTTATTCAATTATTATTTAAAATATATTTATATTAAAATCAAGTATGTTTCTTAAACTCCACTTTTTAATGCTTTTCTTATTTAGATCTTCAAAATAACATGAAAACCTATCCCGTAATTTTCCTAGATTATGTTTCTTTTCTTTTTGAAAATGTTCAAATGTCAACTTCCTGCAACAATGGGAATATTTTTCTATATTCTTATGGAACCATGGAATCATGCTGATTTTTGTGAGCTACTAAATAGGAAAGAATGGATTTATTTTATTTTTTTTCTTGTATGTTTCTGAACTGAAGAAAGCAAATGTTATCTAATGGTCTGCATAAGCTGAAATGATTATCTCAGAGAAAAATGAACCCCTGGCCATGTAGAATTTGAATTTAAGCTAGGTCAACAATTTTTTATGTTTCTGATGTCTTAACCTATAATGTTTTTGGTTCTTTAGCTGTTAGTCACAGAAAAAGTGAGGAGGAATAATGTCTTCAAAATGCAATGCTTTGAATTTTCCATTTTTTAAAATAAGGAGACAATTGTGTCAGCATGATTAGGTTAAGCCAGCTAGTTTAGCATTATTAAACAACAAGACATTTATCTATGGTAACATTTTAATTTCATACAGATTTTCTCCTGTCATCCAGGATGTTTGTAAGCAATTTATTTTCTACTCTTTTTCCAACATTTTCTGTTGTCAGGCACAATTTAACGTAAAGAATGCAAGATAATTTAAAGATTATTTGAGACAATAATTAAAAAATAATCTTCTAGGGGATGATATTAAAATATTTATAATAATTTTAAAATTATGATTGCATTCAAAAATTGTAATTGAAAGGGTATTTCTTAATCTTAACTTAATCAAGTATATTGGAGTATTCTACCCTTTAAACTCAATCAGTCAGGAACCTGTGAATTCTTTTGATGAGTGTTTACACCCTCAGAGGATGGAAGGTGGATCCCACAGACACTGACCCCTGGGCAGTGCTAGACAATTTGGAAGCTATGATTGCTTCCCTTGAAGAAGGAGAGACAGGAAGTGATATGGAAAAAGGACTATAAAAGGTGAGATTGAGGAGAAGAATGATTCATTTCATTCCTTGTCTCTTTCAAAGTGGAGATTCCCCTGGGTAAGGAGGATTCTGCATGATTCTGCACTGGAGCCTTTCTGTGTGTATGACTGGAACTGAAGGAAGAGGCTTAAACTGGTGAGACACATGTTGAAGAGGTTATTGGAATTCAATGTGGAGATTGGGACTTGGAGCTTTTGCTGGAGTTGAGCTAAATTTCTTTGGATCAGCAATTATAGGGTATTTAGCTAGGATACTTAGTCAGGAAATATTATTTACTTCCCTCTTAAATTTCTCTCTTTTGTGGTATTTATATTATATTAAATTATTAAGAGCTACTAACAGATTTTTTAACTTAATGGTAAATTATTTTTAAAATGGTGACCACAAATCTTTTTTAAAATTCTTATATTTGTCAAACCTAATTTTAATTATTTTAGAATCTTTGTTCTACTGTTTTCTTCCAGCTATGTATATGTGTACATGTGTGTATACACATATAAGGCATGCATATCCAAAAATTATAAACTCCTTCGAAATACTGAAATAGTTAATATGCTACTTCTAAATATTATCTGACTTAACTATTAGGTTTAGGTATGATGTTTAGGGCCAGTAATCTGGTTTGGGGAAGGGTAGTCAAGCTCTGGACCTGGCAGAGCCAGACCCTGAGCTCATAAACACAAACAAAATATATAAACACAGGAAAGGTAGATTTAATATATAAAGGAAAGGTAAAAAGGGGATTTGGGGTTTCCTAATCTAATTTACTCTATCTATCCCCACCACATCTAATAATCCCTGCAAAGGGACTTCTTAGAAATTCCTTACTCTATTTCTCCCTAACCCAAATCTACAATCCCTATCTTAACTAACTCTCACCTATTTCCCCCTTTGATAAAATTAATGAAAAAGGATCTGTTTAAGGATTTGCTAAGGCCAGGGAAGGTCTTAGATCCAAAAGGATCCAGACTTGATTTCACAGTCTTATAGCTGGAGCAGGTTCACCAGGGATAGTCAAATGGCAAACTAGGAACTCAAGAAATCAGGAAAAAGGATAGATTCCAAGAAAACTACAGTTGGTACCTCCAGAGAGTTTTTCCAGGGACCTCCAATTGTCTCTTTTCCAGCCTAAACTTCTTCCAAAGTTCTAGAATATTACTACTGTCATACTACTTCCCTGCAAAATCTCACTACTTCCCTTTCAACAGTACAGACATATGAATTACTCATAATGGAATAATAATGTATATATGATAAATATACAAAAACATAATTTTAAGTATTGACTATAATATATGTTGAGTGATTGGTATTAAATAACTTGTAATCTTATGAATATATGAAACTCTATAATTAATCGGTTCTCTCTTCTATTCTTGAACAGATCATTTCCCTTTATTGGAATGAGTCATATTAACTATAGATTTGTTTTACTGCAAGGAACCCCCTCCTAGTACAGACAAGATAATTTTAGAGGCCTTTTTCAGGGTTAGAATTTTATAGGGCTCCCCAGAGAAAGAATCTTATAAATCAACAGAATGGGCTGTTTAACTACGATTCCCGAGTTATTTTCCTTTTGAAAAGAAGAAAGAAATTCAAAATAGAATGTAAGTCTTGAGGCCCTTATAGGTGTGTGTTGAAGATATTTTTTGTGTCCTGTTTATAGGCTATAGCATAAATCTTTTTTTGCTTTTGTTAAAATAATAACTTTGAAATTCAAACTCCTTTACTTCAGACCTTCAATAGTCTGGAAGCGCTCTACCTGAAAATTTTTATATTACATTTCTCTCTTCTATTTAATTCTACAACAAAAGTAGGGTATTCTATTAATTCCCACTCTAAACTATTGTCATGATCCATTAATTTCTACTTCATGTAATTTCATATACTGCTCCTTAAGTCTAGAATGCCTTCCTTTTCCAGAATTTTTACCAACATCTTGAAATCCATATAAACATCACATCATCCATGGATCATTCTCCCAATCTTCCTGATGAATGATGGATTCTTCCACCCACCAACATGTAATATTAAAATTTTATTTTCTATTCTTTAAAGCATATATCATGCATTATTTTATATTATAGTTTTCTGTTTTTACATTTTACTTTCCTACCATATTGAATGTACCATAAATAAAGTGAGCTTTAAATTTTATATTTCTTCCCATTGACTCCTAATATTTGTTGAGAAAATGATACCCAAAACTAAAATGGGCAATACATATTTTACATGCTAAAAATTAGGAGCCAATGATACACTATTTGACACAAGTTCAAATTACTGTTTTGTTTGAGTAGTCTTTTTTTTTTTTTGTTTGAGGTATGAAATGACTTTATACATACATACATACATATATTGGGAAGATTGGATTTAGCTATTTCCTGACTGTAACAATGAAGATACTTAGTTTAACAAAATCAGGGATGTTTTGGGAACTTTAAATTACTCCACCCTGCTTAGACTGTACTTTAGGGGAAGATAAAGTTGTAGTCTCCTGATTGAACAATGAAGGTATTTAACTCTTACCTTATAGTGAAGCTAGAACTTTAAACTAAGTCTATTATAAGATCTTATTACAAAAAGTTATTAAGTAACTATGAAGGTTAAATTAATCACAAAAAGGTTAAGTTACTCACAAAAGGTGAACTTAACAAAGAAGTATTAAGTAATTCTATAGATATAATCTAATCAAATGAAGATGAGAATTAAAAGTATGGGAAGTCGTGGAGAAAAGCCTTTGATGTGATTGGTAGACGTGAAAATTTAGAAGAGGAGACAGAAGGGTGAAAGATCTATATATTTGGGTCACTTCCTCTCTCTGGCACCTTTGATGATGGAAGAGTTGGCTGATAGCAGGGTGTTAGACCTTTTGGCATCTTAGCATGGCAACAAAGTATTGTCTGGTTCGGTGGTGTGTTTCTGGCTGAGTTTTCCTTCTTTACTTTCCAACTTTCTCCTGTTAGAATTCTCTCATCTTATTCAGAGACCTAAAGGTAGGGATTTTAAACTCCCCCCTGGCACAGGCCAGGTAGGAGAAATCCTATATTCTCTTCCCTCCTTCTTCTTAAATTCCTTCCCTCTATAATAATTAAATAACCATAAATTTCCAAACTGACTTGAGTATTTTATTTGAGATTTTCCTGTGGTGACCAATTAAATCTATATTTAAGTCACAACCCTAAATTATCTTTACAATATATGTAATGGTTGGAGGTGAATCTTCAATTGAAACTTCTCTTATCCCTTTAAAATTAAATGTAATTATAATTATTATATTTGCAAAGCAATGTTTCTAATGTAAAGTTACTTAGATAGTATCTATTGTTCTAAATTTTCAAGTTCCCTTTCTCAGTATATATGAAGTCAAAGGCCTTCTGATTTGATATAAAACTCATTTTATAGGCTTTCTCTTGAATTTTGGAAAGTACAATTTTAGAAATTTCAAAAGTGTTTAGTTATCTGAGAAGAGCTTACTCCATTGCCATTAACCATAATAGTTATTTTTGGTCTTTTGTCTGGTCAAATGAGATATTTGTAAAAGAACTTAGCATGATCTATGGAACAACATAAACAATAATTTTATCCATTCATTCCTTTCTTTTTTCCTTCCTTGAGGAAAGTTACTAATACCCTTCATTCAGGAGAAGGTTAAGTCAGTAAGCATTTATTAAGCATTCATCACATACCACACAAAACAATTTTGCCCTACTGTAAGAAGAGATATGAGAACATAATCACATAGTAATATTTCCAAAAATTATAAATTCTGTCAAAACACACAAACCCACACACACCCACATTATCAGCAGGCTTAGATTTTTCTCATAGCATTCTTTTTTGTTTGTTTTTGAGATCTTACCTTCAGACTTAGAATCATACTGTGTATTGGTCCCAAGGTAGAAGTACAATAAGGGTTAGTCAATGAGGGCTAAGTGAAAAATGTCTAAGATTAGAAGAGAACCCAGGACTTCCCATCTCTGGGCCATTGAGCCCAATCCATTGAGCCATCTAACTACTTCCAAGCACATTGTTCCTGAGAACCTTCTGAACATATAAAAGTCTTTCCTCTTCCTCTCTCAAGTTATATAGGCTCATGATATGCAGAAATGAGATTTTTTTTTTAAACTGTATACCTCTTATTAGCAGACATTATGGGGCCCATATAGAAATAGGTTGAAGGAAAGGAAAAGGAAAGGGATTTCATATAACCCCAGTGTGGCTCCTTTTATTTTGAATGTTTAATATATAATTTGCCATAGATTTTGAAATATGTTGCCCTGGATTATAAATGAGTGTTAAATGTGTTACATATCAATATTCTAGAAGGTACAAGATATGCTATAAATTTATAACAACTCATTACACAAATAAAAGCAAGGATGTAATGAAATTTCCAATGGCAGATAAATTCCAGGTGTTATAATTGAGTATTCCCAGTCTGACTCAGATATTGTGATAAAATTATCCATTCACCCCCTCGAATCCCAGAAAACATAAAAAATTATTACCATGGATGTATTACTGTAGATGAATTTCAGTTTTATCTCATATAACTGAGTTGACGGCAGAATAAATGCCTTATATGGCCAGATTCCAGATATAGTGAATAGGCTGACTATTTATTTGCCCTGTAAAATACGTTCAACTATAACCTTGGATTTCTGATGAAAAAAAAAAAAAACAATGGCAAGATATAAAGAAATGACATGCATGACTTCCTTTAGGGTTTAAATATTATTCTAACTGTATACAATCATTATATTTCATAAGTTAAAATGCTTTGGGGGTGTGATATCGAAATCACTTTAAAAGACTGATATATTAATTTATGGTCGCCACGGAATTCAGCTGTGTAATTCCCTAAATGAAACACTCAAGTCAGAATGGAGTTTATGGTGGTTTAATCAAAATGGGAGTAAGAAAAGGGAGAGGGAGAGAAAGAGAGAGGAAGAAAGGGAAAAGAGGTTAACTCAACCTTCTGGCCGAGCCAGAGGGAGCTTAGGCCTGGAAGGCCAAGGTAGAAAGGAGAAACAGTCCTTGACTCACGTGACCGATCTGAAGGAAGCTGTCTTCAGGCCTCCTTCCTGCTCAAGCTCCTAGCACAAAGTCTCACCCAGCTCTGTCCACAGGAAGTGAGCAAATTCCAGAGGCTGCTTCTATGTCACTTCCTCTGCCTCACAAGTGCCAATGGTGGCTCAAGCTTGGCTTAGGACAGCCCAGGTGGGCAGTTAGTCATCTCTGATTTGTCATTGACTAGCATATGCCCATGCAGCGTGGGTGTACACAATATTTTGGGTGCTATACCAAGCAAGATGGAGATTCCAAAACTCACAGGGGGCAGCTGTGTGATTCAGTGGTCTGAGAGCCAGGTCTAGAGATAGAGGATCTTTGGTTCAAATCTATCCTCAGATACTTCCAAGCTGTGTGATCCTGGGCAGGTCACTTAATCCCTAGCCCTTACCACCCTTCTGCCTTGGAACCAAACACAGTATTGATTCTAAGATGGAAACTAAGGTTTTAAAAAAAAGAAGATTGGGGCAGGGAGAGGTAAGAGCTTCTTATTCTTCTCCTCTTCACTTAACCCACATCGCCTAGCCCTTCCCTCACTAATGCTTTGGAACCAATACATGGATCAATTATGAGACAGAAGGTAAAGATTAAAAAAATACTTTGCAATGATTTTTATTTTTATTTTTTTGCTTTCTTTGAGGTAATTATTACTTCCTTCCTATGATGAGTAGTAGGAACATTACAAATGAATTAAAAAGATATAGGTTTGAATTCTGACTCTGCTAATTACTACCTATAGAAAGTCACAACCTTGGTTTCTCCATCTATAAAAATAGAGAATTGGAGCAGAGGATTGCTTTTTTTCTAATTGAAAATATTTAATTAATTAATTTAGAATATTTTCTCATGGTTACATGATTCATGTTCTTTCCCTCTTCTTCGTACCCACCCCAAAGCTGATGTGCAATTCCACTGGATTTTACATGTATCACTGATCAAGACCTATTTTCATATTATTGATAATTGCGCCAGGATGATCGTTTAAGATCTACATCCCCAATCAAATCCCCATCAACCCATGTGATCAAGTGGTTGTTTTTCTTCTGGTTTTCTGCTCCCACAGTTATTTCTCTGGATGTGGATACATTCTTTCTCATAAGTTCCTCAGAACCTGGGTCATTTCATTGCTGCTAATAGAGCAGTCAGTTACATTTGATTGTACCACAATGTATCAGTCTCTGTGTACAATGTTCTCCTGGTTCTGCTCCTCTCGCTCTGCATCACTTCCTGGAGGTTGTTCCAGTCCCCATGGAATTCTTCCACTTTATTATTCCTTTGAGCACAATAGTATTCCACCACCAACATATACCACAATTTGTTCAGCCATTCCCCAATTGAAGGGCATCCCCTCATTTTCCAATTTTTGGCCACCACAAAGAGCGCAGCTACGAATATTCTTGTACAAGTCTTTTCCCCTATGATCTCTTTGGGGTATAAACCTAGCAGTGGTATTGCTGGATCAAAGGGCAAACAGTCCTTTATAGCCCTTTGGGCCTAGGAACAGAGGATTACTAAACTCTTTTCCATCTCTAATTCCTGGTACCAATTCCCAGTCTTGACACTCGCTATTTGACAATTTGTGATTTGTCATAATCTGCAATGGGGTAAAAATGATATAGAATACTCTAAAATTCTTAGTATAGTTTTATGCTTCTATAGGTTAAAACCATACTACATAGCATATTTGTAATGCTATAACACAACTTTGTGAGGAAAGCATGAAATTGCAAAAGTAAAATATCATTATTGCTATTATGAAATACATTTTAAAAGAAATTAATAAACTATAAAAGGGTATAATCCTGGGTTTACATTTTCGTCTAGCTCATTGGCACACTGCAATTTTCAATTTCCTTCATTATCTTCCCAGAGTTGAAATATTTATTGATAATTGATTATACTCAGGCTATCAACAACATTCAAGGAAATTTCTGCCTAGAGTTCAGAGATTCCTTCTTTTGATAGATAAAACAAAAATAAAGAAAGCAGTGACAATTACATTAATTATCATTCAGAATCTGCATTCCAAATCAAATTATACTGAATTTTGTTAAATGCACTTCATTCTTATTGAAATAATTTGCATATTACTAGAGATAAATGTACCCACTTTCCCTTACAATGCTTAATGTTATATAAGTTCTACTATATTTTATGTACTTTGAAGCAATGTTTCCTTTTGAGTTCATAAACTGTATTTAAAATATAGTTGTAAATGACTAGTCTATTTTTTTTAAACCACAGAGTATCAAGGATAATATACTAGGTGTTCAAATTTTCCCCCAAAAAAACTGTGAAGGAATTTCCCATGTACAAAACTGTAAAGAATATGAATAAAATTCAGTTCCATCTCCTTCAGGAAAAGAACCCAATCTCTATCTTTTTAACCATCCCTACTATTCATGGACTCCCTTAACCTCTTAAGACCATTTATCTTTTAATTCTCCAAAATAAAGTTATACATACATAAAGTATGTAATATCTTACATGTATAATATATTTGTTTCTTATTATCCTATATACACAAGCATACGCATATGTATATATATATGTTTGTGGAACATAGTTTGCTAGGCATTTAATAACTATTTTCTACTTCTGTGCTTTTATTCTAGATATAGGTGGGCAACTTGAGAAAGTATATGGAGGTCCTACTAACATATAGATGAACCTCTTGTCTTAGATTTCTCATTTCTCTTTTTGGCACAAGAGGAGGAAAGGAGGATCTTGACTGTTGAATACTAATAGGCACAAAGTTCGTGCTAATTTTTTAAACAGACACCCCAAATGAAAATTATAGCCCCTCAAGCCCACCGCAATATATTTCTTCAAGAGAGTTAAGGTATTTTTTTGAAGTGTCTTGCTTTGAGCTCTTGGAAGTCAGAGAGTTTGACATTTAAAAAGAGAAAAGGTAACTAGATTGATCTAGTGTTGGTTTACTGTTAATAATATAATATTTGAAAGGCTATTTAGTATTCCTTTCAGTTTCAACTAATATAATAACAGCTGTTGGGTTTAGTTTCTGTCTTTATGAATCTGAAATGTAAAAGGACAATAAATAGGGTAGGACAGTGACAAAAACACAACAGATGTCTTAGCGCTCAAATATAACATACATCAATGCCTATCCTTAGATAGTATAGAAGGGAGAAATGAGATGAATACCAAAAAAATCAAAATAAATACATTAAAATATTATTAAAATACAATATTAAAAAGTATTGTGAGGAATGGATAATCCTAAAGGGTTATCAAAAGATTCACAATCAGTTAAATAACATTAGTTAATAATTAAACATATCCTGGTGAAAAAGGAAAATAAAATAAAATCTGACATTTTATTAATTTTAAAAGTTCACAACTGGAAACTTTTATTTTAAAAATCATTTAAAACTGAAAGGTATGTTTCAATGGACATAATTGAAGGAAATGCAATAGGATGAAAGGGAAATCATCTGATAAAGATAATAAAGGACTAGATGTCATTTTTCAAATCCATGAAAAACATCAAGTAGTGTGTAACAAAATTGAAAGTAAAAGAGGGGAAAAAGAAATCTATTGTTAAAAAAAGGGAAAATTTCACTCTGGCCCTTAAGTCCAATCAATAAAACTGTGGGGACACTGAATAATCAGGCAAGATTTGAAAAGTCTTATAGTAATTACAGCTTGAGTGCTATAGAAAATTCCCAGTTGTATAATAACAGTTACTCAGCAGATAATTTGTGAGACAGCTGAGCAAAGAGCTGGTGTTGTTTAGGATTATAGGCCTTCTTGAACTACTATCTGGGATGTCTCAGTAATTTTCTGTAATTTAAGCTAAAATGGAGCTCAATTTTGATAAGGACAAGGACATTTTAATTAAACCGAGGCACGGATGATGCTTGTGTACCTGTGACCATTTATGTGTAGGAATAATTTAAAAAGGTAGCTCTTCATGCAGAATTAGGTCTATACTTATTAGTAAACTTATTAGTAAACCCCCAAACTATCTGACTAAAATCAAACTGTAATACTTATTAAAATAGCTTAATATCGTTAACAGTGTCTCCAAGTACATGTTGTCACTTAGCCAATATGGCAGAGGCGAACCAAGGTATGTCTCTGAGACGTCTCTCAGAGCTCAGACAAAACAGGAATTCCATCTTTCTTTCTTCAAAATTGTTTTCCAACCCAGCAAATGTGACAACAGTGATTTCTCATGGTCAGGTGTTATAAGGAAAGGAAGGAGCAGGAGATCCTGCAAGGCAGAAGCAGGAAGGTTCCGGAATGCTGGAGAAGGGGCAGGTCTGTTACTTCTTCTAAGGGACAGTTAAGCAGGCAGGAGGTTGGGTTTGTCCGGTCTCCCAGGGTGGACCTAGAGAGCTTGATATTCTCTCTCCTGTGGCTTTTTGTGATTCATCTACTAACTACCTGTTCCTGTGGAATCTGTTGATGCTGAGAGATATTCCCACAGAGCTCCTGGAGCCACCTAAGCCATCTGTCGGTGAGACCTTTCCTTTGAGCCCTGCTCCTGCTCACCTTCCAGCCTACTACCTCCATCACTCTCTAAGGGGGAATTTGTGTTAGAGAAGTGTACTGTCTTATAGGAACTGGGGCTTTGAGGTAGAGAGCTAACTGACAGTATAGATACCCTCTTTGGTGGATTTATTTATACTCTGTAGTTGGGTATCCCAAACCTCTTTTCACCTTTCCCTCAGTTTTTAAACCAAACTGTCCTGTGATTACACAGTGTCTCTGTTCATTAGCTCAGTGTCTGGCTCTGCCCTGCCTGCCCTGGGCTGGTCTAGCCTTCCTACACCAAATTACTGGCCCTATAATACCACCCTTGAACCTCCAATTATCCCAAATAGTTATAGAAGTGTCAAAATAGTCATTTCACAGGCAAGTAGAAACCTTTTGAGATGGGTTTGATTTCTTTCTCTCCCATAACCAACACAGAGCCAGGCTGTTGTCTGCCTCCACCAAAAGCTAGAAAACATCTCAGAGCTTAATGGCCAACTGTTCGACCTTTATCTGCTTCTCTCCTTTCAAGTTCTCATCTCACACACAGAATTCGGGCTTGCCTTCAGCCTCAAAGACTCCTTCTTACAATTCCTTATTTTAATCACTATCTAATCAATACATTTCCTATTCTGCTTCTATAGACTTCATATTATTAGAGTCTAGTATTAAAGTTATGATGTAACTAAAACCTATTCTTTGAAAAAATATAACCACTTTTGAGTATCAACTCAGGCTAAAGAAAAAGAGTAATCAAATATAAAAGATGAGATAATTTAAGGATGTTGAGATATTTTAGAGATTAAAGAGCTGTGAGAGTATGATGGACTATGTCAAGTTGATAAAACAATTCTATCAATCAATGAGTCAATAATAGATGCTACATGATAGGGATACCAAAAATCATTGAGGAATTCCTTGCCCTAAAGAAGCTTATATATTTCTAGGCAAATACAATATTTATTGTGACAGTTAGGGAAGGAAGTTTTGATATAGGCATACTCTGGAATTTTTAGTGGAGTTACGGTGCAGCAGATTTTGACACAGTCAATAAGTGTTTTTTATTCATTTATTATGTATCATGAGCTCTGTCAAACATAGAATAATACAAAGGCCCATCAAAACATTATTTTTGACTTGATGATTATTTCTTAAGCAAGAACAAGAGTATAAACCAGGAAGAATGCAGTAAATGGCAAATTGCCTACTCTAGATATGGTTGGATAAGAAGCTGGACCCACATACATATTAAGAATTGAAATATTTAAATTTATTTATCCACCAGTCAGCACAACTTAGCCCTAAAGTAGAAAAAGTTGAATGAATTAACTGCCTGAGATGAGAGGGGGTAGTCTCTTAAGTGTCAAGTCTTGGTAAAATATAGCAATAAGAATGGTTACAAAGGGTGATAAGAATGTTCCTGAAGGAGTAAATTATAACATTAATTAATATTATAAATCATTTCTATGATTGAGTTTTTCCAGTACTAGTTATTGCTCCTGCTGTTTTCTAAAGTCAAGGGGAATTTTTTTCCAGTATGACTCCTGCAAAAACAAAATAATTATGAATAATTTTAACATTAGCCTGTAATAATTGTAATGTAAGAATAAGAATAAAGCTATAATAATTGTGTGTGTGAGTACCCTCAGCATCTGCAGGAATGAAATCAAATGTGGAGAGGGGTACTGAGATAGAAAATTACATAATTGGTGTGTTACTTAGACACTTGGAAATTTGGGCTTATTTGCATATCTAAGATCAACAACAACATAATATCAGTTACAGGTGTTCTCATGAATGGGTTCTTTCTGACTGCTTGAAGTATTTTTCGTAGGCTTGGTGGCTCTTGAATTTAGTTATTTTATTCCAGGAAGTTGTCATTTGAGGAATTTTTTATACAGGTGATCTGTGAATTCTTTCAATTTCAATTTTAATTTCTTGATCATGGCTTTCAGGTAGTCCAATAATTCTCAAATTGCCTCTCCTAGATCTATTTTCTGGGTCAATTGCTTTTTTTTAATAAGATTTTTCATATTTTCTTCTATTTTTTTGTTCCTTTGATTCTGCTTTGTTTCTTGATTTCTCAAGAAATCATTAGTTTCTAGATGGTCAATTCTGATTTTTAAGGCCTGATTTTCCTCTTCAATTTTTGGTTCTTTTTTTTTTTTTGATTGAACCATTTCTTCTTGCATTACTTTCCTTTCTCCTTGCATCAATTTCATTTCTCTTTCCCACTCTTCCTCTGACTCTCTCAATTGGTTTTTGAAGTCCTTTTTGAGTTCTTCCAGAATATGTGTCCAATCCATATTTTTCTTTTGGACTTTGGGTATATTTCCTTTGCTTTCACTGTCCCCTTTGTTGTACCTTGCTCTTTGTCTTTATAAAAATTCTTTAAGGTTAGATACTTTTTTTTTGTTGTTTACTCATTTTTCCTATCTAATTATAGGTAGGCTTGGTGGGGGGAAAGATGTGATGGTCTAAGAAATGAGAGCTCTGAGAAACCTGCTGATTCAATTGACCTTTGTGGTACTGATAGTGTAAAGATTTGCCTCAGCCTTAGGCATAAGCTTTTGATCTCAGTCTGATCTTGATTAGGTCAGGTACTGATCAAATTCTAGTCTCAAGCTTAGTCTCAAGGTTTTGGTCTCACTGTGTACTTGATCTTATTTTTACATTGTTCACCAAATTTTTAATATGCTTCACATATCTTATTTTAAAACATTTTTATATTTTATTTTACAAATTTTATATTTTAAACTACAGCTTAAAACTAGTTATTGATTCTATAAGTAAAAAAAAGTGTATGACATTACCAATGATCACTATATGCTTTGATTTTTAATATAAATAAACTTTTTAAAGATATTTGCTTCTTTGGTGTCATGAAAGACACATTTTTGACATATCTATATATTAAAAGGCACATAAATATTTTCTAGTTGCATAGGATTTCTCTAAAAAATGGGATCATTTTCTTGCAATTTTTTCTTGCAAACACATTTTTCTTGCAAAACCCTAAGTCTAGAGTGGAGAATAGATAGTTCCTATGCTTCTTGGGAGCCAGAGGACAATAGTAAGATGTCCTTTGAGTCAGGAAGACCTGAGTTCCAGTACTGCCTCTAAATGAAATATCCATCTGACATTGGGAAATCATTTTAGTTTTCAATCTAGATGTAATCCTCTGAGAAGGAAAAAATGAATGTCTGTATTGCTAAAGGTTCAAAATTTAAAAAAAATATTGAACTACCTCTGCCAATAAAGTTCCTGATTCATTTCCTATCACTATAAATGTATGTTTCAATATATTTGAGGCCTTTATCACATAATTTATATTAACTATCAAAGTGTGATACTTTTCAAAATTGTAATTATATTTATTAGTAACCACCGCCACCACCAAAAACATTTAACTAACCAAATGCATAAAAAAAACTTATTTGCAAACACCATGAACTCCACAGTTTAGAATTCATTAAAAATTTATAAAGTATGTATGTACAGTAATATAAATTTCCTCGCTTTTGAGTTCCCTTTGGATTGGTTTTACTTTGATATTTTTTCCCTTGATTTTGTTGCTTTTTTTAATGTAGTCAGGGTACCATGACATGTTCAGTACTATTCTTACTCTCTTTTCTTCTCTTCATATATTTCCCTTATTTCCTTTATTTTCCAATATTTGCCATTTCTAATGGCATGAAATAATCTATTATAGTTAAATATTACAATCTATTTTTTTCTTTATTTTATACCACTAACAAATTTACACATAAGTTTTCCAAGGTTACATGATTCATGTTGTCTCCTTCCACTCTTCTCTCCCTCCTGGAGTTGACAAGCAATTTCACTGGGTTATTCATGTATTGTCACTCAAAACCTATTTCCATATTATTCATTTTTGTAATAGAATAGTCTTTTAAAACCAAAACCTCATATCTTCAATCTAGATAACCAAGTGCTAAATCATATGTTTTCTTCTGCATTTCTACTTTAATGGTTCTTTCTCTAGATGTGAATAATATTCTTTTTCATAAGGCCCTCAGAATTGTCCTGGATTATTGCATTCCTGTCAGAAATATAGTCTATTATATTTGGTCATCCCACAATATTACAGTTACCATGTACTGCTTCAGTACTATGGTTCTGATTATTTCATTCCACATCAGTTCATGTAGGTTCTTCCAGTTCTTTCTGAAATCATTTGGTTCATCATTTCTTATAACACAATCATATTCCATCACCATCATACACCACATTTTGTTCAGCCATTCCCCAATCGAAAAACACCACCTCAGTTTTCTATTTTTGGTCAACACCAAATAGTGCCATTATGAATATTTTTGTACAAATACATTAATTACCATTTAAAAAATCTCTTTAGGATACAGATATGGTAGTGGTATTGCTGAATCAAAAGGTATGCATCTTTTTTAAAGCCCATTGGGCATAATTTCAAAATGCCTTACAGAAAGGTTGAGTCAGTTCACAACTCACCAGCAATGCATTAGTGTCCCAATTTTGAAAATATAACCTTCAACATTTATTATTTTCCTTTACTGTCATATTGGTCAATCTTCTAAGTGTAAGGTGGTACCTCAGAGTTATTTTGATTTGTATTTATCTTATCAAGAAGGATTTAGAACATTTTTTATGTGATTATTGATAGTTTCATCTTTTTCATCTGAAAGCTGCCTATTCATGCCCCTGGAACATTTGTCAATTGGGGATTGCCTTAGTTTCTTTTAAATTTGATTTAATTCTTTACATATTTGAGACATTAGGCCTTTATCAGAGAAATCTGTTATAAAAATATCTTCCCAATTTGTTGCTTCTCTTCTAATCTTGGTTGCATTGGTTTTATTTGTAAAAATCTCTTTAAATTTAATAGAATAAAAATTATTCATTTTACATCTTGTAATGTTCTCTAGCTCTTATTTGGTCTTAAATTCTTCCCTTCTTGATGGATCTGACAGATAAACAATTTTAAGTTTATTTAACTTACATATAATATTACTCTTTATGTTCTTCATATATCCTTTTTGACATTATTTTGTTATAGGCTTTGAGATATTGATCTAAACCTAATTTTGTAATACTATTTTTCCAATTTTCCTAGCAGTTTTTGTCTAATAGTGAGTTCTGATCTCCAAATAGGGGATCATTGGGTTAATCAAACAATAGATTGCTCGGGTTATATTCCATTGATCCACCCTTTTATCTCTTAGCCAGTAGTAGATTGTTTTGATGATTATTGCTTTATAGTGTAGTTTAAAATCTGGTACAGCTAACCTATCATTTATCACATTTTTTTCATTAGTTCCTTTGATATTATTGATCTTTTTATAGATTTATCTCCTTAATGAACATATATTCAAAAATCTTAAATAAAATACTAGCAAAGAGACTACAGCAATATATCAAAAAATTATTCACTATGACCAGGTGGGATTTATACCAGGGATACTATTCTATGACAAACCATCAGTATAATCAACCATACTAAGAATCAAACTACAGAAATCACATGATTATCTCAATAGATAAAGAAAAATCCTTTGAGAAAATACAACACCCATTCCTATTGAAAACATTAGAAAGCATACTTTATAGTTCTGTAAAATAGTTTTTTGGTAGCTTGATAGAATAAGTAAATAGATTTATATCGTATTGTCAATTTATTTTATTAGCTCAGCCTACCCATGAGAAATTAATATTTTTCCAGCTGTTTAAATCTATTTTTATTTCTGTGAAAAAGTGTTTAGTAATTGCGTTTATATAATTCCTGTGTTTGTCTTGGCAGATAGAGTCCCAAATATTTTATGTTCTCTTGGGTGATTTTAAATGTGGTTTCTCTTTCTAACTCTTGCTGCTGGTTTTTGTTGGAAATATATAGAAATTCTGATGATTTATGTAGTTTTAATTTATATGCTGCCACATTGTTAAAATAATTATTTCCACTAAATTTTTAGTTGTTTTTCTAGGATTTTCTAAGTACACCATCATATCATCCACAAAAGTTTGGTTTAAGTTCTTCATTGTCTATTTTAATTCCTTCAATTTCTTTTTCTTCTCTAATTGCTATAGCTATCATTTCTAGTACAATATTAAATAATAGAGGTGATAATGTACATCCTTGCTTCACTCCTGATCTTATTGGGAAGGCTTCTAATTTGTCCTGATTGCAGAAGATAACTTGCTGATGGTTTTAAATAAATACTGCTTATTATTTTAGATGTATGCTTTCTAATGTTTTCAATAGGAATGGGTGTTATATTTTCTCAAAGGATTTTTCTTTATCTATTGAGATAATCATGTGATTTCTGTAGTTTGATTCTTAGTATGGTTGATTATACTGATGGTTTGTCATAGAATAGTATCCCTGGTATAAATCCCACCTGGTCATAGTGAATAATTTTTTGATATATTGCTGTAGTCTCTTTGCTAGTATTTTATTTAAGATTTTTGAATATATGTTCATTAAGGAGATAAATCTATAATTTTCTCTGTTTTTGGTCCTCCTGGCTTAGATAATGTTGGGAAGATACACCCCTACCTCCTTATATTTGATAGAAGTTTAGTAAAAGTGATAGGTTTAAGAAAATCAATATTGTGATTCTAAAGTGATTCATATAAATTCCATTATAATCTCAATACAATCAGTAGAATTCATGATTTTATAAGGATTTCTAACTTAAGCATAAAAACTGCTTCTAAGGGGATTTCAATCCCTCTCTAAATTCATACTTCCCTTTAGCATAAGATGCTGACCATCCGAGTTTCATGTCCAGATATGGTGCAAACAGCATGCACCCCTCCCTGTTTGGAAATAACCATCCTTCCCCCCAGATCAGATGAGTCTGAGGTAATGGTCATCACTATCTGCCTAAATAAGGGTATTGCCTTGTGATTTGGCCTTTAGACGTATTTGGGCTTTCCTAAATGAAGTAACCAATCAGCTTTATAATTGAGTAACATTTTAAATAAAGTCTACATGATGTTTTGTCTTGTGATACAAGTCATCAATCTTGTATGGAAATATTCATTTTGTTACTTTCCTGGCATATAAACCAGGTCTCTGCTGCCAGGTGTTGTCTCTTGTCAGGGTCCGACAATGTATTTTATGCAAGAGAATGCTTTTACTGAAGGACTTGGCCCTCTTCTAATAAAATCTACCTTTCTACCTTGACTTGGAGAAATTTGACTTTTTGATTTTATTTACCTAAATTTTCTATATTGAGTCTAAGGTTTCTATTACACAAGAGTATCAATACAATATTTGTATCATAAAAAGAATTTGGTAAGACTCCTTTTTTGTCTGTTTTTTTTTTTTTATATAGCTTTTATACTCTTGGGATTAATTGTTCTTTAAATGTGTGATAGAATTCACTTGTGAATTTCTCTGGTCCTGGGGATTTTTTCTCTGGAAATTCATTGAAAGCTTATTCACCTTGTTTTTCTGAGATGGGATTATTTAAGTATTCTTTTTCCCCTTTTGTTAATCACTCCATTTTTATTTTTGTAAATATTCATCAACTTAACCTAGATTGTAATATTGTCATGTATTTTGGAAAGATAGCTCCTTAATTAAAGATTGCTTTAATTTCCTCTTCATTATAGGTGAAATCCCTTTCTTCATTTTTGATAATGATAATTTGATTCTTTTCATTTTTATATTAAATTAACCAATACTTCAGCTATTTTATTTTTTCTATAGAACTAGCTCTTAGTCTTATTTATCAGTTCAATAGTACTTTTACTTTAAGTTTTATTAATCTCTCCTTTGATTTTTCAGATTTCTAATTTACTTTTTATTGGAGATTTTTGATTTGTTAGTTTATTAGATTTTTTAGTTGCATGCCCAATTCATTGATCGGCATTTTCTCTATTTTATTGATTCAACCATTCAGGGATATACATTTCCTCTGAGTACCACTTTGGATATATTTCATAAATTTTTATATGTTGTCTATTTGTTGTCATTTTCTTCATTGAAATCAGTGATTATTTCTATGTTTTATTTTTTGGCCTACCAGTTTTGAAGAATATTATTATTTAGTTTCCATTAAATTTTTAATTTGCCTCTCCATGAACCCTTATTGATTATAATTTTTATCACATAATGATCTGAAAAGATACATTTATTATTTCTGCTTTTCTGAATTTAGTTGTGATGTTTTTATACCCCAATATATATATACCCCATTGTCAATCTTTGTCTATGTTCCATATGTTCCTGAAAAAAAGGCACATTTCTTTTTATCCCCATTTAATCTCCTCCAGATATCTATTAACTAACTTTTCTAAAATTTCATTCATTTCTCTTACTTCTTTATTATTCATTTTTGGTTAGATTGAACTCATTCTAATAGGGGAATTTTGAGGTTCCCCACTAGTAGAGTTTTACTATCTATTGCCTCCATAAGCTCTGTAATTTTCTCCTTTAATAATTTGGATGCTATAACATTTGGTGCATAAATTTTCAGTACTAATATTTCTTCATTGTCTATACTGCCTTTTATCAAAAAGTAATTACCTTCCATATCTCTTTTAATCAAATCTATTTTTGCTTTAGTTTTGTCTGAGATCATGATTGCTACTCCTGCTATTTTTTTTGTCTCAATTGCAGCTTAACAGATTCTTCTTTACTTTTTTACCTTTACTTTCTTTGTGTCTACCTGCCTCAAATGTGTTTCTTATAAACAACATATGGTAGGATTCTGGTTTTTAATCCATTCTGATATCTGCTTCTGTTTTATGGGTAAATTCATCCCATTTACATTCACAGTTATGATTACCATCTGTGTATTCCCCTAGAGTTTGTTTTCTTCTTTTACTCCTGGTCTTTCTCCTTTTACTCTCACTCCACTTCAGTGTTTTGCTTTTAATCACTATCCCCCTTTTTGCCCCCCTTATATTACTCCCCTCCCCACCATAACCTTTCTTATTCCCCTTCTATTTCTCTAAAGGGTTAGACAGGTTTCTATACACCAATGAATCTGGCTGTTTTCCATCTCTGAGTCAATTCCAATGAGAGTAAGATTTATGTATTACCCCACCAGCACCCTGATTAACCTCTTTTACACTTCTGTTTGCAAACACAGGCAGGGAAGCACAGCAGGGTCCAATCCTGGCCCCTGGGTCAAATAGCCAGCAGGAAATCAGGTCAAGTGTGTGACCCAGGAGAAGCAGGGAGAGTCCCTATTTTGGTAGCAATAAAGCAGTACATTAATGTCCCCAGGCTGGCACCAGCCTACTCTTAGCTGTCTATTTCTTCCACCCACCAGGGAGAGCTGGCAGACACAACAGCTCCCAAAGCTCTCTGCTGGCAGATTCAGATTCCACTATTACCTTAGTGATTAGGCTACTCAATCTTGGCAAACAAGGTGAGGCTGCTCATCCTGCCCTCTGGGGCTGCTGTGTGGATTCCCTCTCTTGATTCACTTCTTGCTCCCAGGGGAGACAGACACTTTTCTCCTTAAGTGCCCTGAGCTAATCAGCCTCAATCCTTACTCCTATTTTTTTTCTGCTTTAGTGTTGATTTAATGGAGTTATTTTTCATTATTTGTGGTGGGGTTTCGGAAGGAGAAAATGCTCTAAACTTTACTCTGCCATCTTCCCACAATGAATCTGATTATCAAAGTGTGATACTTATAATGCTTTTATGATTTCTTAGCTCGATGACTATTAAACTATTTTCTGAAAATGTAAAACAAAAGATATCAATGACAATTTCTAGTAGAGTTAAAAGAATGCTGAATTTGGAGTCTAAAGATCTGGATTTGAAGGCTTTGTCTCTTGTTTTTGTGACTGTTCAGTTGTTTCACTTTTGTCCAACTGCATGACTGTATTTGGGCTTTTCTTTTTAAAGTTATGGGAATGGTTTGCCCTTTCCTTCTCGAGGCTATTTTACAAATGAGGAAACTGAAGTAAAAAGAGTGACTTACCCAGGGTCACACAGCTTGTAAGTGTCTGAGAATGAATTTGAACTCATGTCTTCCTGAGTCCAGGGTTTGTGCTCTGTCCACTGTACCACTAGCTGTCCCTGCCTTTTATTAATTGTGTGAAATTGATAAATTCCACTTTCTTTCTAGGCTTCTATTTCATTATCTAAAAAAAAGGTGGAGTTGGATTAATTCTTTCCAAGATTCCAATAATTTTCTCTTTAAAAAATAGTCTATGGGGCAGCTGGGTAGTGCAGTAGATTGAGAGTCAGGCCTAGAGACAGGAGGTCCTAGGTTCAAATCTAGCCTCAGATACTTCCCAGTTGTGTGACTCTGGGCAAGTCACTTAGCCCTCATTTCCTAGTCTTTACTACTCTTCTGCCTTGGAACCAATACATGATATTGATTCTAGTGTGAGAAGGTAAGGGTTAAAAAAAAAAACTAGTCTCTACTAGCTCTACATTTTTTATATTGTTATCCTATGAATTATGTTCAAATCTTTATTTTTCCTTTTACTTCCTGTGTGATCTTGGGCAAATCTTTTAACATTTTCATGCCTCAGTTTCCTTCTAGGGGCTAGAGAAGGAGACAAGTTTGAGATCTCTTCCACCTTTAAATCTGTGATTCAATGATCTTCTCTATTGTCCAAATAAAACTAGTTTTCAGCACCAATCAAAAAAGTCATTAAAATATTTGTAAAGAACAAAGGAATAAATCTGTCATACAAAGGATCTGTGTATAATTCAATTTGAGCAGCCAATTGGTGCAGGGGATAGAATACTGGGTCTGGAGTCAGGCAAACTTCTCAAGTTCAAATCAGATCTCAGACATGCACTAGCTGAGTGAACCTGGACAACTTACTTAACTCTTCCTAAGTTTTCTCATATTAAAAATGAGCTAGAGAAGGAAATGGCAAACCATTCCACCATCTTGGCCAAGAAAACCCCAAGTGGTTCATGAATTCAAATATGACTGAAAAACAACAAAACAATTCATAAAAATTATTGGTTATCTACAGAAGTTCATGGAAGAAAAATGACACTAAAATGAAATAATAGAAGATCAACAGAAGAGGGTAAATGCAAATCTGTCTCTTGCATAAATTTTGCCCATTCCATTTAATATGTAACAAGAGAATTAGTGCATTTAGAAAAAAAAATAGAATCACATGGGAAGGGAGAAAAAAAAGCAAAGCCACAATTCCTCTTGATTTGTTATCCACCAAAAAGCAATTAATGCATATTAGTGTGCTAAGAGTAATTAGGTTTTTTAATGGAGTTCTTGGAGAGTATCTCCCTCCATTATTGTCTACCTGTTTCATATATATCTTGCATTATTCTTGATGATACTTAGACCTGATGACTGTGTTGTGACAGCCTTTCACACACTTATGCTCTACATCCTTCAACCTCTAACCCATCCCAACTCTGCCAATGGCTGGCCCTTGATGACTTTATATTCTTTCCAGGGAGATGGTTGGTTTGCATTTGACACACGCATGGATAATACAAGATAGATACAAAATCATGAGGGGAAAGACACTAAAAACTATCCAATGAGGAATAGCCCCAGGTAGGAGATAGTTCTGGAATTAAGTCTTAAAGGAAGCTACAAGTTCAAAGAATCAGAAATAAGGGGGGAAATTCTATTTGTGAGTAATAGCAAGGAGACCAGTTTGAAAATAGCCAGCAGATGGGAAGGAATATTCCACTTTATTCACATTATTCATTCTCCACCTTCTTCCTGATACTATAAGAGATCTTCATCTCTCTCACACTGGTCTTTACATCACAAAAATGAATTTGTAGACCTGTCTTATCTGAACCCAGGAGATCATTATAATCATTCTTACTGTTCTGAAGGAGGCAGCTCCTTTGTTCTACTGATTTTATTTTTGGAAAAAAAAATAGACCTATTGAAACCTTGACTTTCCTTTAGCAGTATTTTTGTCTCTTCTTACATTAAAAGCATTATATGAATCACGAGAATGTGCACCAAGCCCACATGGCCCTTCCTGTTCACTGTATTTGTTACTGAAATTTGTAAAAATATGCCTTTAATTACAGAATTTGAATTATTTATAGCTTCTATATAAAACAAACAATTACCATGTCTATTGCTCTACCACCTCTCCAACTTCCCACTCATTCTCCTTAGGAATAGGAATAGGGGAGGCTCATTCTTGGCTCTCTGGTCCCCCAAAGACAGATTATTTCAGGGCTGTGTAGAAGGCTGAGTGTTGGCAGTTTTCATTCTCACTCGTGCCGCTTAGGTACCATCACGGTACTGCTCTACTTAGTACCTTGGTAGAATGCCTGTTTTGGATGAGGAAGAAGATCCAACAGATACTGTTCCACTTCCCAGACATAGCATTATTGTGACAATATAAGGCAGTAGAGAATAGAGTCGGCTTTTGGTCCCATATAAAGAGTCTCTCGCCTTAACAACATATGACATTTGGAGGAGAAACTATTAGAAGAGGCATCTCTCCCCTCTCTGTCATAGATGGCATGAAATTCATACCCTTCTGTAACACACTTCAAATATTTATTCATAGAGTAGGAGAGGAGAAAAAAACTGTTAACATTGAATGGAAATATTAGTAGAAAGACTTGGAGAAAATAACTTTCCTGCTTTAAAACATATAAGCTTTTCTACGTTCCCTTTCAGGGGGAAGATAAAGAGAATAATGCTCATTTTTGGAAGAACCTTTCTTAAAGCCCTAGGTTGAAAACCTAATTATTGTATTATACTATCAAAATATACGGGATTCTGGAAGTCATTACATCCAGCTTCCAAAAACAGCTAGTTAAAATGGCAAACAAGATGAAATACTCTAATTATGCCTTAGGTGAATTCTTTGGCCAATCTGAACTTTTTTGTTTTTATCAACTAAATTTTCCTGAATTCCAAAATCTCTATTTATGACTGTCTCAATTAGGATATGTGTGTTCTTCTTCCACTCCCAACTAATGTTGGTATTGATTATGGTATAGAACAGATCATAATTCTCTATATCCTCTCCCTAATATGGTAGTGCATTAACACTGGTTTGGTGTGGAGTCTGCTCACTAATATAGAGAACTAGATTTGGAAAAAAAAAGTTTCCCAAATAAAAAAAAATGACTATATAAAATCAGTAAAAAAAAAATCCATAGCATACTATATTCCTTCTAAAGGTCATATAAATTACCCAAACTAGTATTTGCTCCCCCATTTCTGTCAAATTCAAATAGAAATAGGGACCACTAAATCACAAAAAAAAACACATAATAACATTTTATATATCCAATTTTATTTATATTTATTTAAATTATTTCTCAAATATATTTTAATTTAGTTTAGCCTACTCTCAGGACGTCTAGCAGCCCACAATGCAGATTTCTGACATCTCTGGTATGGACCAATGAGGTCTACTAAGTAGTTATAATGGTTTCCATTGTTATAAGGAAATTAATTAGGAAACAATTTTCTCTGAGGGAAATGAAAGCATCACAGGTAGAAGAGTCGGTATCATTGTTAAAGTCACATGAAGCAACTTGGTTATCCAGATCCCATCCTGCCTTTCAAGAACGCCCCCTGATGCTTGCTTTACAGACATACTAGGAATAGGAATATGGGAGACTAATAGAGATAAATATTCAGCTTAAGGATAATTTCTCCCCAAAGCTCTTGGTAACATTGTAAGTATGAATTATATTCCTGAAGACCCTCATTTATTATGATGCAATCTTTCAGGGGGAGGGGAGGAAAATTACTATCTTCTGAGTCGCAATAATTTTATTATTGAAATATGGACCATCATCAAGAGCTATTTGGCAATACCAGGAAAATAGTGTACACAGTAACAACAATAATGTATTTGATCAACCGAGAATGACTTAACTGCTATCAACAAGGCAAGGATCCAAAGGACTCATGACAGAAGGGATATCCACCACTATATAAGGAATGGATGCAGTTCAAAGCAGATGGAAACATACCATTTTTGTCATTATTTCTTCCCTCAATTTTTCTCTAGTATAAGCAATGTACATCTTGTTTTACATGACTAACAAGACAGTATCTATTATATGATAATATATGTACAACCTACATCATATTAAACTGTCTTCTTGGAGAGTGGAGAGAGGTAGTAGGAGGGGAAAGAACATGTAAAAAGTAAAACAAAACAAATATTTAAAATTTTATTAAAATTAAATATAGAATTTTTTAAAAATAAAGTAAAACGATCTAGCAATATCATTTAGCTATATAACATTGTCAATGTTGACCAATCTTTATTCATTTATTTTTGATAAAATCAAACTCTTTGAAGTAGTGTTGTTATTGTAATTGTGGTTTCTCCATGGGCAATCGTCTTTGTATTATCAATCTTGTCATAACTTTGAACTTGCTATGTATAGAATTATATTTAACCATATAGATTATATAGTATATAATTGAGGTCAGTGAAGGTATTCTTGATGACCGTCATATCTAGGTAAATAGAAGCATGTTTATCAGGCACAAAATAAAGTTGAATTCATTAACTCTGTTTTTCAACAACTTTCCTAAAGGAAACAACAGATATAGACAAGAAGGTTAGGGGTGGGGGAGAGGGAAAATTAGTGGATTGAGAGCTAGGCCAGGAGACAGGAGGTCTTGGGTTTCAATCTAGCTTCAGACATATCCTAGCTGTGTGACCCTGGGGAAGTCACTTAACACCCATTGTCTAGCACTTACCATTCTTCTGCCTTGAAAGCAATACAGAATATTGATTCTAAGGCAAAAGGTAAGGATTAAAATAAAAGATGGGAGGATAAGTGCTTCTCCTCTTCCTCCTCCTCCTCATATTTATAAACATACATCTACACATAAGTAATAGATATGTATACTCACATACCTATGTATTCTAACTTGTAATTTCTCTACTCTCCTGTCTTCTTAGTCCATCATATAACATAACCACACCAGATTAAAATCATGCACAGTTGAAGAGTAAAGATGGCAGAAAGGGTTCTTAGCCTTTGGTAACTTGGTTTAGAATCTTCTATAAAAGACTATCAAGCTTAGACCTTCACAATATAAGAGCTTCCTAAAACACCACATAATGGGGATTTTACACTGTATGATGCTCTAACATGCATGTGTCACTTCAGCTGATGACCTAACATGTTTCCACCAAGCACTGGACACTCCATCTGATGATTGAATAGGTGGAGAAGGGAATTGTTGAACAAGCAATGATGTAATGAACTAAACTTCATGGCTTCTTGTTTTTATTTCAAGGTTTTGTTGGCTATAAATGGTGCCATCTAACAAGGTGGGAGATATGGACTGAAAGACAAGGATAACACTCTAGAAGGGAAACGTTTCTCAAATTTGGAAGGGATTTATTTTACAAGTCAGGCGGAGTAATCGAAAATAAATATTCTTTACAAAGAACATAGACAGTTTAGGGAACTGGCCCATATTTAAACAGCAACTGTTGATGAAAATCACCGACTACAACAAAATAGTGTACATTGAAAAATGGAGATATTTTATTTTGTGTAATCCTTGCTTCCATCATTCCTCTCACATAAACTTTCTCTACATATAAGAAGGAGATCATAGTGGGAAATGAAAGTAAACTATTGTATATTAAGTAAAGTGTCTTAGCTGAGAGTCTGTGTGATGACATTAGAGGGGAAGAAAAAAGTTCTTTCTTTAAGAGACTTAAGGAGTTATAATAAGTTCCAGTGAAGATGAAATTGGTCCAAGGCGATGGTAGCTAACTATCGCTTTGAGAAATCTATAGAGACAATTTAAAAGAACTGGATTCAGCATATTCTGTTAAGACCACCTAGAGACTTTTACTCACATTACTGTGCCCATCCTTTTCTCCTGGACACTTTCTCCTCTTTAGAGTCTCATGATACTTTTTATCTCAGTTTTCTTCCTCCCTCTTTTAGTTCTGTCTCTTTAGCTGGTTCTCCAATCAGCTCATACTCACTGACTATGGGTGTCTCCCAAGGCTCTATTGGGGTTGCTCTTCTCATTCTATATCAGTAGCTTTTACTCCTATGTTTATAAACTGTAAAACAATATTCTGACAACTACTTTAGTGTAATTATTTACTTTGTAGTCCTATATTTTTATTGTATGTATACATATCTTGAGAATCTGTAGATTTCAACCACACTTCCAGTGGGGTCCATTACGCACACACACACACACACACACACACACACACACACAAACATACACAAGTTTTGGATCTCCCTTGATATACTGTCTTCCTTGGTAAACTGATCAATTTTCACAGGTTTAAATATCATTTTGATGCTTATGAATTCCAAGTCTATATGTTCAGTCTTAACCTCTTAAGAGATCCAGAATTGTATTATAAATGACCTTTTGGATATATAGAACTGCTTATTCTTTAGATATCTTGAAATCAACATGTATACAACACAATTCATTACATTTTTCCCCAAATCCCCCACTTTTCCTAAACCTACCATTACTGTCAAGCACACTACCATCCTCCTTGTCATCCTGTATCACAACCTCAGTGTCATCATTAATAATACTTTTGCACTCATTTTCCATGTCCATTCATTTTCATGTTTCGCTTTATATTCGTGCACATTTCTCTTATAGTTCCTCTCCTTTTCCATTCATGGATATCGTCTCAATACCCAATGACTAGACTGTGAAAAGTGCTTTCAGTTGGTTTCTTTGCCCCAAGTCTCTATCATAATAACAACTATTGTTTCATACAGAAGTTAAAATGAAATGACATATGTAAAATTATTTGCAAATTTTAGTGTTATATATGTATATATCTTCATATATGTATATATATACATAGACACACAAGGTGTGCATACATGAGTATGCAATGTTTGACAAAATAGGCAATATTCTATCCTAATAATTTCCTCTCTCTCTGATGTGACTAAAAAATCTTATATGTTTCATTATCTCAGAATATCACTGTTTTTCTTTTGCTTATATTTTATTTCATACTCAACTTCTTAGTGATCTTTTCATTTTCACTCATGGTTTTATGTATATAATTATTTTAGTTTTATTTAAATTACTCTATATTAATGTAAACAAATTTTGTCTCTAAATTTCTCAAATATTAGTCCTTCATGTACAATATGTCTCCCTAGTCCCTAGATGTATCCCTGCTAGGTGGTTTCCTGGAAGCTTCAGAGACAATGACCTGGAAATTTTCTTCTTTTAATCTTTGGAACTTTGGTCTGGGACCCCAGTATAATGACTGGTGAGAACCTCACTGGTCCCATGCTTTGAGGCAAACCCCATCCATGGGTAACCATTCTTTTACAAATAACCTTTACTCAGCAAGTATCTCTTTCCTTCCCTTCTTCCCATGCTGTATTTCTGTAATCAAAATTTAATCAATTCTGCCATTATGGCTCTTTGAATTTTATTAGTCTACTTTCCTAAGATAACCACTCACTATCCTCTGTAACTTTTTAGACAAAAATGTCCTTACCTCACTCCCCATTTGCCAGTCTCTCCCTTTTAGAAAATTCCTTGGGTGCAGGGAATGTCACTGATTATTGAATTTATATCTACAACGAGTGCTATGTAGTAAGCACTTTGTCATTGTATATTCATTCATACATTCAATAATGGTCCATTCCATGGACATATCATAGACTTTTTCTATCATTCCCTTGACAATGAATACCATTTTGGTTTCATTACTTTTCTCCCAAAAAGGACTCTGCTAGGATTGGGGGTGGGGGTGGACATTAAACAACTCTAAGGTATCTATGACAACATGGTTTTTATGTCTAAATCTGCATTCTAAGAAGATTCATCATTAACTTCCTGCCAGTTTCGTTTGACAATGGAGACTTGTGGGTTTGTGGCAATCCATGGAAAAGTGGTATATTGAAGAATTTCTAGATTACACAGATATATACCACACCCATAATCCCTACCATAACACTAAAGAGAGACACTGAAGGAAATTCTCAACTGCTACCTGCATAAAAGTGGAGACTGAGTAAACTGGAATAAAGAAACTATTTATATCATTGTATTGATTCCTACATTTAATCAACATTATAGTATGCAGGACTTTCAGACTTTGTTGTAACATTTTCTTAAAGATATGTATTTAGCATATATTGTAGGAAATGCTTACTTTACTTAAAAGAATTACTTTAAAGGAGGAAATATAAAAATAGAGAAAATGATTTCTTCCTTCTAACAGCGAGATCTTTTAATTTTTATTTATATTAATATGTCAAAAGAATACCAGATTGTAGACTTCCAACTCATAGGCAAGAGACACAAACACCTTGATTTCAGAGTATCAACTATCCTCTCTTGACTGGCATATGCCTCTTGTAAAAAAAATTGACTGAGAATGGCACACAGAGTCTAGCATGTGGTAGGTATTGAACAAATGATTATTGAGTTAGGGATTGATAAGGTAACTAAGTGTAAACAATATGAAGTCAAAGGAAAATTAATTAAAATGTGTTCTCTGCATATTCGCTCTTCCCTATTTGTTGTGAAAAGTATATCTTGTTCTAGTCCCCTTGACTGCTGTTTCTCACTTCTAGGTAGTTTATTAACTAAGCTTATAGTAGCCAGTATAAAGGGGCAATTGCAGGAAATAAGATTGTAAATGGGAACCTGAAAGTCATATGCAAACCATCCCAAAATCAAGTGTATAACTTACAAATCATGCATTAACCAAATATCATGTCCTGGTAATATATGAGGAATCAGGGAAATTGTGTAAGTGCTGCTGCCAAGGGTTTTGATCCAATGATATGTAATTCTCAGAGAAATTTCGGATCTCCACAGAGCATCAAAAGGTGCTGGAAATTTTGAGGGGATATGGACATGCTACCTTTAAGCCTTTATTAATAACTTTGCAATGATTTGGACATGTTGATTACCTAAACCCAAGGTGGCACAGATAAGAGTTAGTCAATCCTTCCTCCCCCCAAAACCCCAACAACTATAAAAATGAGACCTTAAATTCTTCCCCCACCTTGTCCATCAGGTCCATTCTGTCTAATATTCGCCACTCTGATAAATGGTTACATGATTAACCATGCTTCTTGTCTACCCATCTTCTTTTTAATTTCATTTCTCCAAGACATCTATCTCTGTATCTCTATCACTGCTTGTCTGTCATATTTTTGGCATTTGCCCCCATACCCTTTTGGATATTAAAACATGATTTCCTGATGCCATCTTGGTCTTTCCTGGCTAGTATCCAAAGAAATAGACATGCCTTCCCATGTTTCATGATGTTATAATTCCATAAATTAATAATCAGTTCACTCTATGTTGATATATATACATATAGATATACACATATAACACTTAGTAGTAAAATATTTTTATCATTATTTCCCCTTCTTAGCTACTGTTCTTTAAATGTCTGTCATCATTTTTCTTGAATAATGAAAAATCATCCCAAAAGAACTAATTCACAGATAATAAAGAAGGTCTTTCCTTTAAATAAACAAATAACAAAAAAGTTTTCTCCATATTTATCAAAAAAGGTCATAGAAGAACATTTTACTAGTGTGTGTTAAAAAGTCATTTCTATAGGAAAATATACAAAACAAGAAAGCAAGCCATAATTTATATTATTTGTCAATTTTTGATGCATGGATTCTCACAATGAAATTTAATAATTATCTCTTAGTAGTTGGTTTGAAGTGCCTGCAGTAGACCTTTGCCATAGCATTGTTTTTGTAGCAGACAAAACCTTAAAACAACTGAATAACCATCCACTGCCAAATGGTCAAATAATTGTTATATATGAATTTCATGGGATACTAGACTCAAAATGAATTATAACCTTGAAGAACTAAGCAAATCATGGGAGGAGTTTTACAAACTAATGTGAAATAAGTACAAAAAAGAGGATAAACAGAAAGTCTAGAAATACATGAATAAAAAGAATCCAAAAATGAGAACTAAAAATTCATGTGTATAACCTACTGGAACCCATGCACCAAATAAAATTTCATGAATTGATATAAATGAAATGCAAAGTATTATGTGTAGTCAAAGTAGGGAAAGGTACAATAACATCAGTGCCAATGGTAAATTTGAATTATGTAATTTCAGAAATAACAGAACTAATAGTTTCAGCTGAACTGAATTAATTTATTCAAATCCACTTTATTCTATTTCATTTTTATTATATTAACCTCCTTAAATCCATATGCCTTTTCACTTCACCCCCAGAGTGTCCCATTTTCTTCCTGTACTAAAATATGTTACATCAAATGATCTCTTTTCCTTGACAGTGTTCTTGTTAATTGATTCTTATGCCTAATAATGTTACAACAGTTTCTCCTTTCATATTTGTTATTCTATTTCCTCTGTATTAATAATTTCTTTGGTCAGTTTTTCCTGCCTGTATTTAATTCTTCACAAATATGGAACTTTATCACTTTTGAATTGTGACATAGTGTATTTTAAAGCAAGAAATAAGAAAATAAATTTCTGATCATTAAAAACTCAAGAAGGACCTCTCTGCATCTCTTATAAAATAAAAAAATATCAAAAAAACAAATTTTTAAATGAATAAATAATAATTCATAGCAGACTTGTAGAAAAATTATGTCTTGTTTTCTAATAAATTCACTGATGAACAGGAGAGCTTTTTGTCTTTGATATAGATTTAGATTAATAAGAAATAATGTGTAATAGAGTATTTTCCTTCTAATAAAGGAGTGATAGACACATTTGAAGACTTACAGCTGAAGTTATGTTTGTTAAAACTGGCAGTCATCAAATTTCAGAACAACCTTAATTTGGAGGTCATCATTGCTATTATAAATCCTGAAAAATGTAGGCAAAAAGCTATAAACTGTTTAATAAGTTAAAAGTTAAGTCTTTAAAGGTGTAAATGCCATATGTGCTGAGATTTGTGACACAAAATGTCTTCCTTAGCAGCTAAAATCTGAACAGTAACGAATAGGCAAGGTGGTATTTTAATGTCATCAGTCCATTAAGTTTACAGTTTTCCATATGGAGCAGAGCTCAGGGATTCTTTGCCAGCTGCTGTGCCTAATTCTCATATGCTGCAGAAAAATGTCTGGATTTCCAGAATCATTTGCAGCTTTTCAAATATCATGACATTTAGAGCTCTCACAATACTCCGATTGCATCTCTCCCATTAATTTGTTGTACTCTGATTTGTAACATGGTTATCTGGTACCCAGAATATTCTCACATCTTTGAAATGAGGAATATCTTGTTCATCTTTGTACCTCCATCATATCTACAGAGTAAGAAATTAAATGAATGTTTATCAAACAGAATTTTTATTGCTCTGTCTTAAGGTGGCTTTTGTATTTTCTTATAAATGAATGTGGCATCTGGACAATCTTTTATCGTCCTCTTAGAATGAATATTTTTACTGGTAGCACGGATATAAAATTTAGGAAAACATTTCTAATACTAGCTCTACTACTTAAGCAATGTAGTATTTAGAATTCACTTGATTTTTTGTAGAACTCCATCTTGAAAAAAAGAATCTAGATTTGATTACCTTTACTAATGAGTGGGAAAGAAGCTCCTTTCCCCATCCCCAAACTAAGGGCTTCTTAAGACACTTTCAGTACAGATGAGAGAAACTGAGAATTAAGAATAAATCTTGGGCATAGTTTAGTAGTAAAAGTCGCTTGCCAGTCTCAGCAACTGATGCTGAAATCCCTGGCTTGAAAAAAGTCTAGCTCTCCAATTTTAAAAAAGATGGTAGTAAAGACAACAATTCAGGAGTAAGAATGAAAAAGGAGGCAAAGTGGAGAACAGATGTGATGATAAAAGAATGAATAAACATTTGTATTCATACTGAAACATTTTTAAAAATCCTTTCACAACAAATATACTGTTCAGAGTAATTTTGCAAGATAACTTTTCAGGATCTGCTTCCACTTTTTCTCTTCCATATATACCTCATTTTAGAGCTAAGCTATTATAATATGAATAAAAAGTGAATAGAGGGCATTTTTCCATGACATATAAAAGGGGGCCATTTTCAGGTTATAGCATAGACAGCAACATAACAGAAAATCATTGTAATGTGGGAAATGTCACAGACCAATCAGTGAGTCAGGTTTACTGAATTTACATTACAAATGCTTACTAGACAATTTAATAGACAAATCGATGTGGTTTATATGCTATATTTTCATCATCCAAATCTAAGACATGAGAAAACTTTTCAGTTAATATTCTCTAATGTTGATAAATAGCATCCTCTATTGCTGAAATGGGCTTTACATTAAAGTCTGATGCTCACTGTGTGACTGGCAAAAATCACTGAACCTCTCTGAGCTTCATTTTGCCTATCTATAAAATGAGAACTTATTACCTTATATACCATTCTGGGCAAAAGATGTTCTCAAGTTCACTTGACTTGGAAACAGCAGTAGGTCTGAAATTAGAAAACCAAGTACAGACTCTACCTCTGACATTTATTTGCTTTGGCAAGTCAGTACTTCCTTGTGTCTCAATTTCCTCAACCTGTAAAGTGAGGGTGGATTGATTAGAGGGTCTTTAGCTTTAGAACTCCATAATCCATTAAAATATGGGGCATCATCTTCGTAATTTTCACTGATCCCACAGACTTTTCCTCCTATGTATCCGACAATTCCTTTGTCTACTTTGGCGATCCTCATCCAGATCACTCTTTCTAACTGCAGGTATCCCACAGGATTTTAACTCAGACCTGTTCTCTTTTCTTCTGTATCATGTCACTTGGTGATCTCATCAGCTCTGTTATGAGGACGAGATAAGGTCAGGAGGAAATTGGAGGTGTGCAGATGACAGATGCATGAGAGCTGCAGAGAAAGATTCTGGAATGCTGGAAGTGGTGATGGTGATACTAGAACTCAAGGGGGTTGGCTGGCTCTCTCTAGATGCAACCTGGGGAGTGGGACTGCCTGTCCTGAGGCTGCTGATCCTATCCTGCTTTCCTGTCCTGCCTGCTGTCCTTGTTGTCATCTTGTTGCTGTGTTTCCTTGGGAGAAGAAATCTGTGATCCTGAACCAGCTATCTGTACTGTCAGTAAGCTGAGGTCTGGGTCCATTTGGACCTGGGACCTACCCTGGGTCCTGCCAAATCTGTCACAGACCATCACTTCTAGTAATAACCAGGAGAGGGGTTTAATGCAGATTATTTAGAACAGGGACTGGGTTTATAGATTAGAGAGGAGAGGGTGATAAGGGGAATCTATTAAATCTTTGGAGACCCTCTATGAGGAGGTTTAGATCTGGGGTTTTGTAGCCAGGGAATTAGTGGCAGGAATTCCCCTCACCCTTCAATCCTCTCTCTTTGTGGAAATAAATTACATCTTCCATTTACTGTGACTGAGTACATCTGTGTGCTTGTCCCAGATTAGGTTCTGACCTGGTCAGGGCTAACAGTTAGGTCCTCAACCCACAATGTGGAAACCTCGATACTGGCCCAAAGTAATCCATTGATCTCCCATCTGATCCTACCTCCCCAAACCTCTATTACAGCTCACATACTTGCTCTAACTTGTAAGGTTTCAAAGGTAAGTTTATCCCAAACTACTAGCTAATAGAATCCAGAGAAAAGTCTCCAACCACCTCTCCAGACAGTCAGTTTCCAGAAAGTGGCTCTAACTGTCTTCTTTCTCTGGTATTTAGCTCTCTGTATTCTAATTATGCGATATAAGTAATGAGTAACTAATTAAACCTTACAAACCTATCTTCTGACCTTCAATCTTGCATCTCCACTTGGTTTTCATACATTTCAAATTGGATGGACAATACATCTCAAACTCAATATGTTGGACCCCAAACCCATTAACTTTCTCCCTAAGCTGTCCTCCTCTTCTAACTTCCTTATGACTGCCCATTTTACTATGACTGCCCTTATGACTGTATCCATTTTACATTCTCCATTAATTTCCATTATTACACAATTCTTAGAATTTTCAGACATTATTACATCAAAATTGTCTTGTTCCCCACATTCACTAACATTAATTACTTTTCCTTTAAAACAAAATGAATTTTTAAAAAAGGAATTTATAATTTAAAAAATTACATTATTCAATGCTTCATTTACATTATCCTCATCACAACCAATATCTATTGCCATAAACCCATTTTTCAATGATTTATCCAACACTGGAGAACTCTGTGTACACTTTCATAAGGAACAGGAACCCTTGGTCAGATCTCACTTCTGGCAACCAGATACCTGGCTAAACTTGGGCCTACCTCCATATTTTATTCAATTCTGCATTGTTGCTAGGTCTTGGGCTTGGATTCCTTGACAACAAGCATTTGGACAATCATTAGAATTGCTCTGTCCTTGATATGAAGAATACCTATTTTCATTATTATAATTATTTCACCATCCAAAAAGAATTTTGCCTCCATCCATTATTAAACCCATTGTTTTTATTCAGTTGTCTAGAGAATTGTCCCCTAAACCAACATTATCTAACAAAATGTCCCAACCAGTTGCATAAGTAACATATTTGAACTTCTGACCTTCACTGTCTGGGCATAAACTGTGTTTTAGGCTACACAGATCTTACAGCAGCTACTGCCTTTATCTCTTTAATTTCACTGTTCTTGATTTTCTTATTAGCTTCCTGCAACTGCTTTTTAAAAACTTCTATTACCCCCTTTCTCATCTGAATGTTTATCTTTGTCTGGTAGGTAGACATAGCAAGCTTTCTTTTTTAGATCTTCCAAACTCAATGTTTCCCAATCAGGGCAATTGGTCTTAATTTTTTTTTTACCACACTGCATGAATTTCTAACAAATAATCTCCTAATATGAGCAATACTTTCCCAAGATAAAACATTTAGTCCCAATTGAATTTCAGTCTCATACATGAATCTATCTAAAAATGTTCCAGGTGACTCTCCATTCTCCTCTCTTATTTGTTCAAATTTACACCAGGTGTCAGGTCTTTTGGAATGGACCTTCATAGTCTCTAAAATGAATTCCCTAGCTTGGCCTAGAAATCTGTAATTGTTTATGGAATTCAGTTCAATTTCTTGAAAATTTTGAGGCCATGGAGCTAAAGCAGGATTTATGTGTTTCTCCTCTACAAACTGCTCTCTTTCTCTCCCAGTAAATAATTCTTCCATTAAGAGAGAAAATCTGTAAAATCTGCATCAAAAATTTTAATAGCATGCTTAAATTCCTTAATTACTTTATGGGGCTTGTAAAAAATGAGGTGTTTTTTGTTTAATTGAATCCAAATCAGCTGGTGAAAACTGCTTGTGTGTTCTTACAGGTACAAGCACTATATCTAGTGTTACATAGGTCAATTTGCAGAAAGGAAACAAGCAGATTTATTGTTCAATGCCTCAGTTTCCCTTTCAAGCCCAGAGGGATTTTTGGATGTTTCAGCATCCGCCCCCTCTGCTTGCTGACCACTTGCATTAACATTAGTATGATTAAGACCACTACCACATTTTTCCATGTTATTCAATTTAGCTTGCAACAATAAAACCATTTGCTTCAACTCACAATCTCTAAAACACCATAGATACAATAGACTTGACCATATATACAACAGCTAGGAAAACTCAATTAAATTTTTACAGATATCCAAAACCAATAAATGCTAATGGTATATAAGAATATTCCACTTAGAAAGCAATTTGCACAAGCAGTGTAATGGCTTTCTAACCCAAAACATTATAACAGCACCCTGGGATGACCACCAGGAAAAAATATGGCATTTACAACAAATTGGAATAAACAGCCTCTAGTATCCACATAACCATTGTAGCAGTATAGGAAGAATCCCTTAGAAATGGTATCTTATACAACAGTGCTTCAGTAGAGTTTCCAGCCACCTTGAAATTTCAAAGCATCTCCCCAGAAAAACCTCAGCCAAGATTCCACCAGCTTGCTGGCTTGATAGACAGCTTCTCCAGCAGTAGCCCTCAAAATTCTACCCTCAGCCTGCTCAAGGTTCTGAGCAGTTGGGTCCCTCCTAACTGGTTTTACCAAAGGACTCCCAACAGGCTTCAAATCTTTCCATATTCCTCAACTGACAAACAAAGCCCACAGTAAGTTTAAACCCCAAACCTTTGATTTTACAAGGTTTAGACCATTTGGCTTCACCAAATGTAATAGGTATGTTTAGGGAATGGGTTTGGATGGAATTCAATGAACTTCTTTGGGCCAGTAACAATGGTTTTACACTATTGGTGAAAGGGCAGGATTGCCCAGATCAGAGTTTGGACTTGGTTACAAGGGAAATGTAGGTATCAACAGCAAGGGCAGGTACAGGAACACCACCACGTATTTGGCAGCAAATCCTTCCAGGTGCTTGCAGTCAGCAAACCTCCAGCTCAACCCTTCCTTTTCAACAATCCAGAACCTTTCCTCATGCATCTGTCCTCTGCAGACCATCAGCTCTTACTATAACCCTCTCTTCCTTATAATAGAGTCCATTGTGTATGGAAAGGGGATGTTTGAACAATCATTACTATATTGTTGTCTGATTAACAAAATAGTCTTATTGGCTGGATTACAGGTCCTGGGGCAGTTAAATAATGAACTCTCAGAAATACAGTTTATTATATTCTGTTAAAGTATACTAACCATTATACATAACATTAGACATAATATAACATAACATTATATGTACATTATACATAGTTATAATAGAAAAATAAAAGACTATATTTAAAATATATTCAAAATAGAATATGTTCTATATTAATATTTGAAAGATAAGGGTCTTTTTTAATATTCGTTTCTTTTTCAGAGTGATTTTAATCATCAACCTTAAGTTATTTTGAAAAAGAAATGCAAAAGAATAACTATTCATACATATAAAAGTACATTAAAAGTTATATCCTGGGAGGATAGTAAAAAGTGGTAATTGCATCTTCAAATAGCAATATATAAATCCAGTCATTTTTTCACACCATGTTATTTCATGTCAAATTTTTAGTACATCTTTATGGCTTCTAAGTTTCTTTTAACTTCAACTACCTTTTTATATTTTCTATTGGTTTTATTATTTCCCTCGATGTTAGTCTCTTGTACTATACTAAGATACTGATTATAGGATAACAAAGTGTCATCCTACATCCTAGATTGGAAATTGTTCATTTTAAAACCAAAATAGGGAATTTTATGACATTTGAAATTCCAAATTATTTCCATCCATGACTTTGAGAATTTCAATGAACCTCTCTAGCCTTTAATTTTATTGCATCTATAACAAGATAGAGTAGATGATTTCTACAATCACTTCTAGTTCTTTGTTTATATAATTTTATGCTCTTAGTCATTTCTAAAATATTCAGAAGTATCCAGCTAACCTTTATGTTCTACACAAGTTCTAGATAAAATATTAATATTAATAGATGCAATAATATAGGAGATCTGCAGCATTTTTAGGACTACCACCCATATGATCTTCCAACTAACCTTGTGGTGAAAATATTCTCTAAAATATAATAGTAAATAACTATCATCTCTCTTGTTACATTTATTTAAAACATGTATGCAACACTTTGTCAGGTGTAACTCCATTGATAAGAAGCATGTATATGATTCTTACTCTGAAGGAGCTTGCAATAAAATAGAAAACATAAAACTAATCAGTGAAAAGTAGAACAACAACACAAATGAATGTCATAGGACTAGAAACATAATGAGTAGCACTGGCGATAGAATTCACAAAGCATTTTAAGTTCCTACTGTGTATAAGAACACCATGTTCATTGCTGAACAATAAAGAAAGTATTAGTAGATATGGTCCACATTCTCATCAATGCTGTTTAATTGTGGGAAATGATACCTGCCCTGATAGCTGTATAATTCTCCATAATTCCTAGATCTGTGACTTCACTGGTATAGATAAGTTCCAATGAGGAAAATCCCTTCCCATCAAAGCATATTAGAACTATTGTAAAACATATTCTTAGTAAGTTGTCTAAGGCAATCATGGGGAGAATTGCTTATGTAGAGTTACATATCACATTGGAACAGGAGGCGGTACTTGAATTATGATTTTCATCACTCCTAGGACAGCCCTTTCTCTACCATTTTATGCCTTTTATTATAGTTAGTAATTTATTTCCTAGTCCATACAGTTTGTATTTCACTTATGCATTTATCTTAATAACTTATAATAGTGATACAACTAACATCTTGTGATTGGAAAATCCTATACGAGGAAGCATTTACATTTAGCTTTGAAAGATAGTGATGTATTCATTGAGGTTAGACATTTAAGTGAAAGAAGGATGGATGGAGACTATAAGTATGAAATAAGGCACAGAAGCAAAAGAAGATGAAGGATACTTGAGAGAAGACAAGTAGTTCAATTTTACTTAGTTATGTGGAGGTGAACAGTTTGAGATCTACTTTGAAAGGAAGCATGGTTAAGAATTAATTGAATCCTAAATTTATAGCTTGCACTAGGACTTCAGAATTAACTTTTTGCCTAAATCTCTCATTTTACAGATAACATATCTAAATCTAAAATGAGTCATCATTGTGGCAAATACATTGCATTTTCAATTCTACCATAATTTGTGGTGATTGACTTAGTAAATAATTAGAAGAGAGAGTAATTTTGAGATAAGGTATTACCCAATCATATTTCATCGCAAGAATGATTAGCCTCTCAATGTCATAAAAATTAAAAGGTATAAGAGAATAGAGATACTAAGACCAAATTAGAGGGTTTGAAGCTACAAATATATATTTGTACAAATACAAATACAAATGATAACTACAAAGAGAATAAGAACAATGAAAGAAATAAGAGAAAATTATAAAAGAATGATCATCTACTTAAAAAAATGTTCAACAATTCATTAAAAATTAGACCTGGCCAGGAGGAAGCAAATGCCTTCCTAAAATAGCAAGAAATAAGAAAGCAAAATCAAAAGAATGAAATAACATAAGAGAATAGTCATTTTCATACATCTTATTACAAAAACAACTGACCTAGAAAATAATTGAAAAGAGACAATATAAAAATTGTTAGACTACTAGAAAGTCATGATCATAAGAAGAGTTTAGACACCATAATCTAAGATATCCTTTAAGAAAATAGTTCAGAAGTTCTAGAACTAAAGGGTAAATTAGAAACTGAAAGCATCTCCTAATCAGAACCAGAAAAAGACACCAAGATGAAAATGTACAGGGACATGATTGCTAAGTTCCATTCCCAGATTGAGGAGAAACTACTGCAAGAAAAATAAGTAAATAAATACTGGGGATCTACAGTCAAATTGACACAAGACTTAGCAGCTTCAACCTTAAAAGAAGGAAGGTCATAGAACACAATATTTTGAAAAGCATAGGAGCTGGGTTTACAATGAAGAGTAATGCACCCAACAAAGGTGAGCATAATTAAAATAAGGAAATATATATATATATATATATGTATATGTGTGTGTATATACACACATATATATATATGTGTGTGTGCATACATATATCTACATGTATATATTTAATAAATCAATAGAGTTTCAATTATTCTTAGGGAGGGAATAGAACTTAGAAAATTTGTTCTATAAGGATCATAAGAAGGTAAACATGAAAGATCAATGATAAGGGACCTGACAGGGTCAAGTTGTTTACCCCTTATTTTGGAAAATGTTATCTGTAACCCTTCAGCATGATATCATTACTTGGGTAGTTTGAAAGACCATATATTAGACTATATATTAGATACTGGACGAGGTCAAATTAAATATAATGGTATTAACTAAAAATAACAGTAAAATGGGGCAGGAAGAGGTAAAATGGAACAATTATCTTATATAAAAGAGGCATGAATGGAAGAATTGTCATAGAAAAGAGGAAGTGGTAGAGGGCTGGTAGGAATAGAACTCTATTCTCATCATATTTGGCTTAAAAAGGGAAAACCAATCAGTTTGGCTAAAAGAACAAAAAGGCAAAATGACAAATGTGGAAGGTTTAATTAAGACAATGTAAATGGAAATTTAACTCCCTGAAAAATTGTTAAGCCTTTTTTCAATTTCTTTAGCTATAACTTTTGGTCTATGTGAGCAATCACTAGCTCTACAAAACAAAAAGCTTTTTTGGGTTATAGAATTTCTAAACAGTGGAATTGGATTATTGAAAATACACAAATATGTTCATAATATAGCAGTGATTTCTAGTAATCGGTTTTTATATCAGGATGACTTATAACTTAAGAAGAAAAAAGAATCAACTAAAAGCTGTGAGATCAAATATCTTCACTGTATATGTGAATCCTGGAAAATTTTCATCTCTAAGCTGAAATTGGTGAGGTAAGATTAGCTCTTTGAGGTAAAAGCCTTTGGGATTGCAACTAATACTATTTTTAGTGTTAAATTCAGGTATAGTTGTCTAATGGATCATTGATCAGCATGTTGGTAATTGTAAAAATAAATTTCTGAGTTATAAAAATAAAATATTTAGATGGAAAAATTATTCAGATACTTAGTATCCTCAGTGACAAAGTGAAGCTCAAATGTGTACTTCCCTTCAGGGCCAAAGCAAGTGACCAATAGAAGAAATGAGCATAAAGCAAATCATAAAATGTGACTGTTTTCAGTCTAATATGTCATTCCATATCAAGAACAATCAAATGAATTGGTAATTGAAGTTCCTGAAATTTGATGCTCATACCAATCAAATATGTTCCACTCCATACCTAAGTATCTATATAGCTCCCCAGTAGTTTATTTCAGTAAAGTAATGGCTGAGGGGTTAATGAGCCCTGTCAGAGTTGAATGGGCACTGGAGTAAATACTTAGTGTGGTAGGATCCCCTCTATCCTCTTTTTCCTTTCCCTACTTTCACTCTATCTACTTTTTTCCTGTAAATAAAACTAACTAAAATCAGTTTTGACTTGGGCTGTATTAATTTTAAAATTAGTGACCACAGTATAATCTTTAAATTCTTATATATTTTGTCCAACCATAAAATTTAATACCTTACATACTCTTGGTGTAATTATGAACTAATCTAACAATTTTGGAGAGCAAATTGGAATTGTTCCCTGAGAGCTATAAAACTGAATACACTTAAACCAACCAAAACCATTGTTGGGTGTATTTCCCAAGGAGATTAGGGGAAAAGAAAAACAATCTATTTGTTCCAAAATATTTACAGCAGCTCTCATTTGTGCTGGCAAAGAAATGAAAATTAAGAGGATGTACATCATTTGGTGAATGACTAAACAAATTGTGCTATGTGACTGTAAGGGAATACTACTACACCATAAGAAACTCAAACAGTGCCTTCCTTCCCCACATGCCAGGAAAGGAGTCCAACATTAACATGAAGAAATTGAGCGGGAAAGTGTGCAATAACAAAAAAATATCTGACCATTAAAAGCAACATTGATGACAGAGAAGAACAAGACACAAACTCAGAAGATAATAAAGTTAAAAAGAGATACAAATAAAGTCTCAAAATTAAAAAAATGATTGAGCACATGACAAACAAAAATAACTGGAGTAACTAAAATGATTTTCAAAATCAAAGTGATGAAATAAAAGGTAAAGAATTAAAAGTAAAGGAAGAGAGTTATGAAAAGACAGTTAGCAGATCAATAAAAGAGACAAAAATATACTAAATAACACCTTAAAAGTTGAACAAATGTAAAAAGATAACAAAAATTCACAGACAAAAGTAACACCTTAAAAATTAGAGTTAGGTAAGTGGAAGATAATGACTCAAAGGGACATCAAGAAACACTTTTAAAAGTAAAAGAAATGAAAGATAGATGAAAATGTGCAAAATATTGGAAAAACAACTGAACCAGAAAATAGATTTAGGAGAGATAATTTAAGAATTACTGGATTAATTGAAAGTCACGATCAAAGAAAGAGTTTAGATATCATATTTCAAGAAAATTCTCAAGGAAAACTGTCTTGATATACTAACAGAGTAAAATAGAAATGAAAAGAATCAAGTGATGGCTACCTAAAAGAGATTCCAAAAATAAATCCCTAGGAATATTATAGCCAAATTGGAGAATCCTCATGTCAAGGAGAAAATAATTAAGCACCTAAAAAGAAAACCATTAGAATATAATGGAGTTACAATTAGAGTTAGCTAAGATCTGGCAGATGACACATTTAAGGGGCAGAAGATTTGGAATATGATATTCCAAAGGCAGAGGAATGAGAATCACAACCAAGAATAACATACTCAGCAAAACTGGGTTTTCTTTAAGGGAAAAAATGGATAGTTAGTGAAATTGAAGAATTTCAAAAATTGCTGATAAAAAGACCAGAACTGAGTAAAAGAAATGACTTTTAAATATGATACAAGAGCAACAAAAAAGGTAAAAATGAAAGAGAGATTATAAGAAAAATCAATAAGTATTTGCCTTTCTATTGGCAGATGATACATATACCTTACAACAACTTTGTCATTATTAGGTCAGTTAGAAGGATTCTGTGAAAAAAAGTGTGGGAATGAATTGATTACATTGAGATAATGAAAAAAAATGCAGGCAGGAAAGAGAGAGAAAGGAAAACAGAAGGAAAATTGAGGAAAATTATCTCAGGTTAAAAAGGCATGGAAAGAATAGTACTTAACGGAAAGGAAAAAGCAATAGGGAAGGAGCAGGCCATAATTAAATCTTATTCACATATAAATTATTTAGATAGAAATTATGTATATCACTTGACTGGTGAAATAATTGTATCTTGCCCAGTACAGAAGTCGGAGGGAAGGAACAGGGTGGAAAGAAAGAGAGGTTTGACAGAAGGCAATGATCAGAAGCAAAACAGATTTGGGAAGAGGGTCAAGATAAAGAAAAGAGAAAGAAGGACAAACAGAAGAAAACAGGATAGGGGGAAATTTACATTCATTAATGCACATCCTAACTGTGAATGGGAATGAGATGAATTCCACCATTAAAATTGTTTCAGGTAGTAGAATGAATTAGAAACCGGAATCTAATATGTTGTATGTCAAACAGATCAAAAAAGAAAAGAAAAAGATCTATATGTCCAAAAATACTCTCATAGCACTTCATTTTGTGGTGGCAAAGAAGTGGCAATTGAGAAGTTACCCATCAACTGGATAATGGCTGATGAAATTGTGAAATATGATTTAGATGAAATATTATTGGGTTATAAGAAATGATAAGCAGAATGGTTTCAGAAAAGCCTGAAAATACTTATATGAACTATTAGAAAGTGAAGTGAACAGAACTGAGAGAATATTATTCTCTGTGATAATAATATTCTAAGGATGATGAATTATGAAAGACTTGGCTACAGTGATTCAAGACCATTCCAAAAGTCATCTGAAGAAAAATGCTATTCACCTCCAAAGAGAAAACTGGTGAACTATGCACAAGGATTGAAGCATGCCTTTTTGTCTATATTTTTATTGTTTTCTTGGCTAATTGAAAAAAATGTTGTATACTTGAAATCAAATTGCTTGTTTTCGCAAGATGAGAGGAAAGTAGAGAATTTGGAACTCAGGTGTAAGAAATGAGTGTATTATTTTACAAACAAAGAGGAATATTTAATGAAACCCAAGTTATCAAAAAGAAGTGGACTGTTTAAACATAAGACAGTATTAGAATTTGATATATTCACAGATGACAGAAGATACTAAGAAGTTATTTTGCCACTAAAAATTTAGACAAACAGCTCTTTAATGGTCTGTTTTTTGTTACTCTTCTTACATTATACTCCACAGTGAATGAATCACATTTTAAATAGAGGATCATTTGCTAAGCCTCTCTTTGTTTTAAGCTTCTCTTGCACCACACACACACACACACGCACAATCAGCATGATAAAATCCAATCACTTCCCATAAAATGACATATTGTATAATTGCTACATAATCAAGCTGTTACAATTTTGCAGTTTTATCCTGTGTAATGCTGTGTGCAATATCTAATAGTACTTGATCCATCATCAATTTAAAATTATGTGTTTTACAAATTATTTAAAATAGATTCTGTAATACTTCCTCCTTGGATTTATTTTCTCTATGCATTATACACAAACCCAGAAAACACACTATAATCATAATGACAGCTAGTAATTTTCAGATTAAATACTTCATAAAGCATTTTCTTTTCAAGTTAAGTTATGTGAGCTTTTTCTTTGAGTCTCCTACTAAGAAATTATTACCTCATTTAAAAATCTTCACCATTAATCTGTGATATCTCTCAGTTTATGTTATAACAAGCTATATTGAAGACATGAAATTTGGGAGGAAAGAACCATGTATATCTATATAATCTGCAAGTACCTTAATGTAAACTAGTTTTTATTTATTACCACAAAAATGTCAGGCAAAATTAAGATTTATAATTTGATGATAGCATTTCTAGTTCAATTATACAAAGTTTTCTTTATGGTGTTGTTCAAGAAAATACAATTAAAACCTGTAGATAAAGTGTTCCAAATAGTTTCATTAAATCAATTAAGTGAAAAAACTTCCATATTAATTTTCAAATTATAGAAATAATATATTTAATGAAAAGAAATGATTTAGTTTTAATCTCCAAAGATAAAAGTGAATTTAAGATGAAAAGAGTCTTTTTGAATGTATTCACTAATAATGGTCATTATTAGAAGAGTTAAGTAATTTTATATTTTTCAGGAAAGATGTTTTCCCCCAAATATGATGTTTGATGAATAGAATAATGGATCTTTATATTAAGAAATAAACATATATCTTTCCTTTTAAAGAAATTGCTCTTAATGTGAGCTTCTCTCCTCTGAACACTCTGCGAAGGTTGTTGCTTTATACATCTTGTACTTGTGAGTATTTTAAAATTTAAATTTAAGAATGAATTAAATAATAAATTTAAATTTATTTATTTTTTATTTTTAGAAATGGCCAACTAAATGTAATATGATATTTTGTGTTCTATTGAACCATAATTATAGATTTCAAGACAAATATTATGAAACTCTAGCTTAAATAATTTTCATGCTTTGAAAGATTAAATGTCTATATATTTAAATGAAAATATGAGGTTCAAATTAATGTTGGAGAATTATCATTTGGGCAAACAGAAAAATTGTTACATAAATTCTAGTACCATATTAATAAAAAAACATGTTCATCAAGTAAATCCTAAATATACTACAAACACTAAAATAAACCATAATGATCAGAAAAATTTGCATGTAATTTAAATTTTAAAAAGTAAAATACAAGATGATACAAATTGTAATATTAAATATTCATGTTTTGTCTTTGAGCAAGTCCTTATCATTAAGGAATTATTTATTAGATGATTATATAAAAAGGTGCTATGTAATATCTAGCAAAAAAAACTGGATCATGAGACGAAATGTAATTAACAGGGGCAATTAGGTAGCACTGTGGATAGAGTGCCAGGTCTTCAGTCAGGAAGAGCTTTGGTTCAAATATTATCTCACACACTTCCTAGCTATGGAACTCTGGGCTAGTACCTTCACCTCAATTGCTTAGACCTCACATCTCTTCTGTTTTTGAATTATTACTAAGAGAGAAGAAAAGGGTTTAAAACATAATCTACAGTAGGAAATTTATGCTTCTATGTGAGCTATTATACATCACAGGAAAGAGATTGGAGGGGAACAAACTATAGTTATGTTAAATTATTTTGAAATTGGGTACCCAGAGAAGTTATATACTACAGTAAATCTCAGGTGTGATTTCAAAACCAGTTCTGATAGCCTGTAAGACGTCATGGAGAGTGAGAAAGATTTCATAAAACTTTACATGAATAAATCTTAACTTTTTCAAAAATAATTTAAAAATATATTTAGTAAGCCATAGAAGTTGAGATCAACCCTTACCAGGGTTCTAGAATGTTTTTGAAAATGTAAACAGTCTGAGTTTACTAAGTATATATCACTGACTGAGTTCATTGTTTTGGGAAGTGTTGATTTAGGAAAACAAAAGATGAAGCGTATATGAAGTTTGGCAAAGTAATTAAAATTTATCTTGAAACCTTTCTATACAAGTTGGAGAAATGTGGGTCAAAAAATAGTAGAATTAGGTGGCTTCATAACTAACTGAATAACCATAGACAAAGAGCATTGGTTAGTTCATCATTACTAACTTGGATTATCTACTGTTTCTCCAGCTATAATAACATATGGCCCAAACCAAGATTATAAAATTTATTCTCCCCCACATCCCTAATTTCCCATTCACCATCAACAAAAATGTCAGTAAGACATAAAAAATAACCTTAGCTCTGTCATTAATTAACTACACAATTTAATTTAATTAAACTTTTATTAAGCACCTACTCTATGCCAGTCATGCTCAGACCCCTTGATAAAAGAAGGCTTTGGAAGAAGTTTGGCTCTACTCTCTAGCTCTCCAATCCTATGGTAGAAGCAACTGAGGGATCCTATAAGGTGTCCTAGAAGATATTCGGTATCAAAAGATGAGTCAATCTGCATGGGGACATGTCAGATTTCAGATGTCAGTTTTTCCTAAAGGCAGCATAATGTTCATGGAATCATTACCAAATAGAGCCATGGATTGGAAAATGAAGTTATCTGCAAAATTCACCTAATCACATTGGCCCTTAATTTATTTCCATCAAAAAAAAAAAAGGTGGAGGGGCACGTTTTTACTAGATGATTTTTGAAGATACTTTATAGTTAAAACATTAAGTTAAATTTTGTGGACCATGAATTCTTCACTAATGAGAGGTTTAAAATCAGTCAGTAAACAAACATTTATTTTCTAATATGTTATAAGCATTGGGCTAACCCTGGGGAATATAAATAAGAGATTAAGCAAAATAAAACAAAACAAAAACATTGTTCTTGCCCACAGGGTACTCCCATTTTAATATGCAAGAGACAAATATGGAAATATCTATGTATCTTGTGTTAAATGAACTTATTTATTCTTTTAATTTAACAGGCATCTGGAGGTCCTCTTACCATAGAGATATGTAAGGATTAATCAGCCCACAGTAACAGGAAGTACTAACCATAGAGGCAGGAAGTGAGGTTGAGAAAGGGTATAAAAGGGGGCCAGCGTTAATTGGTCGGTCTGTCATTTGCTGACAGTTAGGGCTGGCAGTTACAGGGAGTTGGCTGCTGGGAATGTTGGGTTGGTGTTTGGCATTTTGGAAGGTGGCTAGTCTTTGATGACAGACCTAATTGGCATTGGATTAAACACTGATTGGGTTGGTTTTGATTGGGCTGGATTGAGTTGGAACTTTGTGGGGTAGTTGTTATTAGTGGTAGTTATAGGCAGTTTAGGTAGTAATTATAAGAGCTTATAGATAGCTATAGGATAACTAGTATAAACATTAGGAAATTTTCTTTCTCTACCTCTTTCCCATGTTTCCCTCCTTTACTATATTCTTTTATTATCTCTATTTTCATTAAACTAAATAGTTAATTGTTAAAAGCTGCTAAAAGATTTTTCCCCTCTGGCTTAAAGGGATAATATTAATTTACAACTCTAATATATTCTCATTAAAATTAAGTTTTTAAAAGCTGCTCTCTTATTTTGTCAAAACTCCTAATTTTAACCTTTACTCTTGAAAAATATATTCAGAGTACATGAAAGATATAGAGAGAAAAGTAAGGAGGAAGAGCATTCCAGCAATGGCAAGTAGCTTGCACAAAGGAATAGAGTACAGAAATATAGTGACTTTTACAATGTACAGTAAGCAATGTACTGTTTTGGACCATAGAGTACATGAAGGGGAGTAAAGTATAGGAGGACTGGAATAGGAGGAAAATACCAGCTTGTGATGATCTATAAACATCATTTAATCCTTCATTTAATCCTGGATAGATCACTAGAACCACAGAGGGTTACTGAATAGGGGGACCTGATGACATGATTGAACATAAACCTTAGAAAAATCATGTTTGCAGCTTTGTAGAGAATGAATTGAAGTGGAAAGAGATCTGAGGGCATGAAATCAATTCTAAAAGGCTTTTCCAATAGCCCAGGTGAAAGATGATGAATGCCTTACCATGGATGTCACTAAGCAAAAGGACAGAAATTTAGACACTATACTAGTTGTGTGTAGTATGAGAGTGGAATGCATATAACGAGTTCATCAGCATGCATAGGAAATGGCAGAAAACAGATGATGAGACCTTACGAGATCCTGAGTTCAATGAAATATACATTTAAAAAACTCACTCCTATTTTTGGCTGAACAGTTTATTTAGGAAAAATTGCTCCAACACTAAATATTAGTGACTGAGTTATTTGGAGAAATACATTATTTTGTTTTTTTTTACAGTATTTTCAGACTAACATCTTATTTTTCTAAAATTGAAAATAATTATTCCAATCTCTTTATTTTAAAGATGAATAAACTAAAGTGTAGAGAAAATTTACTCAAAGACACCCAGGAGGTAAAAAAACAATTGTGCCTAAAATAGAGTTTTATGCCCCCTTTACTCATACTGGCCACAGCTGAGAATATTGTATGAAATGGCATACAAATACAAATATGTAATCCAATGAGATTATTTTGATGCTATTTTTTTAAACAAACTTATAATTCTTGAAGAATTTTTTAATAAACTTTTGACAAAAACTATCCTCTTTGAATTTTGAAGCACAATGTCAGAGAATATTAGTACTGAAAGTACCAGAATACTTGGATTTAAATTCTAATTCTTATCTTTATTCTCTATATGATCTTTGGGAAATAATTTAATATTCTAAGCTCATTTTGTCATTGGTAAAACAATGATTTGCTTATATATATGTATATACATATATATAACATATCTCAAAGTTGTTGAGAGGTAAGTGTTTTGTAAACTTTAGAGTGCTATAGAAATAAGAGCTCCTTATTACTATTTATTGCAAGTTTATGCCTACCTACTTCATGAATTGCTCCTTAAAACAACATCAGCACCACAGTAAACAAAAGCCAGCATAAAGCTCTTTGCTCAGCTATTTAATCTATTCAGTATCCAATATAGTGCTAGCTCTCTAAAGGAAAAGATTGCGAGCTGTCTACTAAAGCACTGAGAACCTTAGAACGTTTGAGTTGCAAGAGATTTCAGAACATCGATTTAATATCTTTCATTTTTATAGATAAAAAGCAATCTACAAAAATGGAAATTGTAAGCCCCAAGGCAAAATGAGTCAACCTAGAATTTGCCAAATTATTAAATTAAAAAAAAAGATATCCAGCAGAAAAAAGTCTTTTCCTTTGTAATTCCCTGTAATTCTCAGGTCATTAGGACACCATCATCAATTCCTACCTTACTTTATGTGTGTGTGTGTGTGTGTGTATGTGTGTGTGTCTATTCTCGAGGATTCAGATGTCAGAATCAGATTGATGAATAAAAACACCTAGCACTGTACTTCAGAGGTCCTCCAAGAGAAATCCAAACACCTTGATTTGTCTCAATGGACTGTCCATTGAGTTATGCTTATCAGTGCACATATAACATTATTTATCATTTTACTTCTAGTATAAACCAAATTGTTTCATAAAGCCCAGATATTGGAAATGTGATGCAGCTATATTAGAAGAGGTAGTGTTCTGCTTTATTCAAGTAATCCATGGGCAGAAAAAATATTTTATAAGCAATATTTTATCTGAACCCTAAAGATCACTCATTTGCTTCCATCATTATATACTCCTTATTAGTCATATCATCAAACTGCCATTGAGGAACATTTTAGATTCTATAACTCTCACCGTATATTTATTAATACAAGACTGCTACGTAGTTCCCTATTGAAGAGTACTAGATATATTCTTCATCACTAATATGCCTTATTTCATTCAATGATTTACTTATTTGACCAAAGTTCACAACATGGCTAGCTCTCAGGGAAGCTACTTGCTATGCTTTAACAATAAGACAATCTTTCCTTTGACGTATCAAGATAAAAGAATACTAAAATCCGGGTCACAGTTTAAACTATCTGCAAATAAAAATAAACTCTGCCATATGCATTAGCACATTCGGGTTAATCCTGGAACACTGTTGTTTCCACATGGGGTCATTCTGCACACTTACCAAGTGATTTTATGCCACTTTGTTGAACACAGGCTGTCATATATTTGGACTTCTTATTGCTTGAGTAGAAAGTGCTCATCATTATCTATTATTTTATATTTATAATATAGAAAATGAAAGTTTTGGAAGTGGCATACATCACACTGTTGTAGTGGTTGATTTCCTCAGAATGGTCTTCTGTGGTTTAGGTGCAGTAGGTGGAGGCACAGTTGCAGGTCTTAGAGGGGGGAAACTGTTGCTGTGGCTTATTCCCAACCCTCCATTTTCCAGAGGAAAGGGGGGTACGGGGGGTGCTGGGGGCGGGAGAGGAGGGCCCTGGTGAGGAAGCTTTCCTGGCATGTGGAGGTGAACCTCCCGGTTCTTTATGTTATACCGGACGTCACAGTCAGGACAGTAGCCATGGTACTGGATCTTCTCACTGAACCGCACCCGTTCCCTCGTTCCTGCCTGGGGACACCTGTCCTTCTCAGGTCTGTGCATCAGAGGCGGCATCGGCGCCTTATCCAAGGTACTGCCAGGCAGACAGCACACGTCCCCATTGGGGATTTTGTTGGACGCTCCAGGTAAGCCTCCATTCCGGAGAAGCGTGCCATTGGTCTTCACAGAATTGATGGCGGCCACAGGCCTGGGCGGATCTTCACACTTCACAGGCGTCAGTCGCGGAGGAGGAGGTGGAGGATTGGGCTTTCTCAGGACTGTGAGGATCGCAGAAGGGTGGACGGGTGGCTTGATGAGCGGTGCATTGGAATGCACTTTGATCTTCTCTAAACTGGACGCGGTGGTGCTGCTGGAGCTGCTGTTCAGCGTATCTGTTTTGGAGCTGTCGGTCATCTCATCCTCCAACTGTAGGTCAGAAGTCAACGTGTCAATCTGGTCAACCACCTGCATGGAAACCAGAAAGCAAAAAAAAAAAAAAAAAAAAAGATGAAGAATGGCTCAAAAGCAAGGATAATTGGGATAACGTAAGCTCAGTTCTGGCCCTGAAATCCTATTGAACAGGGAATAAGTGTCCTCCTTGTTCTTTGTTCTTTGACATAAAAAGGCCTGCTACAATGATCCACAAATCAAAAAAGCATTATTATATGGCTATTAGGTGCAAGTCACTGGGCCTCAAAACAAAAATTCAATAGTTCCAGTCCTCAAAGAGATTACAATTTATTGGAAGACACAGTAAAATGGTTAACATTGCAATGAAAGAATAAATAAGGGTTGGTAATATCACATCTTTTCTGCCCTCCACAATCAGAAATGGAAAAGGAAAATGGATACTGGTTGCTGCAGAGCTTTGGAGATTCTCTGATGAAGTACTTTTGTAAAGACATATGTCTAATGCTCTGATTACATAAAAGGAAATAAGTGTCAGAAAGTAAAACAGCCAAATGATATTAAGAAAACAGGGTTCTCTGAGGCAGTGTCTATCAATTGGTAAATGACTGAACAAGCTGTGGTACAAGACTATGATGGAATAAAAAATGATCAGCAGGGTGATCTTGGAAAAACCCGGAAAGATTCATAGGAACCGGTACAGAGTGAAGTGAGAAAAACCAGAATGCTGTGCTCGGTAACAGCAATATTATATGATGATTATATGAGTGTGAACTACCTAGTTATTCTCAGCAATACAATGATCTAAGAAAACTCCAAAAGTTTTGAAAAATACTTTTTACTTCCAAAGAACTTGATTGAATTTGAATGCATATCAAAGCCTATAGCTTTCATTTCCTTTTCTTCATTTTTGATGTGTCTTCTTCCATGACTTGACTAATATAGAAATAGATTTTGACTGGTTACATGTGTATAATCAATCTCTACTTCTCATCTCAGGAAGGGGGAGAAGAGAGAAGGATAGAGAGACTTTGAAGCTCAAAATGTTAGAAAATGATGGTTAAAAACTGTTTTGACATGTAATTGGGAAAAATCAAATACTGTTAAATTTTAAAAAATGGATTTCTTACATGCTTCATTGTTGGGGCGTCTAGCTTTTGGCTTTAGGAACAAATAAGGTAAATTGCTGTCAGTGGTTACAGTAATAGAAGTAGTATTATTCAGATAAGTTCAAATATGGGAGAGTAGTGGCTGGTCTAGACAGCTGTATTGAAACTAGGCTTAAATCTAAAAGGACAATCATTCCTAGGAGTCATTGTTGTCATTGTCATTATAATAGTAGTAGTAGTCACAAAAGGAGAAGGAAGAGGTTGTTCTTAAATTCCATGTCAAGTAGAGTCTGAGTAATAGAGGGACGTAAGAGTAAAGGAAAGATAACCTTAGCAACAAAGTAATGTAGAGCTGGCACTACAATACTGGTACAAGAGCTATAAAGGTCTTGGAAGAATCCTAAATTTGAGCCTTTTGGACTACACTGACACCAGTGATTGCATCAGTACCGAATCTAGTATGATTAAACCTCTTTCATTAAAAACCCACATATATATGTACACACACACACACACACACACACACACACACACACACACACACACACATATATATATATGTACATTTGTGGTTTAAAGGAAGGACATATTGATTAATGCAAATTGTGGGAGAGAATAGTGGAAACTTTGCAGCATTATTTCAAGGTGTAAAAAATAGCATGACATTATTAAGTGGCTAGAATTACATATCAGAAGTTCGTTCTCTTTCATAAACTAATAGATGACATGTCCATACAGCAAATACAGAGTTCAAAATATCTTTGAGAAGTAAACAAATGATTAAACCTAGAGTTAGAACAAAACGTTTACCCACAATTTCCACCAGCCCTGCATTTCTGGTATAAATCCTAGCTAGTGACAGTTTCTTTCTCCCAAGATCATTCTCCCTTTTTTTCTCAAGATCAGTCTTCTGTGGCTCACTGCATCTTTCTTTCTCACCCCATGTCTGTTCTTACATGAGGGAAGTTCAATGCAGACATAGATATTTCCTCCCTGGAGTCACAGATCCTCAATTTTCTCAATTACCATGAAAAATGTATTTCATTCCTCAATTTCAGCCTGTAGTCTATATTACTTATATGCCACTGTCATGGTCACAATTATACTCTCAAAAGTATTTAATTTCCATGCTGAAGAATTCTAAAATTTCCTTGTCTAATCATAACTTATCATTTTCTATCTCCCTATACGTCATTCCTCCCAATTTTATTTTTCACTTTCACTGTGACCTCCAGTACCTCTATTTCTCTGGACTCTTAGATTAACCTTGCCTTGGTTTCACTTCCTCAGCTTGATTCTGAAGTTAATCACTTCAGGCTTACTCTTCTCTATTATCAAATCTCCTATCCTTTTCTGATTGTAACTTGTCAATCCAACTCTCCAGGTCTCAGTCTAGGCTCTGTGTTCCTGATGGGAGCTAGTTCTCCACAATTATTTTACCTAAATGTCCCATTTGCTGCCCCCTATCTCCATGTTATGACTTTGGCCATGTTACCACCCTACCTCCAATTTTCCACCTCTACTTCTGGGAATAATAATAAATTCCTAAAACAATTTAAATTGGCCAATAGTATTATTGACTTTACCATTTACTTCTGTTCAAAACATTCTTCACAGTCCTCTACTTCTTTATATATGTTGCTTTTCTTTATAAGAATGTAAACTCTTTGATGGCAAAAATTGTCAGCTTTTTGTATTCATAATTGAAGCACTTAGCACAGCAGCTTGACATTGAATAATGGCTTTGAAAATAATTTTTTCTTTTATTCACTCATACCTGCCAAGACCCAAATCTTCATGAGTTCTATGATCTTTCTCTTCCACTTCTACTAATATGATGCTGATGGTTACTGAGGAAGTTAGGCAATCTCAACACATTTTTTTTTTATAAAATAAAGGAAAATATTTTTTAGAGACTCTCACCTCTCTTCTGTTCTACAAAAGTTCAAAAATCTAAAGAAAGAGGAATACCAAAGGCCAGAGAGCCCAAATTTATATTTTACAGATAAGAAAATCAAAGCACAGGAAGCTTAAGTGAATTGTTACAGAGGCACTGAGTCAAAGATGAGCCATGAACTCATTCATCTGAAGTCAGTACTTATTCACTATGTTCTCAGCCAAAGAGCTCTTAAAATAATCCATTATTTTCTTTTCTATTCCAGTTTTCTTAATCAACATTCTAGTTTAATTGGGAAATGTTTGTATTTTCACATATTATATTATTTCTTGGTACTCCTTTTAGCAAATTGCCACCAAAATTAATCCCTTTCTCTCATCTTCAATCTCTCTTTATATATTAATTCATGACTATAATCTCCTATTATAAAAACAAATTAAAAATCTATTTATATTCATTAATTCTACTTCCTCTCTCTCACTTCTCAGCCTTTGTGCAATCTGAGTTCCAAATTTATCAACAACCAATGACCCCTTAATTGACAAATCTCATGGTCTTTTCTAAATATTTATGCTTCTTGATCTATCTGCAGCATTTGCAATTGTTAACAACATTCTCCTTGACATTCTTTTCTCTCCATACTTTTTTCTGATATACATACATATATATATATATAGCATAAAATCACAGAGAAAATTATACATATATATGTATTTACATACATATATATTGCTATAGGTAAAATATTTAGGGAAGGGTAATAGAAGGGATAACACTAACAAAATATTTAAAAGGGGTTTATTTAATTAAACAAGGATAAGGGAATTGGAAGGGGATTAGGAGAGGACCTATTACTATTAACCCACCAAGGTATTAAATCTAAATAAACCTTAACTTAATGAACTAAACTACAAGGGATTAGTAATGTCTACAGGGCCAGATTCTCACAAACTCCAGAGTCCTTGGTTGGGTCAAACAGCAGGATCAACAGCAGGGTCCTCACAAGGTCCAAAAAGGGAGAAGGTTCTCACCATTCACAATTGTCCACCAATGTGAAGGGGAGCACTCACTCAGCCTTATTTGATATTCCAAAGTCCTCGGCAGCTCCTCAATTGCTTTCTTCAGGGAGACCACTAGGCACACCTTCCAGTCTGCCACGCAGCTTGAGAGCTTTTTCCAATTGATTTATAATTCTGATCCAGCCAAGCTCTGTGGAATTTTGATTTTGCACCATCCCAAGCTGCAAGCCTACATTGCTATGCCCTGCTAGAAATCCTTTCCTACAATATATACTCATTTTCAATCTTATTTGATGGATCATCATCCATATTCTGTCCTCTAACTATGGATTTATGCTAAGGTTCTGTCCAAGGGCTTTCTTTTTTCTCTTCATTTTATCTTTTGATGGCACCATCAGTTTCATGGATTCAACTATCATGTCCCTAAAGAAGATTCTCATATGTGTATATTTAGCTTCAATCTTCCTGCCAAACTTCAATTCTGCATCAACAATTGCCATTGGGAAAAAAAACAAAACAAAACATTGTCATTGGACATGTCAAAATGGATACCTTGTATTCATTTCAAATTTAGTAGTATGTTTAAAATTAAGTTTATCATCACTTGCATTATACTGATATTTATTTCATCATTCCCAGTTTTTCTAAAAAAAAAAAAACACTACTATCTTTCCAGTCACCTTGGCTTGCAGTTTTAGGCATCCTTTACTTCTCTCGCTAAACCTTGTGGTGAGTAAAAGATGAAATAAATGAGGAAACAAAGATTTAAAATTCTAAGCTTATTGATTTATTAAGTAATGCATATCAATTGCCAAACAAGTTGGGACCAGGCCTTCTCAGCTTTTGCATTTGACTCCGAAATATAAGGGGAGACAGATTGTTATACGTTAAAAAATTAATCAGTAAAATCAACTGTTTAAAAGGAAACAATACTTTATGTAATAAGTTTTTGGAGGAAAAATTAGGAACTTTTCAGGTTGAGAGAGGGAGAATAAATAGGTACAATTTCCTGAATTCAGAAAAAGAGCTGTGTGATCTGCTCACCAAAGTGTATATATACAAAGAAATACAGAGGAGGTGGAGTCAAGATGACAGCTTAGAAGCAGCAAAAGTCTAGAACTCTGAAATCCCTTCCACTCCCAATAAAAGACACAGTACTTTAGGAGGATGAAAAACCAAATCTAACAATAGGACAGAGCTGGGGAACCTTCTTGATGGACTCAACATAAAAGGTAAGTCCCCCAAAACTTGAATTCTTGAACACTAAGGTTCAAGGGAAGGGAAGAAGTAAGAAGTAAGGTGCCTGACAAGGACAAAACCAAGATCAGATGATTGAAGGGGCTCCATAGAAGAGCACCGAATGGAAGGTAGGCAAAGATCAGGCATTTCCATGCTAAAAGCTGATGAAATTACTCCCATCAAGGGGAGAGCTCATCACCCCACCCACACCCAAGCTACGGTGCCAGCATCAGAGCTAGCATGGGGTAAACTATAGGTTCTTGGGTGTTGGCTAGCTGAGGTCACCATAGATTTAACCCTAAAAGCAATGAGATTAGGAACCCTGGGAGGCTGAGGAAACATGGAGCTAGGACACAGAGATTGGGTAGAGAGGGACAGCTCACAGCAGATAACACAGACACTTGAAAAATAGCCTCAAGGCAAAAACCTCTCTGAAGTTCAACACAGAGGACTGGCTACCCTCAGACCTCTGCAAAGCAATCACTAGGTTCTCAGGGGCTGACTTAGGCCACCACAAACTTGCCCCTAAGAGAAATGAGACTTGGCTGCCCAGTATGCTGAAGAATGCAGAGCTTGGGCAAAGAGATAGTGCAGGGCTACACATAGCACAGGCTGTTGTGGAGACTTGAAAAATAGCCTCAGGGAAAAACCACACCGAAATTCCATACACAGGGAGCTACCTACCCTCCTCACTCAGACATCTGGCTGGGAAGGGAAGAAAAAACTAATACAGCAATGGCCTGCAACACCCAAGAAACACAATGTATAACTACCAAAAAAAAAAGCCTTTGACTGAATAATTTCTACTTAGAGAAACGACAAACTACAGAGGAGAGAGAAGAGGATGACAAACAAGCAAACACATTCAAACCCCCCCTCGCCCCCCAAAAATGGGAATTGGTCACAAGCTCTCCAAGAAATTAGGCTCAAATTTGAGAACTGAGTTAAAAAAGATAGGAGAAATCTGGCAAGAAAAATGGGAAATAGTTCAAAAAGAAAATAACACTTTAAAAGACAGTATCTCCCACTTGGAAAAAGAAGTGCAGAGATCAAATGAAATGATAAGCAAATTGAAGACAAGAAATATCCTGTTAGAAGTCATGAAAAGAAGGATAGACCAAATCAAAAAAGGAAAATCAAAAGATGATAGCAGAAAACCAATCTTTAAAGACTGGAACTGGGCAAGTAGAAGCTAATGATCTTACAAGACAGCAAGAATCAATAAAGCAAAGTCAAAAGACTGACACAAAAGAAGGTACCATGGAATATCTCAATGAGAAAAGAATTGATTTGGAAAATCATAGGTCTACCTGAAAACCCAGAAATAAACAGAAACCTTGACAGAAATCATAATACAAGAAATTATCCAAGAAAACTGCCCTGATGTTCGTGAATGAGAAGGCAAAATAGACATGGAAAGAGGCTATAGATAACCCTCTATACTGAATCCTCAAAAAACAACCCGCAGCAATGTAATTGCCAAATTCAAGAGATTCCAAGCTAAGGAGAAAATATTGCAAGAAGCCAGAAAGATATTTAGATATCAAGGTGCACCAATCAGTATTGTACAGGATCTGGCTGCCTCCACACTAAAGGACCCCAAGGTTTGGAATATGATATTCAGAAAGTCAAGAGAATTGGGTCTACAACCAAGGATCACATACGTATCAAAATTGACTATATACTTCAAGGGGAAAGTATGGATAGTCAACAAAATAGAAAATTTTGAAATATCTATAAAGAAAAGACCAGAAATAAATGGAAAATTTGATATCCAAGTACAAAAACCAAGAGAAACATGAAAAAGTAAATAAGAAAGGGGAATTTCTTTTTCTTTAAGGGCTTCAATCAGGTCAAACTGTTTATATTCCTACATGGAAAAATGTTAATTTTAATTCTCAAAAATTGTATTCATATTATAGTAGTTAGAAGACATTCATAGAGATTGGAGTATTAAGTGGTTTAAAATAATATACAAAATAAAAAAAATGGAGAAATAGAAAGCAGCACCAAGAGGAATTAGAAGGAATAAGAAAATTAGGATAATCTATACTACATAAAAAGGCACAGGGGAGGGGAAGGGGAAGAATACTATTATAAAAAGGAGAGGAAGAGAGAACTAAAAGGTAACACTCAAACATAATTCTCAATGGAATAATTTCCAAGAGTGAAGAGCATATAGATCCTTTGAAATATTGATTTCTATCTTACCCTATAGGGAAGTTGAGAGGGGAAAACTGAGGGGGGGGGAATGAGGGAGTTAAAAAAGGCAAGGAAAGAGAGGGGGAAGGGAATTTAATAGACCCTAAAAAATTAAAGGGGAATAAAAAGTGAGGGGGAAAAGGAAGAGTTGGTACAGAAACAATATTAGGGAGGGAGAGTGTGTGGGGTAGCTTAAAAAGACCCCAAAGAAAAATAAGAGGGGAATGAGAAGGGAGAGGCAAGCAGGAAAGTAAAATAAAGTTGGGGATTAGGGAGACTGATTAAAAACAAAACACTAGTGTAGAAGGAAATAGTAAAAGAGGAAAGGGCAAGACAAGGAGAGAAAAACAAAATGTTGGGGAATACACAGGTAGTAATCATAACTTTGAATGTGAATGGGATGAACTCACCCATAAAGTGGAAGCAAATAGCAGTGTGAATTAGAAACCAAAATCTTACACTATATTGTCTACAAGAAACACACTTGAGGCAGGTAGATGCAAATAAATAAATAAATAAATGAATGAATAAATAAATAAATGAATGAATGAATGAATGAATGAATGAATGAATGAATAAAGGTAAGAGAATGGAGAAAAAATTATCGGGTATCATTTGAGAAAAAGAAGACAGGAGTCACAATCATGATATCTGACCAAACCAAAGTAAAAAAAAAAAAGAAAGATCTGATTAAAAGAGATAGGGAAGGTAATTATATCCTTATAAAAGGGAGTAGAGATAATGAGGAAATAGTATAGCATCCAAATTTCCAAAGGAGAGACTACTAGAGATTAAGGAGGAAATAGGGAGTAAAACTATACAAGTTGGAGACCTGAACCTTCCTCTATCAGATCTAGATAAATCAAACCAAAAAAAAGATATAAGAGGTATAAATTAAATCTTAGAAAAACGAGTTAATCAATATGCAGAGAAAAAAAGGACAAAATGGTATATACCTTCTTTTTAGCAGCACATGGTAAATTCACAAATATTGACCTTGTACATAAAAACATGACAAAAAAGTGTAAAAGAGCATAAATCATAAATGCAACTTTTTCAGATCATAATGCAATAAAATAATAATTAGTAAGGGTACATTGAGAGGCAAATAAAAATTTTAACTAATAATTCAATAATATGATTCTCTAAAATTGGTTAATCAAAGAACAACAAAAACAATAAATAATTTCATTGAAAAGAATGATGATGAGACATCCCATCAAAATCTATGGGATACTGCCAAAACAGTACTCGGGGAAATTTATACACTTAAGTTCATATATTAACAAACTAGGGAGGTCGAAGATCAATGAATTTGGCATGCAAATTAAAAAACTAGAAAGTGAACAAATTAAAAATCCCCAGACAAAAACTAAATTAGAAAATATAAAAATTAAAGGAGAAAATAATAAAATCAAAAGTGAAAGAACTATTGAATTAATGAAATAAGACTAGAAGCTGGTACTTTGAAAAAACAAATTAAATAGAGTACTCATTAATCTAACAAAAAAGGAAAGAAGAAAACCAAATTAACAGTATCCAAGATGAATAGGGAGACCTCACCTAAAATGAAGAGGAAATTGAGGCAATCATTAAAAACTATTTTGCCCAATTTTATGGCAATAAATATGGCAATCTAGTTGATATGGATGAATATTTACAAAATATAAATTGCCTAGATTAACAGAAGAAGAAATAGAGTACTTAAATAATCCCATATCAGAAAAAGAAATTGAACAAGTCATCAAAGAACTCCCTAAGAAAAAATCCCCAGAGCCTGATAGCTATTAAACATTTAAAAAACAACTAATGCCAATACAACACAAAGTATTTGACAAAATAAGCAAAAATGGAGTTCTACCAAATTCCTTTGACATAAATATGGTGTTGATTCCAAAGTCAGGCAGATCAAAAACAGAGAAAGAAAACTATAGACCAATCTCCTTAATGAGCATAGATGCAACAATCTTAAATAGAATACTAGCAAAAAGATGCTGGCAAGTGATCACAAGGGTATTCATTACAATCAAGTGGGATTTAAACCAGGAATACAAGCATGGTTCAGTATTAGGAAAACCATCCATATGATCTACCATATCAACAACCAAACCAACAAACATCACATGATTATCTCCATAGTTACAGAATACAACAATCATTCCTATTGAAAACACTACAAAGAATAGGAATAGATGGGCCTTTCCTAAAAATTATAAAAGGTATATACTCAAAACCTTTAGCAAGCATAGCAAGCATCATCTGCAATGGAGATAAATTAGAAGTATTCGCAATAAGATCAGGAGTGAAACAAGGATGTCCATTTTCACTTCTATTACTTAACATTCCACTAGAAACACTAGCAGTAGCAATTAGAGAAGAAAAAGAAATTGAAGGTATTAAAATAGGCAATGAGGACACCAGGCTATCACTCTTTGAAGACGATATGATGATCTACTTAAAGAATCCTAGAGAATCAACTAAGAAGCTAGTGGAAATAATCCTCTACTTTAGCAAAGTTGCAGAATACAAAATAAACCTACATAAATAATCAATTTTTCTACATATTTCCAACACATCTCAGCAACAAGACTTAAAAAGATGAATTCCATTTTAAACCACCCCAGACAATAAAAAATACTTAGGAATCTATCTGCTAAGACAAACACAGGAATTATATGAATGCAACTACAAAATACTTTCCACACAATTAATACTAGATCTAAATAACTGGAAAAACATCGATTGCTCATGGGTAGGATGAGCTAACATAATAAAAATGACCATCCTACCCAAATTAACTTACTTTTTCAGTGTCATTACTATCATACATATAAAACTACCAAGAAAATTTTTACTGTGTTAGAAAAAAAACTATAATAAAGTTCATTTGGAAGAACAAAAGATCAATAATTAAAATTTTCAAAAAATTAAAAAAAATAAAACTATGCTGTCTTTAATTACTATATATGTGTGAAGGAATATTTTCTCTTAAGAAATATAGCCTATCATAAAGTTTCCCCCAAAACATATTTATATACATACATATTTTTCATGAGTGTTTTCCCTTGCTGGCATTTTTTTTTTAATTTTATAAACATTCCTCTTTCATTCAGGCCTACTATTGGCTTTTCAAATATTTACCATAGAGTGAAACAGGTTATTCCATATACAAACTTGATAGGATGATATGTAAAGAAAAAAATTAAACTTTTTTTAAACATCTGAACTTTTTATATTTGACTAATTAAATGTTGATTTTTTTTACCTTTGTATATTTCTTGGTTATCAATTATGTTCTGGATGAGTGAAGGGATTAAATTTCATAGCTTTGGATCTGTGTTGTGTTAATTGGTAAATATAACACTTTTCTTATGGCAATTAAAATTTTGGGGAGGAGCTAATATATATATGTATATACATACACACATACACACACATGCACACACACACACACACACACACACACATATATATATATATATATATATACTGTATAATCCTGAAAATCAAGTGCATCTAGTTCTTCAACATTTAGAAAGATCTGTGATTTCTTTATTTTGGACACTTCTGCCATAAATGGAAATTTCAATTCAGTCACAGCCTACTAAAAGATTTTATGAGCTTCTGTTGCCAAAATATTAATCATTAGTGTCCAACTTCTGGTGTCAAATCTTTCATATCTTACCAAAACTAGTTGCTATATAATAAAAAAAAAGTTTTTCATTAAGCTTATAGTCTTTTGTTTGATTATTTATGTGGATGAATCTCTTACTCTTTTTATTTAATTATGAAATATTATGCATAATTTAAAAAGCAAATGCAATTTAACTACATCATCTCAGATAAAACTTTTATAAGAACTTTTAAAAATCCTTTCTCTACCAGAGTCCTACTGTGATGTTGGCATGAATTTAACGCTGTCGCAGATTTCCTGTCAGGTGGTTCCAAGTTAAAAAGATTTTGAGTACCAATTTTATCTGCCATTGGAGGACCAGAATAGCCAAGTACAAAGAGACACATCACCAGATGGCTGTACACCAGACAATGAATTATTTTGGTCAGAATTCACAGAAACTCTTGAATATCAACTACCAAAATGTAAAATGTTTGGCAATCTGTTTCAGTTGAATGAATGCCCATAAGAGAGTATACATGGAAGAACTGGAAAACCCCTCCTTCAGTATCTACCTACAAATAACCTAACTTTTCTAGACTTCCCTATATGTCAAATATAGATAAGAATAATTCTAAGCTCAAATCAGTCTGAATAATCTTATTGGTGCCTCGTAATTTAAAATAAAGCAAACTTGCCCATGACCCCAGTGACTCACTTTCCAGCTTTATTTTAACTAATGGAAATATATATTGATCCCATTTCCCCCCTAGATGATGGGAAATGCCACATCAAATGAAATTTAATGGGGATGGGATAAGAGACCATATATAACACATTCTAAATATTCTCAAATGTTCATAGAAATAATTTTAGCACGGAAGAGGGACAATGATTTCTAAAAATCAATGCTTGTTCTCCCATAGTATAGTGATTACTACCCAACTACCAATAATAAAAATAGTGGTATATATTGTAATTGTATTATAATATTTTCCTATTGTATAACAATTAAAACATTAACATAGTAATCTGATAAAGAAAATATATGTATCAATTAGATATAGAGACAGTGTGTACAAGAGAAAGATTACTTCCACTTATTTAGTATCAGAAATTAAGTTTAAAAATTCAGCTCATTCCCTGTTATATCCCTAAAAAACAAACTGGAATGTATCAAAGAAGATCTGTGGACAGGGATGGATGTTTGGCTTGGGCACAGTTTCCTCCTGAAAAAAAATAGAGATATCCTTGTACATTGGAAGAAGAAATAGCTTATGGACAATATTCTTAAACTCTGTCTTCCTTACAGAAAGCTATAAATTGTTGTTGTTGTTTTATTTTTCAAGATATTATCTTGAGAATATAGTCTAAATTAGATATTTTCCATGGCAGCACCAGGACTGGGGTGACCTCATAGTTATTTCTAACTTTCTTGGTTCCCATTTGAACTTTTCCAAGTTCAACTCTATATTTTAGAGTGAGGAAAGAAGAGATATACTAATATCATATGCTCCATGGAGAAATAAAATAATTATCCAGATGGCTCATGAATGTGTCCTACTTAGAGGAAAAAACAGTCTTGGATTACATGGACAAGACAGTACAGATCTTGTGGAAGAAAGTAGTTATTCAAACTTGGAGTGAAGTAGGTAAGGAGAGAAATCAGTGAACAAAGGTACAGGGGATATAGAATTCTGTAGGGAAATAGACAAAGAACTTACAGCTAAGATAGTAATATAATATTTTCTCTCCAAAACCTACTCCATGGAGAAACACATGATTAAACACTTGATTAAAATGAAGATAACTGTGTGCACATGCACAAAACATCAAGCCAAAGAAAAACACAACAGAGTTCTTGCCAGCCAATGGGGAACAGAACAATCAGATAGGATATAAAGCAAAGACATCTCCAGAACTTTGTGATGACAACATAGAAAACTAATAAAATGCAGTGTTTTTGTTTTTGTTTTTTTTGAGGAGGAAGGGGGCCTGGATATTTCTCAGGAGACTTCCCTGAAACCAGCAACATCTTCCATGGAATTATTGTAGGAGAGAATACTAGAATCAGTTGTGTGATCACAGGTCTATAAATGGATGAAAGGATAACCTGGTATTGGGTAAACATCAAGAGACACAGAGAAGGTTCAAATGGCTACAATGAGGTTTTTTTTTGTTGTTTTTTTGGCTAATGCTCAGTCTAAAACCTGGTCCCAGATAAGGACTGTAATCTCAAGGCATGTCCATAAAAGAAGGCAGAATCTGGACCAATTCATGGACTACAAGGAATGTACTTGTGAAGGATAGAACCTACCTCAACATCCTTTCCACTTCTACAGCAAGAGTAAGGATCCAAGTCCAGCTATCCTATCTGACCCTAACCAACAATGTAGAAGAAGATAGAGCTCAATTCTAAAAGAACAGCAATTAAAAATTAATTATATCTATATAGTGAGGAGATATAGAGATGAGTAAAGAGAAAGTTATCAATATTAAAATAAAAAATGGAATGGGTTAAAAAACCGTACAGGTTTAATTTCTGAGGAAAGAGGCAGGACTGTGGAATAGAAGCAGAATAAGCTTTATATACATACTATATTCCTCTCCAAGCAACCTTAAAATAATGCTTTAAAATGGATACTGGATTTACAAAACCAGCAAGGCAATAGAATGAAATAACTTTCCTGCAAAAAACAACTTGAAAGATACAGAGAGGGTTCGCTGGGAGCCAATGCAAGCCCCCTCTATATATTTATATTTGCAAGTTCTGAAGCTGTGTCCAAACCAACATCAGGATGCTGAGATCCTGCCTAAGACAACAGAACAACACCCTGTCCACATACACACATCCCTTAAAGTTCCAAATTCTAACACAAGCTTGCTGTAAGGCCCCAACCCTTAGCACATGGTAGTGTGTGGTATGTCTTACTGGTGCAGATCCATAAGGAGACTTTGAGCCCCCCTCCCCAAGACCAAACTGAAACCATGCACCTCGTTGAAAGGCAGTCAGCAAAGATCTTGTTTAGAATGAGCCAAAGGGGAGATCAAGAGTCCTATTCCAAGTCTTCAGTGAGAACCTGAACCCCAGCTTTAGGCAGTCCTCCAAACATCTGGTCTGTGTAAACCCAGAGCAAGGCCAAAATTCCCTACCTAAGCTCAAGGCAAAGTTATAAGACTCAGGGCAAGGTGATTCACAGTGTGTTCAATCTAATCATGTCGTGAACAAGAGCCAAAGCCCATGCTCAAGTCTGAAGCTATACCCTGAGATTCAGCACAGGATAGCTCATAATGCTCTGACCTCCCATCAGCAGTGCCTGGGGTGATTGGATGAGCAGTGAGCAGATGGCCAACTGGATAATCATATTGCTTTGGAAGAATTAAAATTTGTAGAAACCCAGAAATAGCAAAAAAAAAAAACAGCATTAAAGAAAAAGAAATTTAAGAGAGTATCCTCTCTACCCTGAGAACAGAGCCCATCTTTAAAATAAAAGTGAAAGTCAAGAAAAAGGCCAGGTGGGAAAATGAACAAACATTAAAAAAAAAAAACACCTAACCAGAGAAAAAAATTTATGACAAAAAAGAGCTAAGCACAGACTCAGAAGGGGTGATTGAAAGAAAAGCAGCTACAGCAAAACTTCAAAGAAAATATGAATTGGTTTATGGGTCAGGAAGAGCTCTAAAAGGATTTCAAAAGTCAATTAAGAGAGATAAAGGAAAAATGGGAAAGAAATTAAAGTATAGGAAGAAGAAAATAATAGCTTATAAACAAAAATTTGCCAAATAAAACAAATTAGAATGAGGCAATGAGTAGATAATGACTTTAGGAAATATCAAGAAACAATAAAACAAAATTAAAAAACATGAACAAATAGTAGAAAATGTAAAATATCTCATTGAAAAAAATAAGTGACTCAGAAAATAGATGTAAGAGAGACAATATAAGAATTATTGGACACTATAAGAATGATATTAGAAGATAAGTATTGTTTTATTAGTTAAAAGATAAGTAAAGTGGCTGCTTGAGAAAAGAACTGAAGTTTGAAACAGAGCTGAGAGAGCGTGTTAATTTTGGATGTAACAGTTATAACCATTTTTTCTATGTCAATTACTTTCTCTGGCAGTTGGGGAGTTCGTCTCTGGCAGTTGGCAGAGACACACTCTCAGAGGCTCTCTCTCAGGCCTGGAGGAGGTAATATCTTTCCTCTCTAAGAGAAAGATTTGAAAGTCGGTGTTTTCTTTTCCCAATTTAGGAAACACTATTGAATATCTATTATAGTTTTTATAAATTGTTTGAGAAGACCAAAGAAAAACCTGGTCTTTGGTTTGTACTCTGGGTATCATAGTCCTAACTTGATTCTTGTTAGTTAGCCTTTGCTATTTTATAATTTGAAGGCAAAGTTAAAATTTATAAGGATAATAGTGGTACTTTTTATTTAGATAGTATAAATTTGGGTTAGTCAGATCAGGGAGGATTAGTGTAGCCTGTGAAACAAAAGAGAAGCAGTTCCTTGTGGAACCTGGGAGTTTATTTGGGTGGATTTAGAATCCTTAAGAATTATAAATCCTTTATTTATCCTTATATATTTCAATGAATATTTTATGTTTATAATAAGAGTCTCTTTAGCATCCTTGAGCCTGGCCCTGAAGAGAAGTTCACATTTGAGCTTCACTTCATCACTGAGGATGCTTTTGATTACCTCTATCAAAAGTATCCAAAAGTATCTGAACAATTTGAACCTGATTGGTGAGTTAAACAGTTTTGAAAAGTTTTGAACCTACATTGGAACAATTTTTCAATCTAAATATTTTATTTTATTATTCACTGATTTATTTCTACAGTTTGGCAAGCCAGCTAGGACTGTGATAACACCTACAGTTGACAGTTTCATTGTAAGCTGTGGTAACAGTGAGCTGAACTCTAGGGGGCTACAAAATCCATCTCCCAGTCAACTTGATAAGAAGAATCTATACTCTCAGAAAACCTGGTGAATTAGCTACATAAAATCACCATGGGATTTTCTCTGTTATATATGACTTCTCTCATTTTTACTATTGTGCCAGAATATATACCAAATGTACTTGGCTATGACTTTTTAATGCCATTACTCTCACTGACACTCATACAACTAATCTCTTGTGTCCTTGTGCTACTATTGTTTATCATGTGCTTTTATATGATGATCAAATCTTAGGCAGTTATGTTTAAACATTTAAAAGCAAGCATCAAGGAAGCTACTGCAAAGAATCATCTAATGTTAAAGGTGAACTGTCTAGAGACTAAACTAGATAGAATGCAAACTCAATATGAGAAATTACTCAAGGCTAAAGGAACAATGGCAGAAACTAAAGAACATGGTGCAACTAAATTAGGGAGTACAACTAATTCAGATAAACCAAATAAATTAGAAATGCAAACCGAGGCATTAGAACCAACTCATATATTTCCTTTAAGGGACATACCTATAGTGTCCCCAGAGCATGGTATAGTGAATCTCATGTGTCACAAAACGTTTCCTCAGGCTGATATAGACAGTTTTAAGAAAAATACTCGATCATATGAAGAAGAACCCATGGCAATTGTAAAGCAGTTTAAGCACTTAGTTAAGCTTTACAATCCTTCTTATTTGGACTTTGGCATTCTTATGGATGAATTATTAACAAAAAGGGAGAAACAACAGATTATACAGGACACTAATAATAACACCCCAATTGCTGATTGGCCAACTTGGAATCCTGGTTGGGAATATAACTCTTTTGTGAGGTACAGAGAAAACTATAGCCAGTGAGGCAATAATTGAAACTTTGAGGCACAATTCCAGACACCCAGGAACCTGGTCTAAAGTTGAGAGCCTAAAGTAGGAAGTGAGAGAGACTCCCTCCACTTTCCTCAATAGGATTATTGATTGTGCAGAAAAACGGATTGGGTTGGATTTCTAACAGATGAACATGTAAATCACATTTGCAGGAACTTTGTAAAAAATGCATGGCCTGTGGCCTGAAATTATTTTCAGAGTAACCATCCAAATTGGTTTGACATGGGTCTTGATGAAATTTGTAGAATTTCTAACTCTATTTTCCAAGATGAGAAAGACAGGCAATCAGAAGAGGAAAGCAACATAACTGATAACTTAACCAAAGAAATTAGAAAGCTTAAACAAAAACTGAAATCCAATTAAGTGCAGGAAAAAAAAACAGTAGCTGAACTAAGTACTTATAGACAACCCAGACATAATTATAACCCCAGACAATACAGACAAACCCCAAGATGTTTTCTTTGTAACAGACCTGGTCACCTCATGAGAGAATGCAGATTTAAAGGATAATTCTTTGGACAAAGCTTCAGGGGAAAGCAGGGCAATAAATTTAATCACTTTAATGGATTCAGGCAAAATGGATATAGAAATTATGGGTTTAATAATGGATTTAATAATGAATTCCAGTATGAGAGACCAAACTACCCAAATTATTTTGATACTGGATGCTACCATAATTCATAACAAGTGCCAGACATGAATACCATGCAGTTTCTATATCTAAGCAAGTGCTCATCCAAAATATTCCCAAGTAGCTGGTGAGAATCCCCGAAAATTTGATATGCAAAAAGGGGCAACTTCATAGTGAAGGTGTGCCAAGGCCTGTGCATTTAAAAATACAATATATGGAGAAATAGGATGAGGAAGTATGGGTAATGGAATAAAAACCAATGAAAATGACAAAGAGATTTTAAAAACATGGGAAATTAGTGGAGGAGAAATCAATGAAGAATTTGAGAATAAAGAACAGGAAAAAGTGTTGAGTTTTCCTGATCCTAGTGTGTTAGATCCTGTGATACCTGTCCATTCTCAAGAAAATAGCACAGAACCCCATGTAACCCTAAAAATAGGAACACGAGTTTATGATTGTCTCTTACACACAGGTGCTGCCAAATCCTGTTGCAGAAATATCCTGAGAGTGCAAAACAGTAGGTTAAAGAGAAGTTGTGGGTGTGATGGGTATCTATTAGATTATGCACTCCATACTCCAAAAGCCATGAAATGGAAAAAAAAAAAGCCTAGACATCATGTTGTAAGAATTTATTGAAGAAAAATGTCCTGAAATGTTCTTGAAAAATAGGAATAAAGGGGTCAGACAAGAGGGTAAAATAGAAATGGAAAAGACCCACAGAACACCTTCTGAAATAAATGCCCAAATGAAAACTTCAAGACATCTTATAGCTGAATTTGAGTCACTAAATCAAGGAGAAAATACTGCAAAGTCAGCAAGAAACAATTAAAAAAACATAGAGGTACAGGATTACATAGGACTCAGAAGCCTCCACATTAAAGGACTAGAAGACATGGAATATGACATTCTGTAGGGTAAAAACCTAGGTTTAGAACCCAGCATCACCAAATTGTACAAAACTAAGTATATTCTTTCATGGGGAAAATGGCCATGTAATAAAATATAGGATTTCCAAACCTTCCTGGTGAAAAGACCAGACCTAAATATCCAGACACAAAATCCAAGAGGTCAATTTATATTCCCACATTGAAAACTAATATCTGTAATTCTCAAAATTTTTTCAGTATTAGAGTGGTTAAAAAGTGTATACATAGACGATGGTTGTGAGAGTAAGCTGGATGACCTGTTATGCAAAACAAACAAACAAACAAATAAAAAAAAACACCAAGGTGTGAAAAAGAGGATTGAACTGAGAGAAAAGAGAATGGAGAGGTGAAATAGGGTAAATTATCTCATCTCAAGAGGCGCTATAACCTCTATTACAGTTGAGGGGAGGATGAAAGTGGTGACAGGCAAATCTTAAACCTTATTGTCATCATAATTGGCTCAGGGAAGGAATAACTACCATAATGATCTTGGCATAGACTCCTACCTTATTACCCTATAGAAAAGTAGGAGGTGAATAAGACAAGGTGGGCAATATAAGAGAAGCATGAGATGGTGATTAAAAGCAAAACACATTTGGGGAGAAATATAATGAAAGGAGAGAAAAAGCTGAATCAAAAAGGGGAAATAAGATGATAGGGAAAACACATTTAGTAATCATAACTAGGAATGTGAATGGGATGAACTCACCTACAAAAAGGAAGCAGATAGCATAGTGGATTAAAAAAAAACAGAATCCTTTGATATGTGTTTACAAGAAACATGTTTGAAGTAAGGAGAGAAATATAGGCAACGGACAGAAGCATAATTTATTGTGCATCATCTGAATTTTAAATAAAAGTGGTAGTAGCAAATATGATCTTGGACAAAACTTAAGAAAAATAGATCTAATTAAAAGATATAAGGAAGTAAGTTACATTTTGCTAAAAGGTACCATAAATAATGAAGTAATATCAATACAAAACATATATGCACCAAATGGTATAGCCTTCAGAATTTTAAAGGAGAAATTAAATGTATGTCAGGAGTAAATAGATAGTAAAACTATACTAGTAGTGGACCTCAGCTTCCCTATTTCAGACCTAGATAAATCAAATCAAAACATAAAACAGAAAGAAATGAAGAAAGGGAATTTAATTTTAGAGAAGTTAGAACTAATTCATATATGGAGAAAATTGAATGGGAATAGAAAAAAAGGCAACTTCCCAATCAAATGGAGAAAAGCAAAAATAAATAAATGTATATGTTTCAGATCATAATGTAATAAAATCATAAACAATAAGTTACTGTGGAAAGATAAAAATAAATTGGAAACTAAATCATCAATTGCTTAAAAAGGAGTGGGTCAGAGAACAAATTAGGGAAACAATCAATAATTTCATTAAAGAGAATGACAATGAAGAGACAACATATCAAAATTTATGAAATATAGCCAAAGAAGCATGTGGGGGGAAATTATTCCTCTAAATGCATCAAGAAAATAGAGAAAAAGTAGATCAAGGAACTGTACATGCAACTAAAAAAACAAACAAATGAAAAAAAAAACAAATTAATAATTCCCAATAAAAAAACTAAATTGGAAATCCTAAAAATCAAAGGAGAAAATAATAAAATGGAAAGCAAGAGAATATCTGAACTAATAAATAATACTAGAATTTGATTTTATGCAAAAAGAAGTGATATAGCTAAAATGGTAGTAGATAGCTTTAAAAAATAAAAGATTAAATTGAATAAGAATCAAACCAAAAAGAATGAATTAACCACAAATGAAGAGCAAATTAAAGAAACCATTAGAAGCTATTTTGCCTAATTATATGCCAATAAATCTGACAATCTAAGTAAAATAGAGGAACACTTAGAAAAATATAAATTTCCCAGATTAATTAAAGAGGAAATAGAATAATTAAATAATCCCATCTCAGAAAAAGAAATTGAGTAAGCCATCAGTTAACTCCCCAAGGAGGCTAAGCTAAGGTGGCCATGGAGAAGAAGGAACTTTCTGAATCACTTTCCAACCCATTCAATAGAAAGCACCTCAAAAGGACAGAAATCAAAACGAGATGAGTAAAGGGGCTCTCCTGTGAGGAATAACCTTAAAGGTAGGCAACTATAAGGGGGTGGAACTACACTTATAAAAGCACATTCTATCACCCCTCCCCCACACCACCTACCACACGAGAGTCAGAGTGAGGACTGGACAATCTCTAAATTCTTGGAGGCTGGCTGACCATGGACTTATACCTGAGTGCAGTGCAAAGCCTTGGCAGTGTGACATTGGACCTGAGGCTGAAAATCAGAGAGCTTGGGCAGCAGAACATGGAGATTGGCAGAAACAAGGCTGGCCACCACAGAGGGAGCAGGGACTGAAAAAACAACCTCTAGCAAAATGCTTTAGAATAACATACACACAAAAAAAAATTTGAAAATTATTGGTCTACCAGAAAGCTTGGAAGATATTACTAAGGCCAAGCCCTATGAGACAGAAGCTAAGTAAGCAATGTCCACCAATATGCAGGAACCACAATTCTCAAGTAGCAAAAGAAATAGCAGCAAAAAAAAAAAAAAAGCTTTTTACCCTGCATAATTTATATGGAGAAAAAGAACAAAAGACAGAAGGAACAGCAGAGACACACAGGCAAACACATCCAAACTTGCCAAAAAAAAAAATTGAAATTAGTCACAGACTCTTGAGGAACTCAAAAAGGAGTTCAAGGACAAAATAAGAAATATAGACAAGGCACTTCCGGTCAAGATGGCGGCTTAGAGAAAGCTAAAGTTCAGATCTCCAGAAACCCTTCCCTACTGAACTCAAACTCAAACTATATGCTCCTAAGGCACCGAAATTCAAAACGAACAACAGCATAGACCCTGGGAATGCTCCTCCTAAACCTGGACCTGGATCAAAAGGTATGGCCCCCCCAAAAGCCAGAACCCGAGATCACTCGGACCTAAGGGGAAGGCAGAAGGAAGGTCCCAGGACCCATCCCCCAACCCAGAGCTCTGAGTCCAAGGCAGCAGAGGGAACCTCAGAGCCGGCTATCCTGAAGACAACTCCCAGGAATATAATTGCCAAATTCCAAAGCTTTCAAACAAAAGAAAAAATCCTACAAGAAGCCAGAAAAAGACAATTTAGATATAAAGGAATGCCAATCAGGGTCACACAAGACCTGGCAAGTGCCACTCTGAATGACCTTAAGGCATGGAACATGATCTTCGGAAAGGCAAGAGAGCTGGGTCTCCAACCAAGAATCAGCTACCCAGCAAAACTGACTATATACTTCCAAGGGAAAGTATGGGCATTCAACAAAATAGAAGATTTCCAAGTTTTTGCAAAGAAAAGACCAGAGCTCTGTGGAAAGTTTGATATCGAAAAACAAAGGGCATGGAATACCTGAAAAGGTAAATATGAAGGAAAGGGAAAAGGAGAAAAATGTTATCTTTTTCTTTTACTCAAACTCTCTTCTATAAGGACTACATTAATATCAATCTATGTATATTAACATGCAGGGAAAATGTAATGTGTAAATAGGGGGAAAAGAAAGACCAAATAGAATAATCTTTCTCACACAAAGATTCACATGGGAAGGGGAGGGGAAGAAAACTCCTATAAGAAGGAGAGGAAGAGAGTTTTTCCTTAAACCTTACCCTCAGGGAAATCAACTCTGAGAGGGAAAAACATCCAGATCCATTGGGATCTAGAATTCTATCTTACCCAACAAAGTAAGGGAGAAGGGAAAACCAAGGGGGGAGGGGGAGAGGGAGAACAAAAAAGGGATGGAAGAAGAGAGGGGAGGGGAGGGGAAAAAAGGGATGTACTAGAAAGGGAAACATATCAAGGGAGGGGACAAGGGGGACTGATTTAAAGTAAATCACTGGACTAAAAGGTAGAGCTGAAGAAGAAAGGTTAGAATTAGGGAAGGATATCAAAATGCCAGGGAGTCTACCAGTGACAGTCATAACTTTGAACATGAATGGGATGAACTCACCCATAAAACATAGACGAATAGCAGAATGGATTAGAATCCAAAACCCTACCATATGTTGTCTTCAAGAAACACACATGAGGCGGGTAAACACCCACAAGGTCAGAATTAAAGGATGGAGTAAGACCTTCTGGGGCTCAACTGACAGAAAGAAGGCAAAAGTGGCAATCATGATATCTGATAAAGCCAAAGCAAAAATAGACCTGATCAAAAGGGATAGGGAAGGTAATTATATTTTGTTAAAAGGGACTTTAGATAATGAGGAAATATCATTAATCAACATGTATGCACCAAATAATATAGCACCCAAATTTCTAATAGAGAAACTAGGAGAATTTAAGGAAGAAATAGACAGTAAAACCGTATTAGTGGGAGACTTAAACCAACCATTATCAAATTTAGATGAATCAAATCAAAAAATAAATAAGAAAGAGGTAAAAGAAGTGAATGAAATCTTAGAAAAATTAGAATTAATAGACATATGGAGAAAAATAAATAGGGATAAAAAGGCCACCTTCTTCTCAGCACCACATGGCACATTCACAAAGATTGACCATACATTAGGTCACAGAAACATGGCACACAAATGCAGAAAAGCAGAAATAATGAATTCAGCCTTTTCAGATCCCAAGGCAATAAAAATAATGATCAGTAATGGTACATGGAAAATCAAATAAAAAACTAATTGGAAATTAAACAATATGATACTCCACAATCGTTTAGTTAGAGAAGAAATCATAGAAACAATGATTTCACCAAGGAAAATGACAATGATGAGACATCCTTTCAAACCTTTTGGGATGCAGCCAAAGCGGTAATCAGAGGTAAATTCATATCCCTGAGTGCATATATTAACTAACTAGGGAGAGCAGAGATCAATCAATTGAAAATGCAAATAAAAAAAAACTCGAAAGCGATCACATTAAAAACCCACAGCAGAAAACCAAACTAGAAATCCTAAAAATTAAGGGAGGAATTAATAAAATCGAAAGTGATAGAACTATTGATTTAATAAATAAGACAAGAAGCTGGTACTTTGAAAAAACAAACAAAATAGACAAAGTACTGGTCAATCTAATTAAAAAAAGGAAAGAAGAAAAGCAAATTAACACCATCAAAGATGAAAAGGGGGACATCACTTACAATGAAGAGGAAATTAAGGCAATCATTAAAAATTACTTTGCCCAATTATATGGCAATAAATACACCAATTTAGGTGATATGGATTAATATATACAAAAATACAAACTGCCTAGACTAACAGAAGAAGAAATAAAATTCTTAAATAATCCCATATCAGAAAATGAAATGCAACAAGCCATCAAAGAATTTCCCAAGAAAAAACCCCCAGGGCCTGATGGATTCACCAGTGAATTCTATCAAACATTCAGAGAACAGTTAACCCCAATACTATACAAACTATTTGACACAATAAGCAAAGAGGGAGTTCTACCAAACTCCTTTTATGACACAAACATAGTAGTGATTCCAAAACCAGGCAGGTCAAAAACAGAGAAAGAAAACTATAGGCCAATCTCCCTAATGAATATAGATGCAAAAATCTCAAATAGGATACTAGCAAAAAGACTCCAGCAAGTGATCAGAAGGGCCATCCACCATGATCAAGTAGGATTTATACCAGGGATGCAGGGCTGGTTCAATATTAGGAAAACCATCCACATAATTGACCACATCAACAAACAAACCAACAAGAACCACATGATTATCTCAATAGACGCAAAAAAAGCTCTTGACAAAATACAACACCCATTCCTATTAAAAACACTAGAAAGTATAGGAATAGAAGGGTCGTTCCTAAAAATAATGAACAGTATATATCTAAAACCATCAGCCAACATCATCTGCAATGGAGATAAACTAGATGCATTCCCAATAAGATCAGGAGTGAAACAAGGATGCCCATTATCACCTCTACTCTTTGACATTGTACTAGAAACACTAGCAGTAGCTCTTAGAGAAGAAAAAGAAATTGAAGGCATTAAAATAGTCAAGGAGGAGACCAAGTTATCGCTCTTTGCAGATGACATGATGGTCTACTTAAAGAATCCTAGAGATTCAACCAAAAAGCTAATTGAAATATTCAACAACTTTAGCAAAGTTGCAGGATACAAAATAAACCCACATAAGTCATCAGCATTTCTATATATCTCCAACACAGCTCAGCAGCAAAAACTAGAAAGAGAAAAGAGAAATTCCATTTAAAATCACCTTAGACAAGATAAAATACCTAGGAATCTATCTCCCGAGACAAACACAGGAACTATATGAACATAACTACAAAACACTCTCCACACAACTAAAACTAGACTTGAGCAATTGGAAAAACATTAACTGCTCATGGATAGGACAAGCCAATATAATAAAAATGACCATCCTACCCAAACTTATTTATCTATTTAGTGCCATACCCATTGACTCCCCAAAAATGTCTTTACTGATTTAGAAAAAACCATAACAAAGTTCATTTGGAAGAACAAAAGATCAAGGATATCCAGGGAAATAATGAAAAAAAAAACACAAATGATGGGGGCCTTGCAGTCCCAGATCTCAAACTATATTACAAAGCAGTGGTCATCAAAACAATTTGGTACTGGCTAAGAGACAGAAAGGAGGATCAGTGGAATTGACTGGGGGAAAGTGACCGCAGCAAGACAGTATACGATAAACCCAAAGATCCCAGCTTTTGGGACAAAAATCCACTATTCGATAAAAACTACTGGGAAAATTGGAAGACAGTGTGGGAGAGACTAGGAATAGATCAACACCTCACACCCTACACCAAGATAAATTCAAACTGGGTGAATGACTTAAACATAAAGAAGGAAACCATAAGTAAATTATGTAAACACAGAATAGTATACATGTCAGACCTTTGGGAGGGGAAAGACTTTAAAACCAAGCAAGACATAGAAAGAGTCACAAAATGTGTGAAATAAATAATTTCGTCTACATCAAATTAAAAAGCTTTTGTACAAACAAAACGAATGTAACTAAAATCAGAAGGGAAACAACAAATTGGGAAAAAATCTTCATAAAAACCTCTGACAAAGGTTTAATTACTCAAATTTATAAAGAGCTAAATCAATTGTACCAAAAATCCAAGCCATTCTCCAATTGATAAATGGGTAAGGGACATGGATAGGCAGTTTTCAGATAAAGAAAGCAAAACTATTAATAAGCACATGAAGAAGTGCTCTAAATCTCTTATAATCAGAGAGATGCAAATCAAAACAACTCTGAGGTATCACCTCACACCAAGCAAATTGGCTAACATGATAGCAAAGGAAAGTAATGAATGCTGGAGGGGATGTGGCAAAGTAGGGACACTAATTAATTGTTGGTGGAGTTGTGAATTGATCCAACCATTCTGGAGGGCAATTTGGAACTATGCCCAAAGGAAGATAAAAGAATATCTACCCTTTGATCCAGCCATCGCACTGCTGGGTCTGTACCCCAAAGAGATAATGGAGAAAAAGACTTGTACAAGAATAGTCACAGCTGTGTTCTTTGTGGTGGCCAAAAATTGGAAAATGAGGGGATGCCCATCAATTGGGGAATGGCTGAACAAATTGTGTTATATGTTGGTGATGGAATACTATTGTGCTAAAAGGAATAATAAAGTGGAGGAATTCCATGGAGACTGGAACGATGTCCAGGAAGTGATGCAGAGTGAGAGGAGCAGAACCAGGAGAACATTGTACACAGAGACTAATACACTGTGGTATAATCGAACGTAATGGACGTCTCCATTAATGGCAGTGTAATGTCCCTGAACAATCTGCAGGGATCTAGGCGAAAAAACACTATTCACAAGCAGAGGACAAACTGTGGGAGTGGAAACACAGAGGAAAAGCAACTGCCTGACTATAGCAGTTGAGGGGACATGACAGAGGAGAGATTCTAAAGGAACACTCCAATGCAAATACTAACAACATGACAATGGGTTCGAATCAAGAACACATGGGATACCCAGTGGAATCACGCGTTGGCTATGGGGGTTGGGGTGGGGGGGGGGAAGAAAATGATCTTTGTCTTTAATGAATAATGCTTGGAAATGATCAAATAAAATATTATAAAATTAAAAAAGGGGGGGATAGTAATAGGAAGGCGACTATTGTTCCCTTTTTGAACTTAGCATCAACTGAGTTTCAGATAGTAATTAACAAAAAATAGCTCCTCAGACCCTTGACTAGGAGCATTTATTTCTCTCTGTATTAAAAAGCATGTGACTTTCTGAGCATAGAGCGTAAACTTTTCCCTAAAGCAGCCAAGTTATTCCTTGTGACAGGGTTTCAAATGCACTGATCATTCCAAGTCTAAGTTACCTAATTTCTCCCCCTAAATTTGCATTTAGTTATTTGCATGAGCCATCCTTTTGCCAAATTTTCTGTTCTATTTGGTATTATTAAAGGTCTAGAGTTCTGATTGCAAAAAAAAAAAAGAAATATAGAAGAAAAATTGAAAGAAAAGGAGGTAAAGAAATGAAAGTAATTAAAAAAGAAAATAACAGCTTAAAAGACAAAATTGTACACATAGAAAATGAGGATCAGCAATTAAAGGAAATAATAAGCAAATTGGAGACCAGAATTGACCATCTGGAAGTCATGAAAGGCAGGATAGACAAAATCAAAAAAAGAAAATCTAAAGATCATAGCTGAACATCAGTCTTTAAAGACTAGAATTGGGCAAGTAGAAGGTAATGATCTTATGAGACAGAAAGAATTTATAAAGCAAAACCAACAGAATGATATAATATAAGGAACCATGAAATATGTCATTGAAAAGACAATAGCCTTTTGTCTTTTCAGACAGATCCAGGAGAGGAAATTTGAAAATTATTGGTCTACCAGAAAGCTTGGGAAAAAATAAAAACCTTAACATCCAATTACAATTACAAATCCAAGAAAATTCTGATATTCTTGAACAAGAGCTCAAAATAGACATTGAAAGAATCCATAGATCTCCCCCAATATTAAATTCTAAAAAATAATCACCAGGTAATTAATAGCCAAATTCAAGAGCTTCCAGGCCAGGGGAAAAATATTGCAAACAGCAAGAAATAGACATTTCAGATATCAAGGAGCCCATCAGGATTACACAGTATCTCGCAGCCTCCACACTAAAGGACCACAAGGCTTGGAATACAATATTCAAGAATACAAGGAATGCAAGAATAGTATAATATTAGGAAATCCATCTATATACTTGTCCACATTAACAATCAAACCAACAGAAATCACATGATTATCTCAATAGATGCAGATAAAGTTTTGACAAAATACAACACTCATTCCTATTGAAAACACGAGAAAGTATAAGAATAGATGGGCCTTTTATAAAAATAATGATAATATATATTTAAAACCATCATCAAACATCATCTGAAATGGGGATACGTTAGAAGACTTCCCAATAATATCAGGAGTAAAGCAAGGATGCCCATTATCACCTCTATTATTTAATATTGTACTAGAAACACTAGTAGTAGCAATTAGAAAGAAAAATAAATTAAAGGGATTAAAGTAGGGTTACTAAAAAGCTAGTGGAAATAATCAACAACTTTAGCAAAGTTGCAGGTTATAAAATAAACCTACATAAATCATCAGCATTTCTACATATTTCCAACACATCTCAGCAGCAAGTGTTAGAAAGAGAAATTCCATTTAAAATCATCCTACACAATATAAAATATTTAGGAATCTATTTGCCAAAATGAACATCGGAATTAAATGAACACAACTATAAAACACTTTCCACACAATTAAAACTAGATCTAAATAATTGGTAAAACATTTATTGCTCATGGGTAGGATGAGCTAATATAATAAAAATGACAATTTTACCCAAATTAATTAATTTATGCAGTGACACACCTATCAAACTACCAAGAAACATTTTTATTGAATTAGAAAAAATTTCAACAAATTTCATTTGGAAGAACAAAAGATCAAGCACAACAAAAGAAATAATGAAAAAAAATGTGAAGAATGGGGCCTAACAATACAAAATCTTAAATTGTACTATAAAGAAGTAGTCATCAAAACATTGTGGTACTGGCTAAGAGACAGAAGGGTGGATCAATGGAATAGATGTGGGGTAAATGTCATCAACAAGGTAGTATTTCATATACACAAAGACCTCAGCTTTTCGATCAAGAACTCGCTATTTGACAAAAACTGCTGGGAAAATTGGAAAACAGTCTGGGAGAGATTAGGTTTAGGTCAACATCTCACACCCTTTACCAAGATAAATTCAGAATGGGTAAATGACTTAAATATAAAGAAGGAAACTATAAGTAAATTAGATGAACAAAGAATAGCATACCTGTCAGATCTATGGGAAAGGGAAAAAAATTAAGACCAACCAAGAGATAGAGAAAATTTAAAAATATAAATTGAATATTTCTATTATATTAAAATAAAAAGGTTTTGTACAAAGAAAACCAACACAACCAAAATTAGAATGGAAACAACAAATTGGAAAAAAAACATCTTTATAACAATAACCTCTAACAAAGGTCTAATTTCTCAAATCTATAAGGAGCTAAATCAATTGTACAAGAAATTAAACTATTCCCCAATTGATGAATGGGAAAGGGATATGAATAAGCAGTTTTCAGATGAAGAAATCAAAATGATCAATAAGCACATGAAAAAGTGTTCTGAATTTCTCATAATTAGAGAAATGCAAATCAAAACAACTCCGAGGTATCATATCACAACTAGTAGATTGGCCAATATGACATCAAAAGAAAGTGATAAATGTTGGAGGGGATGTGGTGTGAATATGAGATTAACTCTCCCTTTGTCTACTTTTAAATTTAATCAAAAAAAGCTAATATACCCCTACTTAACATTTAAGTATGGGAAGTCTACAAACTACTTACTAAAAGGGTTTGCACCTTCCTAAGTAACTGATAGCTCCCTAGTTAGTCCTAAGCAAATTTAAAGACTACAATTGCCCCCCCTAAAGTGGAGGAAGGAACAGGAAGTGACAGAGTAGTGACTTTAAAAGTGGCTGAAACTTCTTCTCATGAGGTCTTCGAACTCTTTTGAGGCTTTGGATGCTAGTGAAGGACCTTCTTCAGCATGGACCTTGGACTCTAGGATCTGGTAAGACTGCTCTTAGATCTTCCCCTGGGACTAAAAAATGGGTGAGTGAAAAGCTGACTCCCTTCCTGGCTTCTGGAGAGATTAGTTTCCAGAGGAGTCCACCTGGGTATTCACCACCAGGTCCTCTGGCTAAAAGGCCCTCCAGCTGAGGTTCCTCTGTTGGAGGGTTAATGAGCCCTGGCTGAGTTGAGCCAGGCACAGAGAAACATTTAGGGTGATAGCTAGATTGCTTACTCTATCCTCTTTCACATTTCTCTACTTTACTCTTTCCCTCTATTTTGTAAATAAAAAGCTGCTAAAAAGTCATTTGGACTTCAGTTATAATATCAGCAACCACATTTTAAAATATTTTATTAAACCGTTTTTATCCCCTACAGTGGAAAAATTGGGACAATAAAGTATTGCTGGTGGAGTTGTGAGTTAATCTAATCATTCTTGAAAGTAATTTGGAATTATTCCCAAAGGCTTTAAAAGACTGCTCACTCTTTGGTTCAGCTATAATACTGATGGGTTTGTACTCCAAAGAGATAATAAAGAAAAAAAAACTTGTACAAAAATATTTATAGCCATGCTCTTTTTATTGGCAAAAAAAATGGAAAATGAGTGGCTGTCCATCAGTTGGGGAATGGCTCAATAAATTGTGGTATCTGATGGTGATATAATACTATTGAGCTGAATGGAATAATGAACTGGAGGAATTCCATGGGAACTGGAAAGTCCTCCAGGAATTGATGCAGAACAAAAGGAGCAGAACCAGGAGAACATTGTACACAGAGATACACTGTAGCATAATTGAATGTAATGGACTTCTTTACTAGAGCAATACAATGATCCAGGACAATTCTGAGGGACTTATGAGAAAGAACATTATCCACATTGAGAGAAAGAACTGTGGGAGTAGAAACATAGAAGAAAAACATGTGATTGATCACATGGTTTGATGGGGATATTATGGGGGATGTTGACTAAATCATCACTGTATTACAAATACTAATAATATGTAAATAAATTTTGGACCATGATACACGTAAAACCCAGTGGAATTGCTTGTTGCCTCTGGGAGGGTAGAGGAAGCAGAGAATGCAAAGAACATGAATCACATAACGATTAAAAATATTCTAAATTAATTAATTAGAGGAATTTATAAATAAATAAATAAATGTCCAAAAAAATTTACTCCCTGAGAAAAAATTCCCATGGCCAAATGAATTCACAAAGGCATTTTATCAAACATGTAAGTAAATATTGTTTCCAATACTTTAGAAACTATTTGACAAAACAGGCAAAGAAGGAATACTATCAAATTCTTCTTATGACACAAATATGACACAAATAGGAAGAACAAAAACAGAAAGAAAATTATGGAACAATTCCATTAATGTATATGCTATACAATTTTTAAAATAAAATGCTAGCAAGTGAATTACATCAATATATCATGAGGATCATTCTCTATGACTAGGTGGAATTTATACAAAGAATGCAGAGCTGATTTAATTTTAGGAAAACTATCAGTGAAATTGACCATGTCAATAACCAATCAAACAAAAAAAACCACATTATTATCTCAATAGATATACAAAAAGCTTTTGACAAAATACAATAGACATTCCTATGGGCATGTCTGGGTATTAGAAGGCATAAGAATAAATGGCTGTTTATTAGAGTGGATAAATTATATCTACCTAAAATCACCAGTCAGTATGATATGCAATGGGGATAAGTTAGAAGACTTCCCAATAAGATCAGCAGTGAAACATGCCCAATATCAGCACTATTATTTAATATTTTACTAGAAATGCTAGCTTTAGCAGTAAGAGAAGATAAAGAAATGGAAGGACTTTAAATGGGCAATGAGGAAACTATGTTAGCACTCTTTGCAGAAGATATAATGATATTCTTATAGAGTCTTAGAGAATTAACAAAAATTACTTGTTGAAATAAATAACTTTAGCAAAGATGCATGCCACAACACAAATCCACATAATCAGCATTTGCATTTATTACCAACCAAGTTCAGAACAAGAGATAAAAATTACCTTTAAAATAATTTTAGAAAATATAAAATACTTGCATACTTTACTGCCCACATAGACACAAGAATTATATGAATGCAATTGTCAAACACCATCTAAATAAAGTCAGATTTTTAAAAGGGAAAATATTGACTCTTTGTAGCTAGACTGAGATAATATAATAAAAAGTCAATTCTACCAAATTAATTCACTTATTAAGTACCATGCCAATCAAATTAGCAAATAATTATTTTATGAAACTAGAAAAAATAGTAATAAAGTTCATCTGGAAAATATCATGGGAATTTATGAAAAAAATGTGAAGAGAAGTGGCCCAGCAATATCAAATTTCTTTTTTTCCCATTTGAATTAATTTATTCCTTGGTTACAATAATTACATTATTTCCAACCTGGTCATAGTGGATAACCCTTGTGATGACTTGCTGGAGTCTTTTTGCTAGTATCTTATTTAAGATTTTTGTATCTATATTCATTAAGGAGATTGGTCTATAGTTTTCTTTCTCTGTTTTTGACCTGCCTGGCTTTGGAATCAGTACCATGTTTCTGTCTTAAAATAAATTTGGTAGAACTTCTTTGGTTATTCTGTAAAATAGTTTGTATAATAGTGGGATTAGTTGTTCTTTGAATGTCTGATAGAATTAATTTGTGAATCCATCTGGACCTGGGGAATTTTTCTTAGGAAGCTCTTTGATGGCTTATTAAACTTATTTTTTTTCTGATATGGGGTTATTTAGGTAATTTATTTCTTCCTCTGTTAGTCTAGGCAATTTATATTTTTGTAAGTATTCATCCATAACACCTAGATTTCCATATTTGTTGCCATATAATTGGGCATAGTAGTTTTTAATGATTGCCTTGATTTCCTCTTCATTAAAGGTGAGGTGTCCCTTTTCATCTTGGATACTGTCAATTTGTTTTTTTTTTTCTTTCATTCTTTTAAAATTAGACTTACTAGTACTTTGTCTATTTTATTTGTCTTTTCAAAGTACCAGCTTCTAGTCTTATTTATTAAATCAATAGTTCCTGGACTTTCAATTTTTTAAATTTCTCCTTTGATTTTTAGAATCTCTAATTTAGTCTTCATCTGAGGATTTTTAATTTGTCCGATTTCTAGTTTTTTAATTTGCATGCCAATTCATTGACCTCTGGCTTCCTTAATTTGTTAATATATGAACTCAAAGATATAAATTTCCCTGAGTACTGCTTTGGCTGCATCCCATAGGTTTTGAAAGGATGTCTCATCATTGTCATTTTCTTCAATAAAGTTATTAACTGTTTCTACTATTTGTTCTTTAACTAACTGGTTTTGTAGAATCGTATTGTTTAATTTCCAATTAATTTTTGATTTACCTCTCCAAGTACCCTTACTAATTATTATTTTCATTGCATTGTGATCTGAGAAGGTTGCATTTATTATTTCTGCTCTTTTGCACTTGTTTGCAATGTTTTAATGCCCTAATACATGGTTAATTTTTGTGAATGTGCCATGTGCTGCTGAAAAGAAGGTATATTCCTTTTTGTCCCTATTCATTTTTCTCCACATGTCTACTAACTCTAATTTCTCTAAGATTTCATTCACTTCTCTTACCTTTTTCTTATTTATTTTTTTGGTTTAATTTATCTAGTTCAGTTAGAGGAAGGTTCAGGTCTGCCACTAGAATAGTTTTTCTATCTATTTCATCCTTGAGCTCCACAAGTTTCTCCTTTAGAAATTTGGATGCTATGCCATTTGGTGCATACATGTTGAGTACCAATATTTCCACATTGCACCAAATGGAATAGCATCCAAATTTCTATATCTAATAGAAATTGAATAATTTCCAATAATACATGGTCAATTTTTGTGAATGTTCCATGTGCTGCTGAAAAGAAGGTATATTCCTTTTTGTCCCTATTCATTTTTCTTTTATCAGGATGTAATTACCTTTCCTATCACTTTTAACTAGATTTATTTTTACTTTGGATTTGTCAGATATCATGATTGGGATTCCTGCCTTCTTTTTATCAGTTGATGCCAAATAGATTTGGCTCCATCTTCTTACTTTCACCCTATGTGTATCTATCTTACTCATGTGCGTTTCTTGTAGACAGCATATGGTAGAGTTTTGGTTTCTAATCCACTCTGTTATTCGCTTGTGTTTTATGGGTGAGTTCATTACATTCACATTCAGTGTTCTGATTACTAGCTGTGTATTTCCCAGCATTGTGATTTCTATTCCTGGTCCTGCCTTTTTTTCTTTCATGATTTCCTTCTACATCAATGTTTATTTTTAATCAGTCCCCCTAGTTTCCACCTTCATTTTACTTCTCTTTCTACCCCCTCCCTTCTTATTCCCCCCTTATTTCCCCTGAAGTCATTCTAAAACTACCCCCCACCCTCTCCCTCCCTTATATTGCTTCTCTCCTCACCACTCTATTTATATTTTTTCCCTTCTACTCCCCTATAGGGTGCAAATCTATTCTCTGCCCCAATGGATTGGATTGTTCTTCCCTCTTTGGGTCAATTTCAAAGCACATAAGATTTGTGTATTTCCTATCTCCAACCTCTTTACCCTTCCAGTGTATTGATGTTCTCCCCCCTCCTGTCATGACCTTGTTTATGACATATAAATTTTCCCACATTTGTTTCTTTTCCCATTTCTTTTAGTATCAACTTCTTTTTTAGCTCTAGTTGTGTATATATATATATATATATATATATATATATATATATATATACACACACACACACATGGATATGTATTTATGCATGCACATATCTATATACCTATTTATGTCTTGTCCTTTCATCCTATACAGTTTGTCACTGTTCCCTCTAAGTGTAATTCTTCTAGCTGCCCAGGTGATAACAACGGTTTTTTAGAGATATCAATGACCTCTTTTCTTATAGGGATACATAACATTTTAACTTATTGAGTCTCTTAAAAAAAAGAAGGTTGTTTTTGTTTCTTTTTTCCCTTTTTTAAAAATTACCTTTTAATGATTCTCTTGAGTTTTGTGCTTGGGCATCAAATTTTCTGTTCAGGTCTGGTCTTTTCTTTACAAATTCTTAGAATTCTTCTATTTTGTTGAATGACCATACTTTCCCCTGTAAGAATATAGTCAGTTTTGCTGGGTAGCTGATTCTTGGTTGTAGACATAGTTCCCTTGCTTTCTGGAATATCATAATACATGCCTTTCTGACCTTTAGTGTGGATGCAGCCAAATCCTGCTTCATCCTCACTGTGGTTCCATGGTATCTGAATGATTTCTTCTTGGCAGCTTGTATATCTTTTCTTTGGTTTAATAGTTCTTGAATTTGGTTATAACATTCCTGGGTGTTTTCAGTTGGGGATTAAGTACCTGATGTGATCTGTGGATTCTTTCAATCTCTACTTTTCCCTCTTGTTCTAGGGTAGTTTTCTTGAATAATTTCCTGTAGTATTGTGTGCAGGCTTTTTCTTTTGTCATGGTCTTCTGGTAGACCAATTATTCTTAAATTGTCTCTCCTCGAACGATTTTCTAAATCATCTGTTTTTTGAATGAGATGCTTCATACTTTCCTCAATATTTCATTCTTTTGGTTTTGTTTTATAGTGTCCTGCACCTGGTTAAGTCTCTTAATTGTAGTTGTTGTATTCTGGTTCTTAGAGACTGGATTTCATCCCTGGCTTTTTGGTCATCCTTCTCTTTTTGGTATGATTTTCTATGGAGGTCATTTTTCATCTTCTTTACCTCATCTTTCATCTTTTTTGCTTCATCTTTCATCTCCTTTGCCTCATTTTCCAGCTGGTTGATTCTGGCTTTCAAGACACTTTTTTCTCGTTTTAGTTCAAGTGCCTCTGTTTCCAGAGGACTTATCTTAGTTTTTAAGTTCTTTAACCAATTGTCTTCAGCCTTTCTTAATTGTGTTTTGAATTGCATTTTGAGTTCTTCCAAAGCCTATATCCAATTCCCTGGGATATCTGATTTATCATTTGCTGATCCCTCCCCCTGTTTTCAGTTTGCTGTTTAGAAACTGTCTATTGTAATTTCTTTCTTCTTTTTTTCTGTTGTTTGCTCGTATTCACCTCTTCTTTGCTCCCTGTATTTGTCTGTGCTCTTGCTCCTCTCATTTTTTTTTGGTTTTGGGGGTTTCTGTCAGTATCCCCTCTTGGAGCTTTGACAGAAGATCTCTTGGTGCAGTCTTGGGGGAAGGTTTTTGGGGTTTGAGCTTCCCTGTCCTCTGGAGGATTTTTATTGGATTAAAGTTCAGCAGTCAATGAGGGAGGGGGTGGAGCCTGATTTTCCCTGAATTCTGAAGACTTTTGATATGATTAAGTTCAGCTGGGTTGGGTTAGGTGTGCTCTGAGACCAAAACCTCCTGGAAGGCTGGAGTAAATATGGAGGATCTCCACAGCTCTGGCCAGGCTGCCAGCTCTGTGCTCCCTCTCCCACTCCTTCCCTACAATCTGTGTTCAATGCTCTGAGTTTGGCACAGCCCTGCCCGCAAGGTACACCCTCCAGACCAGCATGTTTGCCCGCCCAGAGGTTCCCATTGCCGCTGGAGGCTTAATGCTCTAGGTGGGCGGGGGGTTGGGTCCTGGGATCTTCATTCTGCCTTCCCCTTAAACCCGAGTGTTCTTGGATTCCAGCTCTTGGGGGGAATACCTTTTGAATTGAGTCTAGAAGGAGGGTTCCTTGGCTCTGTCTTGTTGTTAGGTTTTATTTTTAGTCCCCTTAGAGCATTCGAATTGTGACCAGTAAGGAATGGTATTCAGAGGTCCGAACTTCTGCTCCTTCTAGGCTGCCATCTTGACTCCGGCTCTCCCCAAGACAACAATATCATATTTCAAAGCAGTAATCATCAAACTGTCTGCTATTGCCAAAGAAATAGAATGTTGGATCAGTGGAAAAGATTAAAGGCACAATATAAAGAGGTAAACAGTCTAAACAACATAGTATTTGATAAACCCAATGACCCAAGCTTTTGGGATAAGTTCTCACTCTTTAACAAAAATTTTCTGGGAAAATTGGAAAATGGAATGGCAGAAACTAGTAGAGACCAATACCTCACACTCTATACCAAGATAAGGTCAAAATTGGTATATGATTTACATATAAAGTGTGCTACAATAACTAATTCAGGGGAACTTTGAATAGTTTACCCAGCATTTCTATGGTGTAGGGAAGAATTAGTGCCCAAAGAAGAGGAAAAGTGTATTATAAGCTGCTCATTTTTCTTCAGTTCTCAAAAATTTGAGAAATAGCTAAAATACAAGGTATTTACTGATACAATCTTTCATGGATTTTTATATATTTACTATAATTTAATATAATGTCTCCAATGTAAATGCACTTTAAATACAAATAATTACAAACAAATATCAATTTACTTTGAAATAAAAGTATTCATTCTAGTATCTCTACAATGTGCTGTACTCTCTGAATTAATGCAGCTCGGCTCTCCAAGATACTCTTAAATTAGAATCCTGAGTAAAAATAACAATACAAATCAAATAAAATTTAAAAAACTAAGAAATTACAAACTAAAGGCATTTTTCTAGATGTACTGTGATTTCATTATTATATAGCAACATTTTTCAAACTTCTTGGTCTCAGTAAACACTTTATTCTATTAAAATTATGTACCCCAAAGAGTTATTATTCAGGTGGCTTATATGTAACAACATTTATCTTATTAGAAAATAAATCATATTAATAGCATTATGTAAATAAATTATGTAAATAATTTGACCTCATAGATCCCATGAATGGGTACTAAGGATCTTCACGTGTCTCCATACCATAATTTGAAAACCATTGTTTTAGGGAGCTTTCAGTGAGGAAACATGCTCTTCTAGATATAAATAGTTCAATACAAGCAGATACAAACTATTAACTTAAAAAGCTGTATACAGGTCACTATAGAGCTTAAGAAACTTGCTCAGTATCATTCAGTCAGAATATATGCAAAGCAGGACTTTAAAATAGATCTTCCTAACTCTCTGACTGGCTATCTAGAGAATATACTGTACTGCTTCTGCAAAAGTGTAAAGGACACCAACTGCCTAATGATAGAACAATGAATCTATGTGAATATATTCAAGAGGAGTAATGCATTCAAAAGATAGAAAAGGCCCACTACATTTTCAAATGAAAGGACAAAGGGATTCTGGATTGCAGCAGAAAGCTCTCTCAAATGGGTTAATAGTATAAATACCTATCTCTTTATAACAAAAGAAAATAAGTTAAGAGACAAAGCAGGTCTTTCATCAAAGGTTTTATTTCTAGTTGCTGAAATCCTTGTGTGACTTGGGAACTTGCTTTCTGCAGACACAAACTGAAGTAAATGTAAAATATGAGTATTATATGTGATTACCACCTTTATTTGTACATCTGGAAAATAAAGGTGCAAAACCTTATTCAAGAGGAGGAAGGAGAAGTTGGTTGTGCAGTCAAAGTTTTGAATATCAGGTCAGATACAAAATCACTTCTAATTCATCATAAAATTGAGGTAGGACTACTTGTTGGCTCAAGGGATTATGAAAAATTTTGACCCAAGAATCAGCTTTAAATGAAAATATAAATATAATTCGATTTTCTGTTGACTCAGGTGTAAATGCAATCTCTAGAACGCCATATCTTCTGGAAATCTCTGTTTGAAGATACTGTGTTTGTTAAATTGCTCCATCCATCTGCCCTGTGCTCTCTTAAATCCCATCGGCCTGCTTCTTATTAAAAATCTGAACTAAATTAAATATCATTTGTAATAATATCACTGCCTGACATTTCCCCCAAGTTGTTTGCTTTTACGTACTTAGTCATTTCCACTTGCCATTTTCCCCCCAAAGCATCTGCTATAGGTCCAACTCTTCTCACAGAATTGAGACTGAAAAATTACAAGTAAAACCCATTCTTTTTAATCAAAGTATCAGAAATATTTATAACTAGTGGAAATGCAATATTGATAAAAACCAATAATATCCTGATGAATGCTAACAATTAGCTCTCAAAAATTTATGCAGAAGACATTTTAATATGCAATCTGCATTATTAAAACCTTTTCAACATTACCTTCAGTCTAGACAGTTAAAAAAAATAAAATCCTAGAGTATATCAACGTCCATTGTGTATTCTAAGAGGGAAAATGGGTTTTTTATATAAATGGTTGGACTGGATTATTCAAGAATAGGGTCCCCAGGGATTTCTTGAAATTCCAAAGAGATTTTGCTTACAATTTATTTACAAAATACAGAGAGAGTGAAGTAGGAAACTAGAGAGAGGACAGGGTAAAATATCTAGCCTCAATCACTCAATGATTAAGAGGGATGTTTACACTTTTGGTGACTAAATCTAAAAATGGGCAGGGGGAAGATTGTTGAATGGAACAGCCAAACTGTGAGAAGGGGTCTCTTGCTCTTGAGACAGGAAGGTGTAAGGACAGAAAAGATCCTTCTCTTACTGATTCCTCCCTACTGGACAAAAGTGACTAAAAAGCCTCAATCTGTTAGCCATAACCCTCAATTCCTCAATTATTATAATATTCTTCAATTTAGGAATATTTAAGATTAGGGAAACCCTAAACCCTCTCTCCCACCAAACTTCCCTGTCCTTTCCCTTTTCCTAATTAAACCCCTTATTTAAACCATCCAAAGAGAGACTTATCTATTAGTTTTACCAAGAAACTCAGAGTTGTCTTCCAGTGTCACCAACCGAAGAAACCAACTGACAGGGGGAAGGAGAAGGAAAAAGGAAAAGGGAGGGGGGAGGGAAAGGGAGGAGGATGGCATATCTGATCTCTCAATCACCATAACCCTTAAATCAATTACCTAATACAATTTGGCACCCAGAAAAGACTGTACCGTACCCTATATTGAGAAAGTCAGAAAAAAAAGAAGAAAATGTTAATGCAAATAATTTGTGTTATGATGGTGCTAGCCATCATAGCCTGCTACTGGATATATATTTTATATAGTACAATAACCAATGTTGTACTAGAAATGATGGGGTACATATCAAACACTACATCTTTCCTTATGACTGTACCATTTCAAAATAATACTATGCTATGGAAAATTATCACTCAGACACACATCTTCACCATGACTGCCATACAAACTTTTAGTTACATGAGAAACATCTATAAGTTCATGGTAACAAGGAAAGCAACACAAATCATGGTAGTGGATACTAACTTGGAAAATCTAGTAAAAATCGTGTGAGAAGAATTTTTAAAGGGTTTGGATCAGGACAAAGTGGGCCATGGACAGGCAGACAATGGATCTAAAGATAAGACCAAGAAGGCCAAGGAAAATAAGTCAGATAGACAGGGCAATGACAAGGATAAGGACTCTAGTACCAACAAAGATGCTGAAAAAATATTTCCTTTGAAAGACATCACAAAAATACAGCAGGAGTGTTACATTTAAAAGTTCACAAATAATTCACTTCACAGGAATTGGATTTGATTAGGAAAAAGATTTCCAAAATTTATTTCTGAGCCCCACAGATCACACAAGGAGCTAAAAAGGGCATTTCAGATCTTTGAGCCCAGTTTTGAGGACACAGAATTCCTTATCCAAATTATTTAGCCCTCATGAACACCGTCAGTTTATTGAAAGAACTAGGTCTGACAGCACGCTGACTAGTTGGCCAACAGAAGAGCAAAGGGAAGGTTTTGAGTTGTCTAACTTGAGATGCATGACTTATCTTAGGAAATGTAGGGAGGATTTTCTCCAGACAATTAAAATGTTTTTCTCCAAACCAAATTCATAGGGTAAATTTGATAAATTAATTCAGGAAAAAAAATGAACACCCTGCAACATTTATTGATCGCCTCTCCGAGATCGCAGAGTCTATTATGGGAATAGAAAAAGACTCAGAGGAAACTGCAGCTCATGTAAGAAGGCAATTTCTAAGGGGTTGTACACCACACCTCAGAATTTTTTTTTCAAAAATTACTTTCCTAAATATGACACTGTCACATTGTCTGACCTGAGGGAAACTACATCATATCTTTTTGGCAGCCATAGTAAACAGAATAAACAGATGACAGAGATAAGACAAATATTACATGATTCAGAAGAGAATTTGAAGCAAAAAGAAATTCAAGAAATTAATAATTTAAATACAGTCAAAACATACACAAAACCTTCTAACTAAACAGGCTTCTTTTGCCACAAAACTGGACACCTCATAAAAGATTGCTTTTCCAAAGAGAAATATCAATTAATTACAAGAACACACAAGTTAAACATTTCAAACAGCAGACAGACAGGTGCTACAAACATTATAGTTTTAAATAAACTCAAGAAGCTTCAAATATTCAGGAAATGCATGTAGCTATTAATGCAGAGATTAAACCCAAATATTCAGAGGTTCTGAGAAGGGATTTATGAAGACAGAAGTATAATTTATATAGTTTGGCACATGGAGATAGACAGAGAGTATTGTATGGGGTGGAAAACAGTGAGAGACATACTGGTACAAAACAAAAGCAAAGAGCAAAACAAGAGAAAGAGCAGAATAGAGAAAATGCAAAGGTGATGCAGAAAACTAAATGTATTAAATCTGTGAGTAATGAAGAGAGTGAACCAAACAAAATATTAAGTAAAAAGCAGAGACATGTACTGGAGCTAGATGAAGAGATTAAAAACATCATTGCTCAAATAAAAACTGAAATAAGAGACTCAGATAGGAGCACAGTAACCACTCATGAGAAAAGCAGAAAACAAGTAAAAACTTATTTAGAAAACTTTTTTTCAGTGCAGATTGGGCACAGGGATTGAATTTTGTACAAATAAAAGTCATAACAATTCATATAAACCTAATCAGGAGCTGTTGAGAGAGATAATAAAACAAAATTTAAATTCCCTGCAACAAAATGACTGTGACAGGTCAAAGGAAAACATTATTGTTGCAAATAATTTTACTGGAGCTATAAAAAAATTTACAAAAACTCACAGATGAATAGAAAACCCCACATGAACCAGTTTAAACTTCAAATAGCAATATGGTACAGATTTCCTTAGAAAGAACATCCAGCTTGAACCCACAAGCTAAAATTTTTCATCCTACAGTGAATAATTTAGAAATTTCAAATCTAAATGTAAATTGAGATGAAATTACATTTGAAAACAATCATAGTCAATGTAAGGGAAGTGAAATAGCAGTTAAATTTCAAAATATGAATAGAATGAAAGACTTAACAACTGTTAGGACAGGCAAGGGTTCAAGTGGCATCCATAAAGCCAACATTCCAAATGGAGGGGAGTGGTCTGGCCAAGTAAAACTACATGAGATTACACATAGCTATGGTTTAAATTCATATTCCAATAAAGTAGAAAACATAATACAATCAAACTTAGATGAAGATCAATTATGAAATGATTTAAGTCAAGAAGACTTAACTAGTTCAACCATACAATTGGCAGAAGAGAACAGAGCTGTGAAAAGTGAATCAATAACTCTTAATTCAATATCTACACAAAAGCCAGAAACATATGTATGGAGTACTATGGGGACAATGAATAAACACAACCCAGAGTTACAGGGGAAAACACAGCTGTACTAAACTCATTCCCAGAAAATAACATCATAGAGGGCAAGGTTTCTACCTCTACACAGTCAAAAGAGAGATCACATGAACAAAACCTTGAGACTGAAGAAAGTATAGAACCTGTGAATTTTTTGTAACAGCATTGCATATCTGCAAGAAGCAGTTGACCCCATAACATCAAGTTTATCACTACAGAAAACAATTTTAGAGCTTATTAATGAGGAACAACTAGAAAGAGATTTGGGAAAGATAAAAGCTGGTGATATAGAGTTAGATCAACACAGAAAATCTGAATTAACAACATCTGACACAAGTTCACATGGTACTGAACAAAATCCGATGAAAAACATAAGGATTACAGAATTCAGTGACCAAGAATAAGATTTAGATCAAAATGATTCAATCAATACCAGATGGTGTAATAATAATGGACCAGAAGAGTGATCAAGAATAAGAACTCTATGGATTTTACAAGCTTTATGAGAAAGTTAAAAAAGATTGGGATGTGTGTGATACAAATGGGAAATGTGAATACCTGGACCCAGAACAAACAAAATCTTATGTAGATGATGATGATGATATCATGGAAGACAGAAGAATCTATGAGAAAGTAGAGAAATTATTTGCCATGGTTGGTGTTAATAGTTATGAAGAATTGTTAGATAAAATATTCATTGAGAATAACAATGATGATGATGAAGTATATATAACTATACAGAGAGTGATTTCGAATGGGAAGAAATATATTAAAGAACAAACTGAAGGGGAGATAGATATACAATTTTACATCTATTCTCTAACTTCAAAAACATAACATGACAACTACAATCTGTGGAGAAATATTGAAACCAAGATTAGTTTGAATTCCATAGGGTAACATACATCAAAACCTTGTGAGAACAAGAATTAGTCCTAGGTAAGAAATCTGACAAAAAAAAATTAAAGAATTTCATCACATCAAGAAAACCCCATAACGTTCAATGACAAACTTTAATTTCATGACTATGGCAAGTACAAACACATAGTAATGGAATATGGAAAATGCATAGGAGGTTATTGAAGCATCAACCACATTGGATGAATCTGTTATCAAAGATTTTAACATCAAGTTATAGATGAGAACTGAAATAGGTTACCCATATCTCTTAATCTTCATCCTAAAGGCAAATATCTACTGGGGGGAGGAAAAGAGGGAGGGTATTCCATGAAGAGACGACCTCATATTTTCAGACATCTTATAAGAAACAACAATGTGGTCACGTTCACATATAAAACTGCATTATACCCAATGACATTAGTACCAATGAAGAAGAAATAAAATAGCAGCAACAACGAGGATAGCCTATGCCATAATTAACAACAGTTCCTATGAATGGAAAGCTATGAAAGACAAAACATAAAGAACAGACATGAAAACATTGCACATGTTAATATGAAGGAAAAACACATGAGAGTACAAATTAAAACAGAAACAAGCACTGAAAAAAAAATGAAAAAAGTCCAGATAGAAAGTAAAACAGACAGACAGAAAAACATACATGTTAGAATTAGCTCCAATGAAAAAGTCTCTATAAAAGTCTCTGCCAACAATTGTAACAACAAAGAAACAAAGTTATTTGATTAGGAAGATATAACTAAATGACATACATTATATTATCACTCATGAGCCAATAGCAAAATTCCATCTCCAAGAAATCTCAAAAAGTCAATATGAACATCAAAGAGAAGCAAACAATACCAATAAAAAACCTTGTGAAAATCAAACATCAACTGAGATAAGATAATGTCAAATTTATAATCATAACATACATTTAAGAACTCATATGATACATCATACTACATACACCTACACATGAAGATTATCATATGAAAAACTTACTTCCACACAGGAAGAACCAACTCATAAATACTGACAAGAACAAATGAAGAATTCATACCTTACTTCTTTGCATAATGAAACAGAATTCAATCTTACATACATGCATATGTAAAGTCTTACATGCATGTGTGTTCCTGAATGTTCAGGTATGTTAAAGAACATGGGACTTCAATCAAGGTGAGACAACAGTCAAAAATCATATGCAGCACAGAGGAAAATACCAAGACACGTATGTTTCTACAATCAACATCAAAGACATGGAAGGACTTTGAAATTTTGAACTGATGGTATGGAGGTCATGAAAGAATGAGGCATATATGTTAATTTCACATATACATACATATATACGCAACTACACATAAACACAATGTAGAATAAAATCTCACAGAATGGGAAAGTATACAACACATTGCATAATTGCAACAAAAAATTCATATGGATATGTTTATAAATTTCTGTGGAAAATTCAATCAAAGAAGATTTCTCATCTGCATGACTTTGCACAGAAATCAAAGCATTGTATTATATATGTACACATGTAATTTCTGTGTAGATACAACCTATGTACATATGTAACTACTAATATACTAACAAAGTAACAATATTAGAATAATTTATTAATGTTCTAATTATTATACAGATAGGGAAATCTTAGAAAATTTGTTCAAATTCCTAGGGAATGTAGGGACAGAAATATAGCATTAATCATAGAAGTTAGATTATATAATAATTTTAGTAACAATTGTTAGTCATAGAAACTTTTACTTAGTACAAGTTATAGACATTAGGAGATAAGATAGTTACATTGTCAAAAATATTGTTTAAATTGTTACATTATTTACTATTATGTTTAAAAACTATATTCATGTAAAATCCCTATTGCCTAAGCCATTTTCCTATACCAAATTTAGCATAGACTTAGGTAGACAGAATACTTAAGACAGACTAGGATTTATTGTTTTGGAGGGTAAAGGAATATTTAAGATAGTATAGGGTTAAGAATTAGATTGTTGGAAATGTTTCAAGACAATCTTATGAGGTAAATAACGTTAATACAGGATGCATGTTGCATCCTGGCCAAAAAACAAAATGGGGGGTGGGGGTGGGGGTCGTGAATGAGAAAGTTGGAGAAAACCTGCAACAGAGCCAAAGGAGAAAGATTTGCAAAAGCTGTCAATCAAGAAGTATTCTGGAATGGAATGGTGATGGGTGGTGGGGGGAGACTGTTGAAAGGAACTGCCAAACTATGAGATTGGGTTAAATCACCTCTTTCAAATGATAATAATAAATACATAAGATATGAACATATATGTGTGTATGTATATATATATATGTATATATGGAGGGAGAAAGATATTGAGATAGTCATGTAATAGAAATAACTGTGATGGACTTGGTGTCAAGAGTTGTATTTTAATAATTAATAATATAGATAGAAATATAGTGATAGAGATATTTATATGAGCAAACATACAGATGCATGTGTTACGTATATACATATGTACATATTTAAATATATATGGACACATATATTTGGCCCATTATGCTTTTTAGGAAGTTGTTTTCTTCATTGACCTTGTTTCAAGCTTGTTGAATCTTTCTATCATTTCTTTTATTATTTTATTTTTAAATTTCTTTTCAAGTTCTTCCAAGAATTATTTGAAGTCCTGATATCATTTCTCACTTTCCTTTGGGACTTTTTATTTCCCTTCTCCCATTGTTTTTCTTTTCATTGTGTATATTTTGATCTTTCCTATCATTAAAGTAACTTTCTAAGGTCTTTTGTTCATTTTTATAATAACTATTATTATTTTTATCCTCATCATCTTGTCTATGTATTAAGATCATTCTATGCTCCTTGAGTACAGGTTGCACTGTTGAAACCTTGCAGTGTAAGCTTCCCTGCTAGTTGGGTTAGGTGCAGCTGTTTGGGGGTCTTTCAGTGTGCATTTCAACTGCGTAGTCTGGCTAGCTTATTGTAGGGAGGCTTACAGCTTTAGGTCTGGCTGGATCCCACTCCCTGAAATGTTGATTTCCATATTATCTTCCAGCTGGGCTATTCCCTGCTCTGTTGTTTTTGGCCTCATGCTACCTGGACTGCTCTACTCATTCAGCAGGTACCTTAGGCTTCTTCATGGGCTGCCCTTTCATTACCTCAGGCCACATGAAAGCTCATATGGCTGGTGTTGGATTGCTCCCAAATCAACCAATTGAAAGGACTTTAAGTGGCCTGAGCTCTGTCGGTTCTCCCCAATGCTATACTCACTAGGCTACTCTTTCTTTTTACTACAGTGATAGCTCCTCCTTTCTTTCTTTTATTTCTTTCTTTTCATTGTTTTCTTCTTTTTATTTACTTATGTTTTATGATTGATTTTTATGTATTTGAATGGTTTAGGCAAGCTGAATGGTACTTATTCCACCCTCAGATCCCAGAATTTAAGCAAACTTTCTTAAAAATGTGATTGAAACTAATAATAATACTATTTCTACTTTTAAAGTTCACCATAGAAGAGTAAAGGAAATAAGTACACTTTAATAATTTGATACACACATTCCTTTTTTTGCATCTGGGTTATTTGTTAATGTTTAATTTCTTGTTTTTCTCCTATAGTTGTTAATTTCTTCATTCTGAACCACTTCCTGTATTATGATTTTATGGAATTATAATATACATCAGACTTTTATAAGATCCATATATTTCTTAAAAGGCTCACTCTCAGACATATGGTAAACACTACTATTGTAATTGAAATGTCTTTTTCTGAAATGAATCCTTTTTGAATATCAATATTTTTCCATTGGTACAGTAGAGCTATATATATATTATATAAAAGTATAGACCATGACTTTCAAGAAGAGAAATTGACAATCATTGATATATCTATATAAAAGGCACATGATGGGCAAAACCAGGCTTCAAAACATTATAGATATGTTTATACCAAATGTGATTTGATGCTACCTTGGTGGCCATAATTTCTAATCTGAAGAAATATCATGAAAAAGAATAGAATCCTGAATGTATTTCACATGTAACCACTAGTGTATCACACCAAGGACAATAAAGGATTATTAATATCAAGGAGTTTTTCATTTCCAAATAGAGTACTTGATTACTATTAGTAATGCAAATCATAATTTGTTCATCTGAGTAGGAAATTATAACTTTTTTTTAAATTTTATACTGTATGTTATCTTCATGGAAGAAAGAATTCTGTATACTTAATTGTGTTTTGTTTATATGTAACATTTTGTTTTCTAACAAGGTAATATGTCTGGTTTGCCCTCAGTATTGAATAATAATTAAACACTATGATAAAATTTTGGGATTAAAATTAAGAATCATTCCACAATGGAGATTTACCATATGATGACAAATCACAAACATGGAATCATATGCAGGAACATAGTGTCAGTCTCCCACATAAATTATATGACCTTTAAGAAGACATCAGCATTGGTAAGATAAGATTTAATGCTTTCTCTCTCCATTTCTCTCAAGATAATCACTATATTATCCCTACATTTTTATGCCCCTGAACATATCATAAAATGGTTTTCTTGGGTATGTGTGTATGTAGGAGGATAAGCATTTTCTTAACAACCTACAATATGCCAGGTATTATACTAAGTGCTAATAAATATTATCTTATTTGATCCTCACAACAACCCTTGGAAGTTCAGTGTCGTTATCCCAGTTTTATAATTTGAGTCAAATAGAGATTAAATGACTTCCAAAGGTCATATGTAGTAAGTAATGGAGACAATTTATGAAATCAAGTCTTTCTGATGCCAGGCTCAGGATTTTATCCACTGTGGCACATTGTTACTTTCATTTTGGCTCACCATCACTCCAGATACACAGAATATATGTGACAAGAAAGTAGCTAGTCATTCATTGTTCTAGATTGTGTGGATAGGCTTCAAAGGGTTGGCAGCAGAATTGCATAACTGCCTTAGAGGAGTTGTTTTTTCTACATGAGTCACAGGACAGAAAATGAGAAGATGGGGGGAAAAAAGGAAGAAAGCTACATTATATGGGATATACATTGCATGTGCTAAAAAATTCCCAAAAGAGTAACTGAGAATACAGCATAAAAGTAGGTTGCTATTCAAAAGTAGGGAAAGGAGTGAGTCAGAGGATATACCTATTAGTTATTCACCACCTAACACACCCATACGCATCTAAACTATTCTAAGAAGCAGATATAAATTTAACTTTCATTGGCTGGGAGTAGTTGGTGTCAAATCCTCTAGTAAAAGCTGTTGTATATTAATTATTTTCTCTAAAATAAACAATAATAAGGTCATCATTTACCTTATACCAGTTGAGTTAGCATGATGCAAAATAAAATGTGAATCTTGATCAGATAAAAATATGGGTCAACACAGAATCATAGAAAATCTGTCTACAAAGAAATTAATACACTAAACAAAATAATATGTTAATTGTGCTAAGCAATCAAACACTGTTTATGTAGTTAAGAAAAAGGTCAAAAAATGAGTTTGGTGTTCAGAAAGTGATGTATTTGAATTCTTCATTCAATTGTCATAATGTATAAAGTGATACTCTTTTTTAAAATTTATTTAATTCTTTTATTTAGAATATTTTTCCATGGTTACATGATTCATGATAACCCTGCCCTCTTCTTTCCTCCCCCCTTCCAAAGCTGACAAAGAGTTTCACAGAGTTATAGATGTATCATAGGTCAAAATTTATTTCCATGTTATTCATATATACAGCAAAGTACTCCTATAACATCATAACCCCAATCATATACCTATTGCACTACATGATCAGTCACATATTTTTCTAATGCATTTCTATCTCCACAACTCTTTCTCTGTATGTGGATAGCATTCTTTCTCCTAAGTGATTATCCTGGGTCATTGCATTGTTGCTAGTAGAAAGGTCTATTACTATCGATTGTACCACAGTGTATCAGTCTCTGTGAACAATTTTCTCCTGGTTCTGCTCTTTGCACACTACATAAATTCCTGGAGGTCTTTCCAGTCTCCATGGAATTCCTCCACTTTATTATTCCTTTGAGCACAATAGTATCCCATCACCAGCAGATACCAGAATGTGTTCAGTCATTCCCCAATTGAAGGGCATCCCCTCATTTTCCAATTTGCAAATTTTTATACATCTATTGAGATAACCATGTGGTTTCTAATGGTTTGGTTGTTGATATAGTTGGTTCTGTGGATGGTTTTCCTAATATTAAACCATTCTTGCATTCCTGTTATAAATCCCACCTGACCATACTGAATAATTCTCATGATCACTTCCTGTAGTTTTTTTGCTAGTATTATATTTGAGATTTTTCCATGTAGGATCATTAAGGAGATTAGTCTGTAGTTTTCTTTTTCTGTTTTTGATCTGCCTGGCTTTGTAATCAGTAACATATTTGTGTCATAAAAGTAATTTGGTAAAACTCCTTCATTGCTTATTATGTCAAATAAATAGTATAATATTGGGATTAGTTGTTCTTTAAATGTTTGTTAGAATTCACTTGTGAATCCTTGTGGATATGTGCATTTTTTCTTAAGAATTTCCTTGATGGTTTGTTCAATTTCTTTTTCTCAGATGGGATTATTTAAGTATTCTATATCCTCTTTTGTTAATCTGGGCAATGTATATTTTTGTAAATGTTCACCCATATCACCTAGATTGTCATAGTTATTGCCATATAATTGAGCAAAGTATTTTTTTATAATTACCTTAATTGCCTCTTCATTAGTGGTAAGATCATTCTCTTTTCATCTTTAATACTGTTGATTTGATTCTCCTTTTTCTTTTTATAAATTATATTAACTAGTACTTTATTTTTTTTCTGTTTTTCAAAGTACCAGCTCCTAGTTTTATTTATTAGTTCAATAGTTCTTTTGCTTTCAATTTTACTAATTTCTCCTTTAATTTTTAGGATTTCCAATTTAGTTTTTTTCTGGGGGTTTTTAAATTGTTTTATTTCTAATTTTTAAGTTGCAAGTCCAATTCATTGATCTTCTCCCTCTCTATTTTGTTGGAATAGGTACTCAATGATATAAATTTTCAGCTGAACACTCCTTTGACTGCATCTCATTGGTTTTGATATGATGTCTCCTCTAAGCATGCTCTTTAATGAAGTCTGTAATTGTTTCTATGATTTCTTCTCTGGCCCACAAATTTTGAAGTATAAGATTATTTACTTTCCAATGAACTTTAAATTTGCCTTTCCATGGACCCTTGTTAATTATAATTTTGCCACATTATGATTAGAAAAAGTAGCATTTATTATTTCTGCTTTTCTGCATTGGTTTGCAATATTTCTAAGCCTATAACATAGTCTACCTTTCTATATACACCACGTACTTCTAAGAAGAAACCATATTCCTTTTTTATCCCTGTTCTCCAGATATTTATTAACTCTATTTTTCCAACATTTTTTTCACTTCCCTTCTTTCTTATTCATTTTTTGGTTTGACTTATCTAGTTCTGAATGGGGAGGTTTGATGTCACCCACTAGTATGGTCTTACTATATATTTCTTCCTTGAGTTCCTTCAATTTTTCCTTTAGAAATCTAGAAGTCATACCATTTGGTGCATGGATATTTAGTATTGATATTAATTCATTGTTTGTAGAACCTTTTTAGCAAAATGTAATTTCCTTCCTTATCTCTTTTAATCAGATCCATTTCTTTTCGGCTTTGTCTGGTATCATGATTGCCACTCCTGTTTTTTTTTTTTAATTTAGATTATGCATAAGAAATTCTGCTCCCGCCTTTTACCTTGAATCTGTATGTGTCACCCTGCCTTAAATGTGTTTCTTGTAAACAACAGGTTTTTAATTCCCTCTGCTATCCACTTCCATTTAATGAGTGACTTCATCCCATTCACATTTTCTGTGTATTGCCATCCATAGTTTTGTCCCCTTTTGATCCTGCTCTATTCCCTTTCACTCTTTTCTTCCTCATCAATATTTTGCTTTTAGTCACCCTTGCAGTTCCCCCTCCTTTCAATTGCATCTCCGCTTCTCTTGTCTTGTTCCCCTTCTTCTTCTATATAGGGTAATAGAATTCTATACCCCACTGAGTATACTCATTTTTCCCATTCTGAGACAGTTACAATGAGAGTAAAGTTTAAGCATTGCCTGTCACCATCCTTATCCTCCCCTCTCTATATTGATTTTTCTTGCCTATTTATGTTTTATATTGTGTTATATAATTAAACCCATTTTATCTCTCCCTTTCCTTTTCTTTCTGTGCAACCCTTTCTTTCAGCCATTGATTGATTTTTTTTACATTTCATTCATATGCTTACATATCACATCACATACACATATTGTTCCATATAATCACATTTACATTTACATCATATATCATTATATTATCATATATGGCTTACTTCACCCATTTTATGAGTAAATTCCTTATATCTTCTCTACTACTAAGAGTAATTTTTTGAGAATTATAGAAAACCTCTTTCCAGCTAGACATATAAACACTTTTGCCTTCATGAGTCCCTTAAATTTTCTCTTTCTTATTTACCTTTCTGGGCTTCTCTTGTATCTCATATTTGGCTTTCAAAATTTTTGTTTAGGACAGGATTATTCCTCAGGAATGCTTGGAAATCTATCTTATTGAATAGCCATTTCCCCCCTGAAAGAATATACTCAGTTTTGCTCGATAAGTGACTCTGGGTTTTAAGCCCAAAGATTTTATCTTACTGGATATCATATTTCATGCCTTATGATTCTTTAATGTAGAAGCCACTAGGTCCTGAGTGATGCTGATTGTAGCTCAATGGTACATGAATGGTTTCTTTCTGGAATGTAGCTATTACAGTGCTAGAAATTATCATTTGAAGTTTTCCTTCTAGAGATGATCTATGAATTCTTTCAATCTTCTTGTTTTTTTGTTCATGAAACCCTGGGTAATTATCTTTGATAATTTCTTGGAATATAATATCCAAGGGTTTTGTTTTCATCATGGCTTTTAGGTAATTCAATAATTTTCAAATTGTCTCTTCTACATCATTTTCTAGAATAGCTTTTTAAATAATATATTTCACATTTTCCTTTATTTTTATTCCATTGATTTTGCGTTATTGTTTCTTGATTTCTTATCGAATCCTTAGTTTCTAGACGGTCAATTCTGATTTCAATATCTGTCAGTTTTGGGTTCTCTTTTTTCAATTAACCTACTTATTTTTTGTTTCACTTTCAATTCTTCTTGCATCACTTTCATTTCTCTTCCCCACCTTTCCTTTGCCTCTCTTAATTGGTTTTGAAGTCTTTTTTGAATTCTTCCATATTCTTTATTGTTTAATTAGAATCTGTTACCCTAATAAGAAACTATGAATTCCAGCACCCCAATCTCTTCCTGTCCTAATATGATGATGCAGACAGGATATAAATTCTGTGGAGTTCTGTCTCTCACTCTCTTGTCTTCCTTTTGTGGCTTTGATGGAGCAGGCTTTTTGAGCAGTTAGACAAACTTAGTCATGAGGTTCAGGAAACTACATAGTAAGATAAAAGAAAAATGGGAAGAAAAGTTGGAAAAAGAAATGAAAGTAATACAAAATGAAAATAATAGCTTAAAAGACAAAATTGCCCATATGGAAAAAGAGGAAACAAAAATCAAATGAAGTAATAAGCACATTGTAGACCAGAATTGACCTCCTTGAAGACTTGAAAAGCAGAATAGATCAAACCTAAAAGGAAAATCAAAAGATCATAGCTGAAAACCAGTCTTTAAATACTATAACTGGGCAAGTAGATGCTAATGATCTCACAAGACATAAAGAATTACTAAAGCAAAATCAAAAGAATTACAAAATAGAAGGAAACATGAAATATCCCACTGAAAAGACAACTGATCTTTAAAACAGATCCAGGAGAGCCAAGAGCCAATTTGAGAATTATTGGTCTACCAGAAAGCCTGGAACAAAATAAAAACGTAGACACCATTTTACAAGAAATTATAAGGGAAAACTGTCTCGATATTTTTCAAAAAGAGGAGAAAATGGAAACTGAAAGAATTCATAGATCAGCCTTATATTAAATCCTCAAAAGACAATCCCCAGAAATAATATAGCTAAATTCAAGAACTTCCAGGTCAAAAAGAAAATATTGTAAGTGGCCAGAAATGGATGATTCAGATATCAAGGAGGCTCAGTCAGGATTACACAGGATCTGTCAGTTCCCATGCTTAAGTAACTCAAGGCTTGTAATATGATATTCAAGAAGGTAAGAGAATTGTGTCTACAAACAAGGATCACCTACCCATCAAAACTGACTATATACTTTCAGGAAAATTATTGACATTTAACAAAATAGAAGATTTCCAAGCATTCCTAAAGAACTAAACGAAAATTTGATGTCAAAATAAAAAATTCAAGAGAACTATAAAAAGGTAAACAAGAGAGAGGGGGAAAAACTAAGGACTTCAGTAAAATCAAATTGATTATATTCTTATATGGAAAAATGATCTCTGTAACTCTTAAAAATTATTTTCATTACCATAGTAGATAGACACATTATTCTTAGGCAGAGGTTGTGGTATTAAGTTGTTCAAGATGATATGTAAGAAAAAATTTAGGGGAGGACAAAAAAGTTGATTATACTAAGAACAACTTGAAGAAAGAAGGAAAAATAGGACAAATTATACCACATAAAGAGGAGTATGGGAGGGTGAAAATCCTAGTATAAGAAGGGGATAAGAGAGTGGTTATAGGTAATACTTAAACTTTACTCCAAATGGAATCAGTTCTGAAAAGGGAAAATAGCCAGATCTATTGGAGTATAGAATTCTCTCTTACCCTACAGGCACGTTGGGATGGAATGACAATTGGGTGGAAAGTATTAAAATGGAGGGTAAAGTTGGGGGGGATCATTAAGAGACCTTAAAAAGAAATAAAAAGGGACTAATAAGGGAGGTGGTGGGAAGAAAAGTAAAATAAGGGTGGGAGATAGGGGGGCTGATTAAAAGCAAAACACTTATGTAGAAGGAAATAATGAAAGAAGAAAGGACAGGACTAAAAGAGGAAATCAAAATGATGGAGAATACACAGGTGGTAAACATAACTCTGAATGTGAATGGGATGAACTCATCCATAAAACGGAATCATATAGCAGAGTAGATTAAATACCAAAATACTACAATATGCTGTCTATAAGAAACACACATGAGGTAGGTAGATATACACCAGATAAAGGTAAGAGAATGGAGAAAACATTTATTGAACATCCACTGATAAAAAGAAAAAGAAAGCATGAGTCATAGTCATGATATCTGACAAAGCCAAAGTAAAAATAGATTTGATTAAAAGAGATAAGGATGGTAATTACATCCTGATAAAAGGCAGTATAGACAATGAGAAAATAGCCATAGTCAACACATATTCACCAAATGGTATAGCAATCAGATTTTTAAAGGTGTAATTTTTGGGGGGGTTTGGGGCATTCACAAGCCCCCTCCACATTTCTTCTTGAAAACTGGCAACAAGATGGAATCTGCCAATGGGCTTACTCTCTAGATGTAAATAAGCAAGATTGAATTCGCTATCTGAATGCTTTTTTGATTTAATTGTTGATTAGGGCAAAGGGTAGAGGTTAGAGGAGTTCTGAGTCTTCCTAAATCTCTTTCTCAATAAAACTAATTACTGAAGTACAAGGTTTTCTCATAGCCAGAGGAGAGGTAGGAAACGGGGAGAGCACTGCTCACCGATTTGAGTCCAGTATCTCAATAGTTCATGGAATAAAAGTCTTCGAAGAAATTAGATTTCTTGACAGGAACCAGCAATTTTTAAACAGGAATCTTTGATGTTATGATTTCTGTAAGTCACAGAAATCTCCACAGTTGTATTGAAATGGCCCAGAGAAACAGCTCCTCCTTCTACTCCCTTCTGTGTCTCAGCACTGAAGACCCTATTCCTCAGGAGAATTTCCCAAAAGTCCTTTCTCAGTTTCCAACTGTCATTTCTACATTCCAATTTCCCCCAACAGTTCTTTTGTCCCACTCCCATAATTATAAAGGAGAAACTATTGGAACTTAAGGAGGACATAGATAGTAAAACTATAGTAGTGAGAGACCTGAACCTTCCTCTTTCAGCTCTAGATAAATCAAAACCAAAAATAAATAAGAAAGAGGTAAGAGATGTAAATGAAATCTTAGAAAAATTAGAGATAATAAACATATGGAGAAAAATAAATAGGGACAAAAAGCAATACACCTTCTTTTCAGCAGCACATGGTGATTTCATAAAGATCGGCCATGTACTGGGGCATAAAAACATTGCACACCAATGCAGAAAAGCAGAAATAATAAATGCAACTATTTTCAGATCATAATGGAATAGAAAATTATAATTATGAATGGTATATGGAGAAGCAATTCAAAAATTAATTGGAAATTAAATAATGATTCTCCAAAACTGGTTGGTTAAGGAACAAATTATAGATACAATTAATGATTTAATTGAAGAGAATGACAATGAGGAAACAACATACCAAATTTTTTTGGAATTCTGCTAAAGAAGTACTCAAGGGAAAATTTATATCCCTGAGTGCCCATATTAACAAAAAAGAGAAAGAGAGGATTAATAAGTTGGGCATGCAACTAAAAAAATACTAGAAAAAGAACAAATTAAAAATCATCACATAAAGACCAAATTCAAATCCTAAAAATCAAAGTATAAATTAACAAAATTGAAAATAAAAGAACTATTTAAATAGTAAATAAGACTAGGAGCTGGTATTTTGAAAAAAAGAGAAATAACATATTGGTTTATAGAATTAAGAAAAGGAGAGAATAAAATTAAGAGTATAATGAATGAAAATGATGATCTCACTTCTAATGAAGAGGAAATTAAGGCAATTATGAAGAATTATTTTCCTCAATTATATAGCAATAAACTTAGCAATATTGGTTAAATGGATGAATATTTACAAAAATATTAGTTGCCTATATTAACAGAAGAGGAAATAGAATACTTAATACCATATCAGAAAAAGAAATTAAATGAGCCATCAAAAAACTCTTTAAGAAAAAATCACCAGGGCCTGATGGATTCACAAGTGAATTATATCAAACATCTAAAGATCAAATAATTCCAGTACTCTACAAACTATTTGACAAAATAGGCAATAAAGAAGTTTTACCAAATTATTTTTATGATAAAAATATGGTACTGATTCCCAAGCCAGGAAGACCAAAAAACAGAGAAGAAAAACTATAGATCAATATCTTTAATGACCATATATGCAAAAGTATTAAATAAAATGCTAAGCTAAAAGACTACAACAAGTTATCACAAGTATTATTCACTATAACCAAGTGGGATTTATACTAGGAATACAAGGATGGTTTAATATTAGGAAAATCATCCACATAATTGACCATATAAAACACCAAACTAATAGAAATCACATGATTATCTCAATAGATGTGACAAAATACGACCCTCATTCCTATTGAAAACAGTAGAAATGAAAGGAATAGAAGGGCTTTTCCTCAAAATAATAAACAGTAATCATTTAAAATCATCAGCAAGTATCATCTGCAATGGGCATAAATTAGATGAAAGATGAGGCAAAGATGAAGGATGACCTCAAAAGAAAATCAGACCAGAAGGAGAAGTATGACCAAAATTCCAGGGATGAAATTCAGTCATTACAACTACAATACAACAACTAGAAGCAAACAATGTTACAAGGTAGCAGAAACTATAAAACAAAATCAAAGGAAGGAAAAAATTGAGAAAAATATGAAACACCTCATCCAAAAAATGGAAAATCTATAAAACAAGTCCAGGAGAGACAATTTAAGAATCATTGGTCTAACGGAAGATCATGAAAAAAGAAAAATCCTGGACATCATTCTACACGAAATTGTCCAAGAAAATTGCCCCAACATTCTAGACAAAGAGGGGAAAGTGGAGATTGGAAGAATCCACAGATCACCTCCTGAACCTAATCCCCAAATGACAACACCCAGGAATTTTATAGTCAAATTCAAGAACTATCAGACCATGAAAAAATCTTACAAGCTGCTAAGAAGAAGTCATTCAGATACCATGGAACTACAGTTAGGATAACACAGGATCTCACTACATCTACAATGAAGGTCTGAAAGGCATGGGGTATGATATTCTGGAAAGGAAGAGAACTGAGTCTACAATCAAGAATCAACTACACAGCAAAACTGACTATATTTTTGCAGGGGAAAGTATGGTCATTTAATAAAATAGAAGACTTCTCAGCATTCATAAAGAAAAGACTGAACTTGAACAGAATATTTGATGCCCAAACACAGAACTCAAGAGAATCACCAAAAGGTAATTAAGAAAGGGGAAAAAATAAAAAACAAAAACAAAAACACATTTTTAAGGGAACCAATAAGTAAAAATGATATGGATCCCTACAAGAAAAGGGGATATTGGTATTTCTTAAAAATTGTTATTATCACCTGTGTAGCTAGAAGAATTATACTTAGAGGGAACATTGATTAGCTGTATAGGATGAAGTAACAAGACATAAATATGCGTGTGTGAGTGAGTGTGTATAAACTAGAGGTAAAAAAAGAAAAGAGGCTAATACTAAAAGAAATGGCAAAAGAAACAAAATGGGGTAAAATTATATGTCATAAGGAAGCACATGGTGGGAGTGGAGGGAGAACACCATTGGAAGGGTAAAGAAGTTGGAGATAGGAAATATTTAATTCTTATGTGCATTGTAATTTACTCGAAGAGGGAAGAAAAATCAGATCCATTGGAGCAGAGAATTTATTTGCACCCTATAGGGAAGAATACGGGTAACAAATGGACTAGTGGGGAGGAAGCAGTACAAGGGAGGGAGATTGTGGGGGATAGTTAAAGAAAATAAGAGGGGAATAATAAGGGAGAAGGGATAGAAAGGGAAGTAAAATAAGGGTGGGAATTAGGGGTACTGATTAAAAACAAAGCACTGTTGTAGAAAGAAATAGTGAAAGAAGAAAGGGCAGGACTAAGTGTAGAAATACACAGCTGGTAATCATATCTCTGAATGTGAATGGAATGAACTCATTGATAAAATGCCAGCAAAAAGCGGTGTGGATTAGAAACCAAAATGCTACCATATATTATCTACAAACAACACAAATGAGGAAGTTAGATACACATAGAGTAAAGGTAAAGTGATGGAGCAAAATCTTTTGGGCATCAAATGAGAAAAAGAATGAATCATATCTGACAAAGCCAAAGTAAAATTAGATCTAGTTAAAAGAGATAGGCAAGGTCATTACATCCTGATTAAAGGCAGTATAGACAAAGAGGAAATATCAGTACTCAACATGTATACACCAAATGGCATAGCATCCAAATTTCTAAAGGAGAAATTAGTAGATCTCAAGGATAAAATAGATAGAAAAACTGTACTAGTGGGAGATCTGAACCTTCCTCTATCAGAACTAGAAAAATCAAACCAAAAAATAAATAAGAAAGAGGTAAGAGAAGTGAATGAAATCTCAGAAAATATTAGTTAGTAGATATATGGAGAAAAATAAATAGGGACAAAAAAGAATATACCTTCTTTTTAGCAGCACATACTACATTCACAAAGATTGACTATGTACTAGGGCATAAAAATATTGCAAACAAGTGCAAAAGGGCAGAAATCATAAATGCAACATTTTCACATCATAATGCAATAAAAATAATTAGCAAGGGTACATGGAGAGGTAAATCAAAAATTAAATGTAAAATAAATACTACTACTTGACAAAATCAATTAAAGAACAAATCATAGAAACAATTAATCATTTCATTGAAGAAAATGACAATGATGATACATCCTTTCAAAATCTATGGGATGTAGCCAACAAATTAAGAAAGGCAGAGGTCAATGAATTGGACATGTAAATAAAAAAACTAGAAAGTAAACAAATTAAAAATCCTCAGATGAAAACTAAATTAGAGATCCTAAAAAGTAGAAATTAATAAAATCAAAAGTAAAAGAACTATTGAATTAATAAATAAGAATAGAATATGGGTCTTTGGAAAAACATAAAATAGACAAAATACTGGCCAATCTAATTTAAAAAAAGGAAAGAAGAAAACCAAATTAATAGTATCAAAGATGAAAAGGCAATCATTAAAAACTATTATGCCCAATTATATGCCAATAAATATGGCAATTGAGGTGATGTAGATGAATATTTGCAAAAATATAAATTGCATAGTCTAATAGAGGAAGAATTAGATTACCTATACAGCCCCATATCAGAAAAAGAAATTGAACAAGCCATCAAAGAACTCCCTAAGGAAAATTCCCCAGGACCAGATGGATTCACAAATGAATTCTATGAAACATTCAAAGAATAACCAATCCCTACACTATACAACCTATTTAACAGAATAAGCAAAGAAGGAGTTCTACCAAATACCTTTTATGACACAAATGTATTAGTGATTCCAAAGCCAGGAAGGCCAAAAACAGAGAAAGAAGGCTATAGACAAATCTCGTTAATGAATATAGATGCAAAAACCTTAAATAGAATACTTGCAAAAAGATTCCAGCAAATGATCACTAGGGTTATTCATTATAATATGGTGGGATTTATGTCAGGAATGCAAGGATCACTCAATATTAGGAAAACCATCCAAATAAATAACCATATCAACAAGCAAACCAACAAAAATTACTTGATTGTTTCAATGGATGCAGAAAAAGCCTTTGACATAATATAATACTCATTCCTTTTGAAAACACTACAAAGTATAGGAATAGAAGGGCGTTTTCTAAAAATAATAAACAGCATATAACTAATACCATCAGCAAACATGTGCAATGGGGATAGACTAAAAGCCTTCCCAATAAGATCAGGAGTGAAATAAGGATGCCCATTATCACCTCTATTACTCAACATTGTACTAGAAACAGTAGCAGTAGCAATTAGAAAAGAAAAAAATTGAAGATATTAAAATAGGCAATGAGAGATCAAGCTATCATTCTTTGCAGATGGTATGATAGTCTATTTACAGAATCCTAGAGAATCAACTAAAAAGCTAGTCAAAATAATCAACTTTAGCAAAGTTGCAGGATACAAAATAAACCCACATAATTCATTAGCCATTCTATATAGTTCCAAGACATCTCAGCAGCAAGAATTAGATAGAGAAATTCTATTTAAAATCATCCTAGAGAGAGAAGCTGGGTAGCTCAGTGGATTGAAAGCCAGGCTCAGAAATGGGAGGTCCTTGCCTCAGACTCCTCCTAGTTGTGTGACCCTGGGCAAGACACTTGATCCCCATTGCCTAGCCCTTACTACTCTTCTGTTTTAGAACCAATACACAATATTGATTCTGAGACAGAAGGTAAGGGTTTAAAAACAATAAAACAAATCATCCTAGACATTATAAAATACTTAGAAATCTATCTGTCAAGACTATCACAGGAACTATATGAACAGAACTACAAAATACTCTCCACACAATTAAAACTAGATCTAAATAATTGGAAAAACAATTGTTCATGGGTAGGATGAGTTAACATAATTAAAATGACAATCCTACTCAAACTAATTTATTTATTTAGTGCCATACCCATCTAACTACCAATTTGTTTTTCTGAATTAGAAAAAATAAACATAACAAAGTTCATTTGGAAGAACAAAAGATGAAGGATATCCAGGGAAATAATGAGAAAAAATATGAAGGAAGGTGGCCTTGCAGTACCAGATCTCAATCTATACTGTAAAGTAATGGTCACCAAAAGAATATGGTACTGGCTAAGAGACAGAAGGAGGATAAGTGGAATAGACTTGGTTTAAGTGACTTCAGCAAGACAGTCTATGATAAGCCCAAAGATCCCACCTTTTGGGATAAAAATCCACTATTTGATAAAAAAAAACTGCTGGGAAAATTGGAAGATATTATGGGAGAGATTGGGTTTGGATAAACATCTCATGCTCTACACCAAGATAAACTAAGAATGGATGAATGACTTGAACATAAGGAAGGAAACTAAATAGGTGGACACAAAATAGTATACATGTCAGATCTTTGGGAAAGGAAAGATTTTGTTTTTCTTTTTTACTCTTGCTTGGTCTTAAAAGCTTTCTGAAAATCAGAAGGGAAGGAACAAATTGGGGGGGAAATCTTCATAACAAAAACCTCTGACAAATGTCTAATTACTCAGATTTAAAAATAGCTAAATTAATTGTACAAAAAATCAAGGCATTCCCCAATTGATAAAAGGGACATGAATAGGCAATTTTCAGATAAAGAAATCAAAATGATTAATAAGCACATGAAAAAGTGTTCGAAATCTCTTATAATCAGAGAGATGCAAATCAAAACAACTCTGAGGTATCACCTCACATCTAGCAGATTGGCTAACATGACAGCCAAGGAAAGTAATGAATGTTGGAGGGAATGTGGCAAAGTCTAGACATTAATGCATTGCAGGTGGAGTTGTGAATTGGTCCAACCATTCTGGAGGGATATCTGGAACTATGCCCAAGGGGCGATAAAAGACTGTCTGCCCTTGTTCCAGCCATAGCACTGCTGGGCTCGTACCCCAAAGAGTTAACAAGGAAAAAGACATGTACAAGAATATTCAGAGCTGTGCTCTTTGTGGTGGTAAAAAAATTGGAAAATGAGGGGATGCCCTTCGATTGGGGAATGGCTGAAGAAATTCTGGTATCTGTTGGTGATGGAATAATATTTTGCTCAAAGAAATAATGAACTGGAGGAATTCCATGTGATTTGGAATGACCTCCAGGAATTAATGCAGAGTGAGAGGAGCAGAACCAGGAGAACATTGTACACATAGAGTGATACATTGTGGTATAATCGAATGTAATGGACTTCTCCATTAGTGGCCATGCAGTGATCCAGAACAGCTCTGAGGGTTTATTATTTTGTTGACAATAACAATGATTCACATTTGATTATCCCTATGACATTACTAATGTTGTGTGCACTTTTCTCCTGCTTCTGCTCACTTCACTTTGAATTTTTTCATATGTCTTCCCAGATTTTTCTGAAATGACCTTTTTCATCATTTCTTATATCAAAATAATATTGTATCAAAATTATATGCCACAATTTCTTTAACCATTCTTCACTTGAGGGGCTTAACCTCAATTTCAAATTCTTTGCCACTATAAAGAGAGCTGCTACATATATTTTTGTACAAATAGGTCCTTTTCCTTTTTTTGATCTCTTTGGGATACTGACTTATTAGCACTGCTAGAACAAAAAGTATGCATAAGTTTTATAGTCTTTTCAGTTATAATTCCACATTACTTAATTAATAAATTAATTCAGTTCACAACTCATTCAACAGTACATTGATGTACATTTTTTATATTCCATACAATATTTGTTGTTTTCCTTTTCTATTATGTTAGTAATTCTGATAAATGTGAAGTCACATCTCAGAGTGGTTTAATTCATATTTCTCTAATCAATAGTGATTTAGTAATCAACAGCTAAGAACTTAAGTATTATTAACAAGGCAAAAAATTAGAAGAACTCCAGGGATATCATAATTAGAAGAATATCCATTATTATAGAAGGAATATGTGGCATCTGAATGCAAATTGAAACATACTCTACTAAACAAATTTACTATATTTCTTCAGTGATATTTTTTCTCTAGCGTTAGTAAAATATATCTCATTCCACAATATTATGAACATGGAAATGTCTAACATATTACCTGCCTTCTTGGGAATTGGGGAAAGGTAGAAAGGAGTGAGAGAACAATATTGTGAAATGTAAGAAAATTAATATGACAAAGTGCATCAAGATGAAACTTGGAAATATATGTCATAATTTAACGCATTTTTCATGTGATTAATGATAGTTTTGATTTTTTTGAAAACTGCTATTTCTCTTTCATATTCTTTTAAATTTAAGTCAGTTATCTATGTAAAATGTGGTCTTTATCAGAGAAGCTTCCTATAATCTCCACCCCCCCCCAAGTTTTGCTTTCCTTCTAATCTTGGCTGGATTGCTTGTGCAAAATTTTTTTTTACTTAATCTAACCAAAATTATCCATTTCACATTCCATAATGATCCTTATCTCTTATTTCCTCATTAATTCTTCCCTTTTCTTTTCATGTGTTCTGAATTTGTTTATATTATCACCCTTCATTTTTAAATTATTTATACATTTTTACCTTATCTTAGTATAAATTGTCAAACTCTAGCCTGTACCTAGTTTTTTCAAATTGTTTTCCAGTTTTCCCAACAATTTTTGTCAAATACTGAGTTTTTGTCCCAAAATATTTGATCTTCATGTTTATCAAACACTAGATCACTGCAGGCATTTTCTAGTGTGTGTATATCTAATCCATTCCACTGATCCATAACTATTTCTCAATCAATTAAGAGATTTTTTAATGATTACCAACTTGTAATACAGCTTCAGATCTGGTCAAGCTGGGTCACCACACTTCCTATTTTTTTTATTGATGTCCTTGATATACATGCCCTTTGCTTTTTCCAGATGAATTTTATTATCATTTTGTCTCTCTCTAGAAAATATTTCTTGGGAATTTTATTGATATGGCTTTGAATAAGTGAATTACATTGGGCATAATTATCATTTTTATTATTTTGGCTCAGCATAGCAAGAAACAATTAATATTTTATTCCAATTTTTTGAGCTATCTTTCTGTGAAAAAATACATTTTTAATTGTGTTCATATATTTCTTGTCAGGTAGACTCCCAAGTATTTTATATGGTCAACAGTCATTTTAACTTGAATTTCTCTATTCTATTCCTGTACTTTTTTTAGTGAAATACACACACTGTGACAGAGGCTGGCACTAGGGGGGAAAGTGCCAAGCCGAAGAATATATAAAATAGATCACCTCAACGGGGGAGGGGACACAGGAGTGGAATCCTGAGGAGAGAAAGCTCTGCTTGGAGAACAGTTAGAGTCTCTCAGTCTTGAGAAGCTGAAGAGAGAAGGTGGGAAAAAGACTTTCTCCTGAAGGTTACCCATTTTTCCAGCTGGTGACTGGAAATCTTTCCCCTCAACACTTCCCAATTGAAGGGACTTCTGAAAAGAAATCTGAGCAGATTTTACCTCAGCTCCTGTTGCCTAGGGGTGAGTCAACCTGATGTTCTCTTAGGGATCTCAGGCTGCCAAGGCCTGAGTTCCCCCCAAACTCGAGGAGGGAGGGGAAAGGGTTTAGATAGAGACAGGGTCCCCCTTTCCCTACTTTACTTTTTCCATTCTTCCCTTCCCATTATTCCTTTTGTATTACCTGATAGTTAACATTAAAAGTTATCTGTTCCCCAAGCTGAGTGTGAGTGAATGGATCAAGAGGAGATCTTTTGGTCTCGAGTGGTGGAGGGGGATGAGGTTGTGGCCTGATGTCGGCATTCACAAGAGATCGACGTCATTCATCTTCAAAGGTGGTGGCGGCATGGTGAATGTGGGTTCGCCAGCTGCTTCTGACAGAGGCAGCAAGTTCTAGTTGCTTTGGTGTCATGCCAGCCCACTTCACGTTGGACTTTAGCTGATCCTTGAATCTTCTCTTTGGTCGGCCTTGTTTCCTGAGTCCAGCTGACAGTTCACCATAGAATACCTGTCTTGGTATTCACTGTGGGTCCATGCGGATGATGTGTCCAGACCATCGTAGCTGGGTTTGGAGGACCAGGACTTCGATGCTGGTGGAGTTGGCTCTGTGGAGAACTTCCTGATTGGTGATTCGGTCCTGCCATCGGATCCTCATGATTGACCAGAGGGAGCGTTGGTGGAATTGCTCCAGCTGCTTCATGTGCTTCCGGTACAGTGTCCATGTCTCACACCGTACAGGAGCGAGCTGAGGACCACTGCGTTGTATGCTTTGAGCTTCGTCGCAGTGGTTACACCGCTGTGTTGGAGGACTTTGCAGCGCAGCCGCCCGAGTGCCTGGCTGGCCTTTTGGATCCTGGCATTAATCTCGTGGTCTAGGGACCCGTCATTGGCGATGATGCTGCCCAGGTACTTGAAGGTGTTGATGTTAGAAAGCTGCGTGCCATCGATTGTAATGCACAGCTGGTTCGTTGGCCTCCCTGGTGCAGGTTGGAACAGCACCTCTGCTTTGCTGAGGCTGATAGTCAGGCCAAACAGTTTTGTTGCGGTGGAGAACCTGTCCACAATGGTTTGGAGATGATTTTCCTGGTGGGCCATGAGAGCACAGTCATCTGCAAAGAGAGCTTCCAGGATGACTCTCTGTTGTCTTTGTTTTTGCAGTCAAGAGGCGAAGGTCAAATAGTGAGCCATCCAGTCGGTATTTGATGTAGACGCTCAGGTCTACATCCATCACAGCATGTCGTAATACTTGGGTGAAAAATAGGTTGAATAGTACCAGAGCGAGGACACAGCCTTGTTTCATGCCATTGGAGATGTTGAAGCGATCGGAAGTCTCTCCACTAGATAGGACTTCCCCTGTCATGTCGACATGAAAGACCTGGATCAGTTTGACGAATTTTGCTGGGCAGCCAAGCTTGCTAAGGATCACCCACAATGCGTCCCTGTTCACTGTCTCAAAAGCTTTTGTCAGGTCTATGAAGACAATGTAGAGACTCAGGTTCTGCTCAAGGCATTTTTTCTGCATTTGCCTCACTGTGAAGACCATGTTGATGGTGCTGCCATCTGGTTGGAAGCCACATTGTGATTCAGGTAGGTTCTGCTCTGAAACAGATGACAGGAGTCTGTTGAGTATAACATGGGCGAGGATCTTTCCGGCAGTGGAGAGTAGTGAGATGCCTCTGTAGTTGTCACAGGCTGCTCGTGAGCCTTTGTTCTTATATAGGGCTATGATGGAGGCATATCTGAATTCTGGGGGCATTTCTTCCTCCTCCCATATGCTGGTCAGCACTATGTGGAATGCCTGGAGCTCCTTTCCATTTAAGGCCTTGTACACCTCGGTTGGGATCCCGTCTTTACCAGGTGCCTTGCCTGCATTCATTTGTTGAATGGCTTTTTGAACTTCCTCTATTGAAGGAGGGACGTCAAGTTGTTCAATGGTGCAGTTTTGGGGGATCTGATCAAGGGCGCTTTGGTCGACTGAAGAGGGTCGGTTGAGAAGCTGACTAAAGTGTTCTTTCCACCTGTTGCTGATGACTTTTTTATCTTTTATGAGAGTGTCACCATCAGAGGATAGCAAGGGAGTGGTGGTGGGTTTTAATGGCCCATAGACAGTCTTGAGGGCACTGAAAAATTGTTTATAGTTTTTCAACCTTTTTTTCCCACCATTGGTCTTGCATCTTCCTGATCTCATGCTGCACCGTGGCTTGGAGAAACTTGAATCTGTCCTTTTTAGGAGCAGAGTTTGGGTTATTTTGCCACTCCATAAAGGCTTTGTTCTTCTTGTTCAATAGGTCTTCAATAGCAGTGTTGTTCTCGTAGAATAACAGGTAATACAAAAGGAAATAATGGGCAGGGAAGAATGGGAAAAGGAAAGTGGGGAAAGAGGGTCCTTGTCTCTATCTAAACCCTTTCTCCTCCCTCTTTGAGTTTGGGGGGAATTCAGGCCTTGGCAGCCTGAGGCCCCTGAGAGAAAATCAGGTTGCCTCACTCCTGGGCAATAGGAGCTGAGGTAAAGTCTGCTCAGATTTCTTTTCAGAAGTCCCTTCAATTGGGAAGTGTTGAGGGGAAAGATTTCCAGTCACCAGCAGGAAAAATGGGTAACCTTCAGGAGAAAGTCTTTTTCCCACCTTCTCTCTTCAGCTTCTCAAGACTGAGAGACTCTAACTGTTCTCCAAGCAGAGTCTTCTCTCCTCAGGATTCCACTCCTGTGTCCTCTTCACCATCAAGGTGATCAACTTCACATATTCTTCAGCTTGGCACTTTTTCTCTAGTGCCAGCCTTTGTCACAACACACACACACACACACACACACACACACACATATAAATTCTAGTAATTAATGTGGGTGTGTTTTACATACTACAATTTTGCTAGTTGTTAATTATTTAATTATTTTAACTATTTTTGTATATTCTCTAAGTAAACCAACACATCATCTAGAAATCATGATAGTTCTATTTCCTAGTTGCCTATTCTATTTTCTTCAATGATCTAGCATTTTTATCAAAATAATCACTAGAATTGGTGATATTGGATATCCTTGATTCACATCTGATTTTACTAGGCAGGGTTCCAGCCTATACACCTTACACATAATGCTTACTGATGATTTTAAATAGATATTACTTATTTTAAAAAAGAGTTCCATTTATTTTTATGATTTCTAATATTTTCAATAGAAATGAATGCTTCAATCTGTCAAAAATGTTCTGCATCTATCTAGATAATTTTATGATATTTTATTATCAATTATACTGATATTTTTCCTAATAATGAACTAGTCCCACATTCCTAGTTGAAATCCCAATTCATTATGCTGTGTGGTCTTTCGGTTTATGACGTAATACTAAATTGTTGGTATTTCATTTAAATTTTTGTATAAGTTTTTATTAGGGGAATTAGAATATAATTTTCTTCCTCTGTTCTTGCTTTTCTTGTTTAAGACATCAGGAATATATATATATATATATATATATATATATGTCACAAATGGATTTTTGTAGTACTCTTTCCCCATTTTAAAAAATATTTTATGTACTACTGAAATTAACTTTTTGCTGTAAATGTTAAGGGGCATCCATCTTAAATCAAGAGCTAGCATTTTCTGTAATGGAGATAAACTAGAAAGCTTCTCAATAATATGAATGATGAAGCATAAACTTTCATTAAAATATTTTATTGTTATTTTTTAATAACGATTTTTCATCTAAGTTTTTTAAAGTTCCAAAGACAATTCAAATTGTCTCCCTTCCTTCTTCCCTTCCCCTATCTGGAGCTGACAAGCAATTCAATTTATATTTTCATGCAAAACATATTTCCATATTATTTGACTAAAAAATTGATAAATCATATGCTTTCATCTTTAGATTTCCATTTTCATCACTGTTATTCAGTACTATATTAAAAATTCTAGTTCCTGCAGTAAGACCAAGATAAAAAGAAAGTAATTAGAGAAATTAAATAGACAAAGAGGAAAATAGTTAGCCCTTTTTTGCAGATGATTCTATAGTTAAAGAAACCTATAGAATCAACTAAAATGGTTTGAGAGAACTGTAGAAATTAAATCAAATTTATTTCATCTATAATATAACTAAATTTCTTTTATGTTTAATTATATATTTGGTCCAATTTATGTTGTGAGAACTAACATAAATCATTAGCCTTTCAATGTAATGCAACATCGCTCTTTTGATATATGATGTTCTCTTGGTTCTACTTATTTCATTTTATATTGCTTTATATAAATCTGCTGAGATTTTCACCCCCCAAAACATTAATGATTATAACTCATTCTAGTATAATAATATCCCATTATAATATATATATACGTATATATGTATATATATATATATATATATATATATATATATCACAACTTATTTGATCATTCCTCAGTTGCTAGGAAGCCCTTAAAATTTTGAACTATTTTCCACTACAAAAAGAGCTTATAATTTTTTTTTCAAATACGTCCTTTTTGTTTTCTTTAATTTCTTTGGGACACAAAATTGTTATTTGTGGGTCAAAGGGTATGAACAGTTGCAAAATTTTCTATAGAATTATTGAAAGAGGTCTCAATTATCCAATAGTGTATTAATATCCCAATTTCTTCACTTTATTTTCAGTCATGTTAGCCAATCTTATAGGTGATTAGGCATATCATAGAGCTATTTTAATCTGAATTTTCCCCATCAATAGTGATTTACAGCATTTTTATGTGACTAGTGGTAGCTTTTATTTCTTATTAAACTGCATATTCATATTTTAATAATTTATTAGTCTGTCAATAGCTCTTATTATTTTCATTTCTTTCTGTTTTAGAAATGAAGCCTTTATCAGAGAAACTCAGTGGATTTCTTTTCCATTTTATACTTTTTTAAATAATATTAGCTTCATTGGGTTTTGTTTATGAAAAAATGTTTTTAATTTCATATAATAAAAAGTTTCCATTTTACTTCGTTATCCCCTCTATTTCTAATATCAGCAGTGACTCCCTATCTATAAATTTGAAAATTATATTTTCCCATGATTTCCAAATTTACTTATTACCTCATATTTTATATCTGAATCATGTATCCATTTTTGGCCTTATCTTGGTGTATTATGTGAGATGTCAGTTTCTACTTTGTTTCTTCCATTTTTCTCAGCAATTTTTATTTTTATGTTTTTACTTGTTTATTTTCATATTTATTAATATATTTTATTGTGTTTCATTTTTATTTATTTTATTATTTTGTATTATATTATTATTATTATTATTATTATCCCACTATTATTATTTATGTATTTATTATTATTTTCCCAGTCAGTATTATATATTGTATAACTAATGTACACTACTGATCTACCTCAAAAGACTTAACTATTCTGATCAGGACAGAACAATTCCAAATGATATTCAGAGAGAAAATTGAACAACTCTGATTACAAATTAAAGTAAATTTCATTTATTTGTTATATAGCTAATATTAAAATATATTTCATATGATTTCACATGTCAGTATCAAATTACTTGCTTTCTCTAAATAAGGGAAGATTATGAGGGAAAGAAATAATTTGGAACTCAACTTTAAAAATGTTTAAACATTTATCTAAAATTGGAAAATATTAAATGAAATAAATTAAATATAATAAAACAAAATAAAAATAAAGTTCTCATTCATCTGAAAAATTTTCGCATTATATTCTTGGATTTTAAAAAATATCAGTTAACAACAAAATTTGCCTATCCACTATATATTTTATTATCCAGAAATAGGTGATCATCACCTAAATAAAGTTTATTTTAAACACATACCTTCCTTCTTGGAATCAACACTATGAATTTTTACCAAGGCAAATGAGTAGTAAGGACTAGGCTTTGGGGGTAAATGACTTGCTCAGGGTCACACGGCTAGGAATGTCTACGGTCAGATTTGGAACCAGGGCTTTTCTTCTTTAAGCCTGGCTCTCAAAGCACTGAGTCAACTAGCTACCCCCTAAATAACTTCTGACCTGTGCCATTACTGAGGTATAATGTTATCACCCCTTATTTAATCATTTCCTAAATCGTATCATATCAAACTTACACCTTTCTTAGTTGTTTTTTACACAAAGCTATGAGTTAATTTTTCATTAAAAAATGTTTTGTAACAGGCAGCTGGGTAGCTGAGTGGATTGAGAGCCAGGCAAATGACAAGAGGACCTAGGTTAAAATCTTACCTCAGACACTTTCTAGTTGTGTGACCCTGGGTAAGTCACTTAACTCCCATTGCCTAGCTCTTACCACTCTTCTACCTTGAAACCAATACATAGTATTTATTTTAAGGTGGAAGGTAAAGGTTTATTTTTTTCAATTTAATGTAGAAATTGCCAAATTTTGCTTTTTTTCTACTGAACTGTTTATCCTAGGTAAGAAAATATAGATTGTCTTCCAATTTATCCCTAAAAGGGTCTCCTCTATTAGACATCATACTAGAGTATCCCAAACATTTTCATGACATTCTTGTGCATAGGTGGTGAGATTTTTCTAGATTCCACTTTCTTGAGATACTATATTTTAATTAGCATTAAATTCTAAAATATAGCAAGAGGTCTTTAAAAGATAAAGTACTATTAAACTTATTTTTCCTATTCCTTAATAACAATAAGAACATGGAAAGAAGAGAAGATTTATGTTCTAGACACACTTCCAAATGATTTTTTTCTTATTTATCAACTGGGAATGGAAAAAAGAATCTATATAATATTAATAGAAAATCATCATGTAACTCATATCAGAATACCATTTTTAAAAACAATCAACTAGTATTATATATCTCAATGGAATCTCAGTCTCAACTGAGATTCCATTGGCCTGTAGATCTGTATTAAGACTCTTTCCTATTGTGACTATTGAATATCTAGTAATAAGTTGCCTTTCCATAGAACTTTGAAAAGTGTCTGAACTCTTTCTTCAATACCTAACAGGAATTTGTGTTCTAAGTTCCCCAAGCAAGAGGAGAATTTAGAACACAGGCAAAGTCATTAGCTACTGAACTACTGCACGTTGAGAGAGGCTTTTCATATCTCTATGCTTGATTTAAATGGAAATGATGGTGGGGTGGGGGATAAATCTTAGCTGAACAAACAAGGACCGGAATTATGGAATATATGCCAGAAAAAGCATTGGAAAACTGGAGAACAGACTTCCTCATCATTAAAGAATGACTTCACTAGAATTAGAGATTCTAGTTATAAACTTGTGAAATGCTAGATTAGAAATAGATGAGAGATTCCTTAGTTCAATGTCCTCCTGGTATATAAAAAGAAAAAGAAAATGAGTCAACCTCTGTCCAATAAATAGGTGAAGTGATATAGAAAAAGTCACAAGACCAGAAGGGGTAGGATCCTGAATGCAAACCTGATTCCAAACTCTTTTTCTAGGTTCTTTCCACTCACATTATATAATGTCATCATATAAACTAGGTAATTATGTGAATCGTTTTAATTTATTCCCATTTTAAAGAGAAATCTATAAAAATGTAATAATTGAAATTTATTATTCATTATTTTAATCCTGATGAATTATTTTTAAAAAATCAAGAAATCCTTAAAGTTCAGGGACCCTATAAATATGTTTCAAAGAAATATATGATTATTAGGGAACTATATCTAAATTACAGTAGTTAATATATTTTTTAAAATATACTAGGTTAAAGAATATAAGAATTTATGTATGTTAAGAACACTGAATTTATCAGTTATAACAAGAAATTTTTCCTAAAATGACCTTAACTCAGAAACTGTCACCAAATTAGTGAAATTAGTAGTAAAAGTAATAAGGTAAAAATGACAAGGTATAGAGATTGAAAATAATATTGTATTTGAAACAAACATTTCTAGAAATTTTATCTTTCTTTGATTCTTCATATTTATTTAATTTGCATTTCAGAAAAAAAAATTGAATGATACTAATAACTCTTATGCCTCCAATGGAAGGAGAGAAAATTAATATTCATACTTTTACTTTGGATAACTAAAGGTCCTTTAGAGGTAGATATGAAACATGTATTTCTATAAGCAAGAAAATATTCTAAAGACTACAATCATGCCCCTTGGTACAAAGGAAAATACTTTCCTTGTGAAACATTTTCTTGCAGGTTTTTGTGGTAGGAGAATATAAAATAAATATAGTTTTCTGACCTTAACCAGTATATAAGTAATTCCATTATTTTTCACATCTGTAAAAGGTAATGATATTCCTGATAGTTATACATGAGAATCCTACTACCAAGTCCTAATTATGGGGAAGTGATGTGTTCCAAAATCAACCTTCAAAGAATTTGTTTGCATTTCTGATACTACATTAAGATGTCTTCTAGGACTTTTTTTCATTATCTTGACAGAAAAAAGGTTTCTTTTCCCCAGGAGATACACAAGGAACCATGTTTGCTTTATAGAGAGCCCTTTAAATAGACTACAGAATGACTTTTAGTACTCTGAAAGTTATATTTTGGATTTTTACAAAGTACATTTTAAAAATATTTTTTAAATTCACCAAATTGTAAAAATTAGGAAAGATAATTTTCTAATAATTTTACCTTTATTAACTTAAAATGGGAAACTATGTAGATACTACTCACATATTTCTTGCCATGTTTCCATTATTATCTCAATATTCAAAGAGATTCAATTAATAATCTCAATTTTTGAGAATATCGAAATTGAATATTTCAAGTAATAGTTGATGTGCTGAAACTACAACTATCTTAAATATACTGGATTTGGTGTCCAAATCATTGAAAACATCATTTCAAGGTGGGGCTGACCTTTTCAAGTATTTCTTGTTGTCCTGTTGCCATTGTCTGCCTGCAGCATTGTTTCCCCTGTTTTCATCATGTGGGGAGGTGGGAGTAGGTTATGAAGCTTCTGTTAAGAGAATTAGAAAACTTTTTAACAATATTGTATTTACCTCATGATGTCCAAAATACACTGAACACGATGCTGGAGATATGAAAAGGAAGACATTACTCCATGAGTATGAGCCATATGGAAAAATTGGATGGAAGGCAAAGAGGATTTGATAGATGGGAGATGTTCATAGAAAAAATATATGTGGAAGGACAATGGAAATGAATAGATATCTATCTATATTCATATCCATATCCATCTTTCATTCTCACTTTCTCTTCCCCCCCTCTCTCTATATATGCTTATATCACAACACTAACCCTCCTCAATATGTTGAGTTTTATATCTTATTAAATGCATCAAATAGAGAAGAAATAGATAAAAGAACAGGGTTCACTTCTTATATTTCATTCTCCTTTATTTCTAAGATTTTAAATTGAAGAGTAAGCATAGGTCTCCTTAGATTAAAGCAATATTTCTCACCTGGAGGTCTTTATACTCATGGAATCCTAGGTACGTTACACAAAGAAAGGAGGAAGTTGAGGAGCAGCAGGGAGATAAGACTTATCAGGCAACAGTTGATTAGAACTGATCCAACTGCCAAAGGAAATGTTCAGTTGAACCAGATAACAAGTTCATTTATCTAAACTAAGAAGAAAATAATAATTAAATTTCATTTTTAGGGGATTTTGGTCAAATATATAGAAAATGTTTCACAAAATATACACTAGGAGAGTTGCACGGGGTCCTGAAAGTGAGCATCTAGTGGTCACAAAGCTTCCATTAGATGTAAGGTGTCTTAAACCAATATCTTCCTAAAATGGAAGTCAAGCCTTTATTCATTACTTTGAGATAGTTCTCAGAATTTCACACAGTGGCAAAGAAATATCTAGATTCCATTTCAGAGCCTCTAGTACTTCTCAGCTCTGCTACTATACCTTCCCTCTATTTCAGATCTCAGGAGGAAAAAAGTCTTATTAGGAAAAGGCTAAGAGGAATAAATGCTGGATTGTTAGTCCAAAAGATTTGGTCCCTAATGTGCCTAATTATTTGGTCAAGCGATTGTATGGCCTTGGAAAATTTACCTCCAAATATAGCATAATATATCTTGTTTAGATTAACTGAATCACTGCAACAGTGATGTTGGGGAGAAGTTTGAAAGCAGAACACAGTTCATATAATGGCATTTAGGGTCATTGCTTGGCAGCTGGAACAGTCAGATTCAGCTCCTTGCTGCTTTAGAAGTCAACAGCCAATGAATTCCATGAACATAACTTCAGACTAATGATGGAAGACAAAAAAAACAACAACTATAAATAGACTTGAGACATAATTCACAATGTAAGACTAATGACTTTACCGACCACAATAAACTTGTTTTTGAGATATTATTTTCAAAAGTCATATTGGAAAAAAGATTGTAGGACTACAAAGTTGAAAACAAATCTGTCCCAAACCCTAAACACATTTAAGAAATAATGGATTTAAACTCTATCTAATTACTTTTTTAATAAAATGACATTGTGATTATAATAATCAATAAAAACGTATCAAAACAAAAGTTATTACATAGTACTCAAGTTAGTAATGAAAGTATTAACAAATGAGGAAATAGTAAATGTACAACATTTACAACAATAAAAAAATTCCTATGACATTTGAGAAAGATATTTTTAGTTACGGGGTGGGGAATGAAGAAAATGTTCTTAAGTTTGTTTTTTTTTAATGGGCTTTTTTGCAACTTTAAAAAAATATTGCTTCTAAAATTAAGCTGTAATCTGTGCCTCTATTCACAGAATCTTTATATTTAGTTTAAACTAAGTAAGGGAGAAGGAAAGAAGTACGAGTCCATATATTTATATTTTATAGCAATTATTTAGAACATTTTTTCTTAACAGAATCTCTCAAAGCTTCTTAAAAGTATGACAAAAGATCATCAACTCACTCTGCCAAAAATGTCAAGGAACGTCATTGTATACAGCAGAAGTATGACAGATTTCTGATATTGGGTAGTCGTACACAAAATACAAATACTCCAAGAACGCCCTACTTTATAACTATCACTGTTTCTTTACATGTCTTCATAATGAGGTATACACATGGTCATGTGTCTCTATTTCAAACGAGGGATTTCATGAATGAAACAGAGTCCCAGAACGGATAGCAGACGTAATTGGGTGGATACACACATACTCACATACACTATGAACTTCAAAGATTTATAATAATTTCATACATATACTCTCCCTGAGGCAATAAAATGTTAAAGGCCATCGGAATGTCAATAGATTGTCTTCATGGGCTTCTCTCCTCAACATCCTGCAAATAAATCCTTGCTTCATGCTGACTCTTAGGTGAGGAGAATCTCTTCATTTAAATAGTGGTTTATCCTCGGATGATGAATGGTTTATAATTGTTTATATTTGTGGCGCTTTCAACATAGCAGAGTTGCTACACTTTATGTTCTACACTGGGACAGCCTTCAAGAAGTCAGTTTTCTCTATGTCATTCTGGGAAATTAAAACAGGATTTTAATGATTTATAAACAAACTCGGATCCGTTGTTTTACCGGGAGTGCCTGATTACCCTGCAAAAACAGTTACTGAGTCATTTCAGTATTCCACAAATCCATTTCTGCCAAAAATGGGATGACAATTATCTCATTTGATTAAACACGGTCCTCGGCCATGTTAGCCAAACCAAATTGAAACCATCAAGAAATTATCTAATGTAGTTTTAAAAATGTATGTGCTATAAATAAATATTGATCTAGACTCATTACCAGATTCATAAGCATTTATGAATAGAGAGATGGATAGAGGTTGAGAAATAATTAGACTGCAAAGCATTTCTAGAGCTGATTTTCCATTCAGCTGCCTCTGGCCTCGCCACCAAGGCTCCCCAGAGATCAAAGTATCGGAGAGAAAAATGCAGTTCCCACATGTACAGATATGAGAATTCAGAGCCCGAAATACTCCTCACACTGCTTTAAAAGCCCATCACCTCTACCTCCAGGGCTATGTTCGGCTGGCTCTGGCACTGTGTTATCACTCAGGGATGCCCACTCTGACAGCAGTCTGGTCTAACCCCCACATGACTCCTAGGCTCCTACCAGGGGATGGGCAGGATCAAAGCTCCCTAAATAATTGCTTCACCCATTATTTCTACTTTTTCTACTTTCAAATACTACTTTGCCATGTTCTTTTTAGCTGGAATGCTACAAAGCTTATTCAAATAGTGAAATTTTTGGACTGCCTTAACATTACTCACTTTGATACCTTGATAGTCTCAGTTCCAAGGATGTTCATCATCTCTACCAAGAGAGCAAGAAAGAGTTCATCTGTCTTATCACCAAATTCTTCCTGGCTTTCAATTAAGTCATTTTTTTCCCTTTTTTAACACCAATCAACTTTTGGGAATCCTAATTAAACTTAAAAATATTAATAACAAAATTTAAAGTAAATCTAAACATCAAATTCTCTCATTAACAAAATACTGACATCAAACTTTCTACTACCATATATTGGGGAGAAAATGAAAACCATGGTATTAGGAAATATTTTCTATTTTACACACACACACAGATGCACACACATGTAAAATTCATTTACCACAGAATGTAGACATAGATGAAAAAGGCACATAATGTGCCTAACTGTTGGGGTTAAGAAACTCATAACATAAATCACATTCCCATGAAAATTGCTACCTAAGTGCTTAGCCAATAAAATATATTATTAAGATAATTCTCAAATATCCTTGGAACACAGCCAATAAAAATTTCTGGTATTGGCCAAAGTAAATTATAATGCCTACTCAACCAATCATCCCCTTTGTCCAAAAAAAAAAAGCAGCTTTGAGTTTTCAGGACCAAAATATTATATTAGAATGCCTGAGAGCCCAAAAGAAAGAGAAACAAAACAAGAAAAATTAATAACCTCTCTAAAAGGTTAAGTGTATTTACATTTAATTAATATAGGATAATATCTATTCATATATCTTTCATATATAGGAAGGAAGGATGGAAGGAAGGAAGGAAGGAAGGAAGGAAGGAAGGAAGGAAGGAAGGAAGGAAGGAAGGAAGCAAGCAAGCAAGCAAGCAAGCAAGCAAGCAAGCAAGGAAGGAAGGAAGCAAGCAAGCAAGCAAGGAAGCAAGGAAGCAAGCAAGGAAGCAAGCAAGGAAGGAAGAAAGATCCTTAGGAAGAAAGAGAGAGGAAGAGAGGAAGGCAGTAAGGGAGCAAGGAAGGCAGTAAGGGAGCAGGGAAGGAAGGAAGGAAGGAGGTAAAGAATGAAGGAAGGGAGAGAAGAAAATTGTAATCTAAGAATAAAAGTTATAAATTATAAATCAAAATATTATTATTATTATTTACCTTAGAAAAGATCATTTGTATTTTAAAAGAGACACCACGAAGTATAGCAACTAATTAGCTTCATTACTACACGTATTTAAGTTCAGAAACTGTCAGAATAGTTTCAGTTCTAAACTTTATTTATGTAAGTTGGGCAGCATCTTAGTGAGGATTCAATAACAGAGACTAATTTCAGGGAGCCTGGAATAATTTTAATTCTTTTTCAATCATATATGACTCTGACCCTATTTGGGAATTTTTTGGCAGATACTGGCATGGTTTGTCATTTCCTTTTCCAGCTGATTTTACAGATGAGGAAACAGAGGCAAAGTTAAATTAATTGGAGAGGATAACACATCTAGTGCTTAAATATGAGGACAGATGGGAATTCAGAAAGAAAACACAAAGCCCAGTACATTATCCACTGCATCATTAGCTGTCCCTTGGCCTAATTGGAAGTTTAAAACAACAGACTCCAGGGCCATAATAATAGTCTTGAATTCTAAGCACATTTCCCTAGATCCACATTGTGAGATTTAGCTGGTTATTTCACCACACCACAAACTGCATTTCAAAAAGAAGAGAAAATGCAAAAGCAACTGCATGTGAGGCAACAGCAAAATTATTTAAAAACAGCAGAAATGCTGCTATGTATCTTGAATACACACATTGATATTATATTTTTATTTCACAATTTTAACATGAGTTTTTTGAAGGCAGAAGTAAATTTTCAGCTCACTCTTTTTATATTCTCTCTTTCATTTTATTTTTATTCTTGTAAAAAGGAATTCTTTAATTTCATAGGGGACCTAGAGGTCGTTTTTTGATAGAGATGTGCAGGGATTAACCAGCCCACAGTGACAGGAAGTAGAAACTGGACAAGAATTTCAGACTGACAGTTAAGGCTGACAGTTGGTCAGTCAGTTACTGACAGTGAGGGCTGGCAGTTGTGTGGAAGTTGGTTGCTGGGGGTTGGTTGCTGGTAGTAGGGGTTGAGCTTATTGAGGGGGCTTTTGACTTTAGCTTTAAAAGGTCTTGTTTTTTTGCCTCTGGACTTTGAATGAGCAGGAGTCTGACTCTGAGGCAAAAGGCAACTGGCAGTTAAACACTGGAAGTTAAAGGATAAACCTTATTTAAGGAGGTCATGGGTAGTGGCTGTTTATTTATTAGTATAGATAGGTACTTAGTGAATCAATTTTAGGTATAGTAGGTTAGATTCGGTCTGGTCTGGCCAGGCAGAAGAACCTGTACTTGAAGGCAGTTAGAGTAGGGTTTTTAGAAGTTTTAGGTAGTATTAGAAATTTCAGGTGTAGGGTATAAGATTAGTAATCTCTCTTTCCTCTTTTCTATCTTTTATATTTATGTAAGTATACATACATAATTAATAGTTAAAAGCTGCTAGAAGTTTTCTTTTCTCTGGCTTAAAGTGATAATACTAATTTACAAGTCTACTATATTCTCATTAAAATTTCATTATTAAAAGAGGTTTTCTTATTTTGTCAAAACCTCTATTTTAACCCTTATATTATGAAGCTATTTCAATTGACCAATTACATGTAATAAATTTCCACCTAAGTTTGTCAAAGTTTTATGATGCAAATTCCTCCCTTCCTTCTCCCTTCCCAGAGCTGGCAAGCAATTGAATCTGGGTCAGACATGTATTATCATGCAAATATATCTCTATATTATTCATTTTTGTAAGAGAATAATCATATAAAATCAAAACCTCAAAATGAAAACCCAAATAAAAAATAAGACCAGAATTGTCCAGAATCATATTGCTGAGAATAGCTAAGTCTATCACATTAGGTCATTCCACAATATTGCTCTTACTGTGTACAATGTTCTTTGGGTTCTGCTTATTTCACTCTCCATGAGTTTATGTATGTCTTTCCAGCTCTTTCTTAAATCATCCTGTTCATTATTTCTTATAGCTTAATAGTTTTCCATTACCATCATATACCACAATTTTTACAGCCATTCCCCAATTGATGGACAACACTTCCATTACCAAATCTTTGCCACCACAAAAATAGTTGCTACACATATTTTTGTTCAAGTTGATCCTTTCTCTTTTTTTATCTCTTTGGGTAGGGCTTATCTCTAAATTGCCCTTCAGAATGCCTGGATCAGTTCACAACTCCACCAGCAATGCATTAATGTTTCAATTTTGCCACATCACCTCCAATATTTATCACTTACTGGCATATTGGCCAATCTGATAAGTGTAGGGTAATACATTAGAGTTGTTCTAAATTGAATTTTTTAATGAAGAGTTAGAACATTTTTTCATATGATTATTATTAGTTTTGATTTCTTCATCTGAAAACTGCTTATTCATATCTTTCATCATTTGTCAATTGAGGAATGGCCTATATCTTACAAATTTGATTTACTTCTCTGTATATTTGAGAAATGAGACCTTTATGAGAGAAACTGGTTATACATTTTTCCCTGTTTGCTTTTTCCCTTTTAATCTTGGTTACATTGATTTTGTTTCTACAAAACCTTTTTAATTCAATATAAGCAAAATCTTGTAATATTCTCTATCTCCTATTTGTTCATAAATTCATTCCTCATTTATAGACCTGCCAAGTAACCTATTTTATGTTCTCCTAATTTACTTATAGTATCATCTTTTATATCTAAATCATATATCCATTTGACCGTACATTGGTATGCGGAGTGAGTCACTGATCTATATCTAATTTTTGCCATACTATTTTTTCAGTTTCCCAACCTGTTCATTTTTTTATCCTGAGCATAAGTAAGAACATAATGAATATGTGTTTATTATAATTTTCAATAAAATAAAAACATTTTCATAAGATCATAGATTTAGACTTAGTCACACTTCCCTAAATTCTCTCTCCCTTATATTACTTTCTTCCCTATTACTCTTATTTCCCTTCCATTTCTCTATAGGGTAGGTAAGATAGGATTTTATGTTCCAAAGAACCTGGCTGTTCTTCCCTTGCTGAACCAATACCAGTTAGGGAAAGGTTTAAGTATTACCATTATTAATTATTATCCTTATCCTCCCCTACACTGTAAGTATATCCCACCCCATAACTCTAGCATGGTAGGTGTGTGTGTGTGGGGGGGGTGTAGGTAATTTTGAGGATGTTATACTGCATTTCATTTTCTAGACATCCAAGTACATTTTCAATGATAGAATACTGCATATTTCTTTATACTTTATTGCTGAAAAAGTGTATTTTAGCAACATCCTATAACCCATTAAACTGGGTTGTATTTGTTGTATAAGTTTATAGAAGGTCTATGTAGCAAATATATAATTTCATATGCCCAAACTCTCTCATAGTTTAATGCTTTGGTTATAACATTTTATCATTTTCAAAAATTTTGATAATGGCCATATTTTTTCTTAAATATTACACATTTTTCAAGTTGGTTGTTTCATAGGAAAAAAATTTTAAGGCATTTCAATATTCTCATTTGCTTCAAATAGTCTTTTTTATCTATTCTAATTATTGCTATATAAGGATCACATTTTGCCCCTTAAAATTAATATCATCTTGGATATTTTATCTATCATTTTAATTTAAATAAACTTTAAGATGAAGAGATATATACTCCTATATTAAATCATGTTACATTCAATAAACATCATTTTACTGACTAAGAAAACTATCGGTATAATTCAGCATATCAATAAACACATTAACAGTAATCAGATCATCTCAATAGATACAAAAAACCCTTCAACAAAATATAACACCCTTTCTCATTAAAAAGACTAGAAAGAATAAAAAAGAAGGACCATTTATTAAAATGATAAGTAGAATCTACATACAGCTATCAGCAAGAATCATCTGCAATCGGGGTACGTTGGAAACTTTCCCAATAAGATTAAGAGTGAAACAAGAATGTCCATGATCACTATTATTATTTAATATTGACCTAGAAATTTTAACTTTAGCAATAAGAAAAGAAAAGGAAATGAAAGGAATTAAAGTATGTAATGAGGAAACAACTATTACTCTTTGCATATGATGTATGGAATGGAGAATCTAAGAGAATAAACTAAAAAAAACTTATTGAGATAATGTTAGTAAAGTTGCAAAATAGAAAATAAATCCATATAAATCATCAGAATTTCTATATCGTACCAACAAAGTTCAGCAGCAAGAGATAGAAATAAATATTGCATTTAAAATGAGTAAACCAAAAACAGAGAAAGATGACTGTGGACCAGTCTCTCTAAAGAACATAAATGCAGAAATCTTAAGTAAAATACTAGTGAAGAGACTACAGCAAGTTATCACAAGGATTATTCACTATGACCAAGTGGGATTTATGCCAGGAATGCAAGGATGGTTTAATATTAGGAAAACCATCTGTATAATTGACCATATCAACAACCAAACAAAAATCACATGATTAATTCAATATATTCAGAAAAAGCCTAAGAAAAAATACAACACCAATTCCTATTAAAAAATCTTGAAAGTATACTAATAGAAGGGCCTTTCCTCAATATAATAAGCAGTATTTATTTAAAACTGACAGCAAGTATCATCTGCAATGGGGACAAGTTAGAAGCTTTGCCAATGACATCAGAAGTGAAGCAGGGAAACCCGTTATCACCATTACTACTTACTATCATATTAGAAATCCTAGTAATAGTAATTAGAGAAGAAAAAGAAATTAAAGGGATCAAAGTAGGCAACAAGAAAATGAAACCATCACTCTTTGCAGCTGTGAAGACTGGATTTAGCTATCTCCTGATTGTAACAATGAAGATACTTAGCTCTTTCCTTTATTGGGAATATTAAATTGTAATTCACAATCTATTTTTAAATTTTAATCTACAAAAAGGTAATAACTCAGTATTTTAAGTAGATCTACCCATTTTAACTACAAAAAGGTGTTAAGTAACTACAAAAGATAAACTAACCAAAAAAAGTGTTAAGTAGCCAAAAAAAGGTATAATATAACCAAAGAAGGTGTGAACTAAAGAGTGGGCAGTCCTGGAGAAAAGCATCTGCTGTGATTGGTAGATATGAAATTTAGGGGAGGTGACACAAGAGAAAAATATCTTTAAAAAGAGGATCAGAGGCCAGAAGAAAATGTATTCGATTCGAGATTCCAGTTGGATGGAAGATTCTCTGACTCTGAGTTGGACTTTGGGACTAGACCTCTGGAGGAGCTCATGCAGTAGACCTCGGATTGCTTTCCATTTTAGATGGTCACCATTGGTGACTGATAGGCTGACTTAATGACCCTGCCTTTTTGGAGGTGTGAATCCTCCAGGAAAGGCCCATTGTCTTGAGATTCTCTTCCTCTGGCTGAGGCTTAGAAATTTTGACTGGTATCAGTGGAAGCCAGAGATCTATCACTTTCTCTCTCTCTCTCTCCCCTTTTCTCTCTTCCTTAAAATCTTCCCTCTATTATAAACTACCATAAATTCAATTTACTTTAATAATTTATTAATAATTCATTTTGGGATTTAGAAATTAAATCCCTGCTGACCACCTATGTAAATATTCAGAGTCCAACAATTTAATTTAACGCAGCTGATATGATGCTATATTTAAAGAATGCAAGAAAATCAACCCTAAAGCTAGTGGAAATAATGAACTATTTTAGCAAAATTTCAGGGTACAAAATAAATTCACATAAATCATCAGCATTTCTGTATATTTCCAACAAAACTCAGCAGCAAGGGACAAAAAGGAAAACTCCATTAAAATCACTCTAGATAATATAAAATATTTGGGAATCTATTTGCTGAGACAAACTCAGGAATTGTATGAACATAACTACAAAACACTTTTCACACAGATAAAGCTAGATATAAACAAATGGAAAAAAAGTTGATAGCTCATGGGTAGAAATGTGTTAACCCAATAAAAATGATAATCCCAACTAAATTAATTTACTTATTAAGTGCCATGCCTATCAAACTACCAAAATAAACTTTTTCATAAAATTAGAAAAAATATATCAAAGCTCATCTGGAAGAATAAAAGATCAAGAATATCAAGGGAACTAATGAAAAAAATGTAAAGGATGGTGGCCTCGCAGTACCAGATTTCAAACTAGTATAAAAAAGTAATCATCAAAATGATCTGATATAGGCTAAGGGATAGAAGGGTGGATCATTAGATTAGACTTAGGATAAGTCACCTCAGAAAGCTAGTGTTTTATAAACCCAAAGATCTCAGATTTTGGTAGAAGAGCCCAGTATTTGACAAAAATTGCTGGGAATATTGGAAAACAATATGGGAAAAATTAGGGTTTTTTTTTACATTAAGGAATATGAATAGGCAGTTTTCAGATGCAGGAATAATAAATGACAATAATCACATCAAAAAGTGTCCTAATTCCCTATTCCCAATACCACTACTGTGTTTGTATTCCAAAGAGATAATAGTAAAAAAATGTTTGTACAAAAATATAGCTGCGCTCTTTGTGGTGGCAAAAAAAGTGGAAAATGAGGGGATATCCCTCAATTAGGGAATGGGTGAACAAATTGTGGTATATGATGGGAAAGAAATACTATTGTGTTGCAAGGAATGATGAACTGATTGCTTTCTATATGGCCTGAAAAGACCTCCATAAACTGATGTGGAGCTAAATGTGCAGAACCAGGAGAACATTGTACACAGAAAGTGAAACATTGTGGAATAACCAGATGTAATCAACTTTGTTACTAATAGCAATGCAATAATACAGAACAATCCTGAAAGATTCATGAGAACGAACATTATCCAGACCAAGAGAAAGAACTGTGGGGGTATAAACTCAGAAGAAACACATATGATTCATCACTTGTTTATATGGGTATAGGTTTCGATGATTTGGTTTTTAAAAGATTACTCTATTACAAAAGTGAATTATATGGAAATAGATATTGAGTGATAATACATGTATAACCAAATGGAATTGCTTCTTACCTCCAAGATTGGGGAAAGAAAAGGGGAGGGAAAGAACATGAATTATGTAACCATGGGAAAATATTAAAATTAATTAATTAAAATATAATATAAAATAAATTAAGACAATATAAAACACCTAGGAATCTGCTTATCAAGGCAAACACAGGATTTTATGAACATGAGTTCATAAAACTCATCAAAGTAAGATGTAAATAAATTTTAAAATATTCATTGCTCATGTTCAACCAAGTAAATATAATTAAAAAATGCCAATTCTTTTTTGAATTGAAAATTTTTATTTAATTAATTTAGAATATTTTTCCATGGATACATGATTCACATTCTTTCCCTTCCCTTCTCCCCCTCTCCCTATAGCCAATGAGCAAATCCACTGTGTTTTACATGTGTAAAAAATGCCAATTCTATCTAAATTAATTCACTTATTCAGTTCCATAACAATCAAACTACTAAATATCCATTTTACAAAATATTAACAAAATTCATTTGGATAAACAAAAATAATATCAAGGTATGTGATCAAGGGATAGTATCAGATCTCAAACATTATTAAAAAGCCATAATCATCAAAACAGTCAGGTACTGCCTGAGAAATAGAATGGTAGAACAATAGAATAGATTATATACACAATATACAGGTGTAAATGACCATAGTACTTAGTGTTTGATAAACCCCAAAATATCAGCTTTTGGGATAAGAACTCCCTCTAACAAAAACTGCTGGGAAAACTGGAAAACACTATAGAAGAAACTAGTTATAGACCATTATCTCAAACTCTATATGAAGATAAGTCCAAAATGGGCATATTATTTAGATATAAAGTAATACCACAAATAATCGAAGGAAACATAAAATAGTTTACTTTGTCTTTCTATGGAGTAGGGAAAAATAGGATATAAAATGAATAATTCTGGTTATATTAAATTAAAAAGCTTCTGTACACACAATTCCAACCTGAAAAGATTAAAAGGGAAACAATAAACTGAGAAAAAATATAATACATTTCTCTGATAAAGGCCTAATTTCTTAAATACATAGAGAATTAAGTCAAATATATAAGAATACAAGCTATTTCCCAACTGACAAATGATCAAAGGATATGAACAAGCAATTTTCTGATGAAGAAACTGAAGTTATATAACATCATATGAAAAAATATACTAAATCACTCTTGATTAGAGTAATGCAAGTTAATACAATGTTGAGGTACCACCTCACACCTAAGGGATTGGCCAATATTTCAGGAAAATAAATAAATAAATATGGGAGGGGATGTGGCAAAAGTGGGGACCTACTGTGCTATTCGTGGAGTTATGAACTGATCCAGTCATTCTGGAGGGCAATTTAGAACTATGTCCAAAGAGTCATTAAATTGAGCATACAGTTTGATACTGTAATACCACTTCTAGGTTTGCCTACCAAAGAGATCATAAAAAATGAGGACCTACTTAATCAAAAGTATTTATAGTAGCTCTTTTTGTGGTGTCAAAGAATTGGAACTTGAGGGGATGTCTATGAATTGGGGAATGTCTAAACAAACTTTTGCATATGTTGGTGATGAAATGTTATTTTGCTATAAGAAATAATAAGCAGAATGATTTCAGAAAAAGCTATAATGTTCTACATGAGTGTGAAATAAGTAGAATATTAAAAAGCAATGCAGTGTAATGATCATCTGTGAAAACTTGGCTATTCAGCAATGCAATGATCAGGACCAATTCTATTTTTTTTTTTTCCCTCAGTATGTTTCTTTATTCTGAAGAGAACTGAAGTATGATCAATGTCTTTTTTTCTTTATAGCCTCAGAAGTTAAGAAAGCAGAATTCTTCAGTTATTACATTTCTCTTGCTTCCTCATTTTCATCTTTTTTCCCCTCTTGTTCTTCCTTCATAGAACCCAAACCTAATAGGATTCTTCTTTTTAATAAATTGATATGTCCGTGGAAACCTAAACTAACTTGTATTCCCTGACTCTTAAAATTCTTTTTTTTTTTTAATATATTTTATTTGATCATTTCCAAGCATTATTCGTTAAAGACATATATCATTTTCTTTTCCTCCCCCCCACCCCCCATAGCCGACGCGTAAGTCCACTGGGCATTAGATGTTTTCTTGATTTGAACCCATTGCTTTGTTGATAGTATTTGCATTAGAGTGTTCATTTAAAGTCTATCCTCTGTCATGTCCCCTCAACCTCTGTATTCAGGCAGTTGCTTTTTCTCGGTGTTTCCACTCCCATAGTTTATCCTTTGCTTATGAATGGTGTTTTTTTTCTCCTGGATCCCTGAAAGTTGTTCAGGGACATTACACCGCCACTAATGGAGAAGTCCATTACGTTCGATGATACCACAGTGTATTAGTCTCTGTGTACAATGTTCTCCTGGTTCTGCTCCTCTCGCTCTGCATCACTTCCTGGAGGTTGTTCCAGTCTCCATGGAACTTCTCCACTTTATTATTCCTTTGAGCACAATAGTATTCCATCACCAACATATACCACAGTTTGTTCAGCCATTCCCCAATTGATGGGCATCCCCTCGTTTTCCAGTTTTGGGCCACCACAAAGAGCGCAGCTATGAATATTTTTGTACAAGTCTTTGTGTCCATTATCTCTTTGGGGTACAGACCCAGCAGTGCTATGGCTGGGTCAAAGGGTAGATATTCTTTTGTTGCTCTTTGGGCATAGTTCCAAATTGCCCTCCAGAATGGTTGGATCATTTCACAGCTCCACCAGCAATGAATTAATGTCCCTACTTTGCCACATCCCCTCCAGCATTCATTACTTTCCTTTGCTGTTATGTTAGCCAATCTGCTAGGTGTGAGGTGATACCTCAGAGTTGTTTTGATTTGCATCTCTCTGATTATAAGAGATGTAGAACACTTCTTCATGTGCTTGTTAATAGTTTTGATTTCTTTATCTGAGAACTGCCTATCCATTTCCCTTGCCCATTTATCAATTGGAGAATGGCTTGATTTTTTGTACAATTGATTTAGCTCATTATAAATATGAGTAATTAAACCTTTGTCAGAGGTTTCTATGAAGATTTTTTCCCAATTTGTTGTTTCCCTTCTGATTTTAGTTATATTGGTTTTGTTTGTACAAAAGCTTTTTAGTTTGATGTAGTCAAAATTATTTATTTTACATTTTGTGATTCTTTCTATATCTTGCTTGGTTTTAAAGCCTTTCCCCTCCCAAAGGTCTGACATGTATACTATTCTGTGTTTACCCAATTTACTTATGGTTTCCTTCTTTATGTTTAAGTCACTCACCCATTTTGAATTTATCTTGGTGTAGGGTGTGAGGTGTTGATCTATTCCTAGTCTCTCCCACACTGTCTTCCAATTTTCCCAGCAGTTTTTATCGAATAGTGGATTTTTGTCCCAAAAGCTGGGATCTTTGGGTTTATCGTATACTGTCTTGCTGAGGTCGTTTTCCCCCAGTCTATTCCACTGATCTTCCTTTCTGTTTCTTAGCCAGTACCAAATTGTTTTGATGACTGCTGCTTTGTAATATAGTTTGAGGTCTGGGACTGCAAGGCCCCCATCATATGTGTTTTTTTTCATTATTTCCCTGGATATCCTTGATCTTTTGTTCTTCCAAATGAACTTTGTTATGGTTTTTTCTAAATCAGTGAAGAAGTATTTTGGTAGTTCAATGGGTATGGCACTAAATAGATAAATAAGTTTGGGTAGGATGGTCATTTTTATTATATTGGCTCGTCCTATCCATGAGCAGTTAATGTTTTTCCAATTGTTCAAGTCTAGTTTTAGTTGTGTGGCGAGTGTTTTGTAGTTGTGTTCATATAGTTCCTGTGTTTGTCTTGGGAGATAGATTCCTAGGTATTTTATTTTGTCTAAGGTGATTTTGAATGGGATTTCTCTTTCTAGTTCTTGCTGCTGAGCTGTGTTGGAGATATATAGAAAAGCTGATGATTTATGTGGGTTTATTTTGTATCCTGCAACTTTGCTAAAGTTGTTGATTATTTCAATTAGCTTTTTGGTTGAATCTCTAGGATTCTTTAAGTAGACCATCATGTCATCCGCAAAGAGTGATAACTTGGTCTCCTCCTTGCCTATTCTGATACCTTCAATTTCTTTATCTTCTCTAATTGCTACTGCTAGTGTTTCTAGTACAATGTCAAATAGTAGAGGTGATAATGGGCATCCTTGTTTCACTCCTGATCTTATTGGGAATGCATCTAGTTTATCCCCATTGCAGATGATATTAGCTGTTGGTTTTAGATATATACTGTTTATTATTTTTAGGAATGACCCTTCTATTCCTATGCTTTCTAGTGTTTTTAATAGGAATGGGTGTTGTATTTTATCAAAGGCTTTTTCTGCATCTATTGAGATAATCATGTGGTTCTTGCTAGTTTGCTTGTTGATGTGGTCAATTATGTGGATGGTTTTCCTAATGTTGAACCAGCCCTGCATCCCTGGTATGAATCCTACTTGATCATGGTGAATGATCTTTCTGATCACTTGCTGGAGTCTTTTTGCTAGTATCCTATTTAAAATTTTTGCATCTATATTCATTAGGGAGATTGGTCTATAGTTTTCTTTCTCTGTTTTTGACCTGCCTGGTTTTGGAATCAGTACCATGTTTGTGTCGTAGAAGGAGTTTGGTAGAACTCCCTCTTTGCTTATTATGTCAAATAGTTTGTATAGTATTGGGGTTAACTGTTCTCTGAATGTTTGATAGAATTCACAGGTGAATCCATCAGGCCCTGGGGATTTTTTCTTAGGAAGTTCTTTGATGGCTTGATGGATTTCAATTTCTGATATGGGATTATTTAAGAGTTCTATTTCCTCTTCTGTTAGTCTAGGCAGTTTGTATTTTTGTATATATTCATCCATTTCTCCTAAATTGGTGTATTTATTGCCATATAATTGGGCAAAGTAATTTCTAATGATTGCCTTAATTTCCTCCTCATTGGAGGTGCTGTCCCCCTTTTCATCTTTAATGCTGTGAATTTGCTTTTCTTCCTTCCTTTTTTTAATTAGATTGACCAGTACTTTGTCTATTTTGTTTGTTTTTTCAAAGTACCAGCTTCTTGTCTTATTTATTAAATCAATAGTTCTATCACTTTCGATTTTATTAATTTCTCCCTTAATTTTTAGGATTTCTAATTTGGTTTTCTGCTGGGGGTTTTTAATTTGATCGCTTTCGAGTTTTTTCAATTGCATTTCCAATTGATTGATCTCTGCTCTCCCTTGTTTGTTAATATGAGCTTTCAGGGATATGAATTTGCCTCTGATTACCGCTTTGGCTGCATCCCAAAAGGTTTGAAAGGATGTTTCGCCATTGTCATTTTCCTTGATGAAATTATTAATTGTTTCTATGATTTCTTCTTTAGCTAAACGGTTTTGGAGTATCATATTGTTTAATTTCCAATTGGTTTTAGATTTGGTTTTCCATGTACCATTACTAATCATTATTTTTATTGCCTTGTGATCTGAGAAGGCTGCATTCATTATTTCTGCTTTTTTGCATTTGTGTGCTATGTTTCTGTGACCTAATGTATGGTCAATTTTTGTGAATGTGCCATGTGGTGCTGAGAAGAAGGTGTATTCCTTTTTATCCCTATTTATTTTTCTCCATATGTCTATTAATTCTAATTTTTCTAAGATTTCATTCACTTCTTTTACCTCTTTCTTATTTATTTTTTGATTCGATTTATCTAAATTTGATAATGGTTGGTTTAAGTCTCCCACTAGTATGGTTTTATTGTCTATTTCTTCCTTCAATTCTCCTAGTTTCTCCATTAGAAATTTGGGTGCTATATTATTTGGTGCATACATGTTGATTAATGATATTTCCTCATTGTCTAGAGTCCCTTTTAACAAAATATAATTACCTTCCCTATCCCTTTTGATCAGGTCTATTTTTGCATTGGCTTTATCAGATATCATGATTACCACTCCTGCCTTCTTTCTATCAGTTGAGGCCCAGAAGGTCTTACTCCATCCTTTAATTCTGACCTTGTGGGTGTCAACCCGCCTCATGTGTGTTTCTTGAAGACAACATATGGTAGGGTTTTGGATTCTAATCCATTCTGCTATTCGTCTACGTTTTATGGGTGAGTTCATCCCATTCACGTTCAAAGTTATGATTGTCATTTGTGGACTCCCTGGCATTTTGATTGCCTTCCCTAATTCTAACCTTTTCTTCTTCGGCTCTACCTTTTAGTCCAGTGATTTACTTTGAATCAGTCCCCCTTGTCCCCTCCCTTGATGTTTCCCTTTTTAGTCCCTCCCTTTTTGTTCCCTCCCCCTCCCCCCTCTCTTTCCCTCCCTTTTTGTTCTCCCCCTCCCCCTCCCCCCCTTGGTTTTCCCTTCTCCTTACCCTTGTTGGGTAAGATAGAATTCAAGATCCCAATGGATCTGGATGTTTTTCCCTCTCAGAGTTGATTTCCCTGAGATTGAGGTTTAAGTAAACCCCCCCCCCCTCTTCCTCTCCTTCTTATAGGAGTTTTCTTCCCCTCCCCTTCCCCTGTGAATCTTTGTGTGAGAACCATTATTCTATTTGGTCTTTCTTTACCCCCTATTTATACATTACATTTTCCCCACATATTAGTATACATAGGTTGATATAAATGTAGTCCTTATAGAAGAGAGTTTGAGTAAAAGAAGATAACATTTTTCCCCTTTCCTTAATATTTACCTTTTCAGGTATTCCTTGCTCTTTGATTTTCGGTATCAAACTTTCCACAGAGCTCTGGTCTTTTCTTTGCAAAAAGTTGGAAGTCTTCTATTTTGTTGAATGCCCATACTTTCCCTTGGAAGTATATAGTCAGTTTTGCTGGGTAGCTGATTCTTGGTTGGAGACCCAGCTCTCTTGCCTTTCTGAAGATCATGTTCCATGCCTTACGATCATTCAGCGTAGAACTTGCAAGGTCTTGTGTGACCCTGATTGGCATTCCTTTATATCTAAATTGTCTTTTTCTGGCTTCCTTTAGGATTTTTTCTTTTGTTTGATAGCTTTGGAATTTGGCAATTACATTCCTGGGAGTTGTCTTTTGGGGGTTTAGTGTAGAAGGTGTTCTGTGAGCTCTGTCAGTGGCTGTATTGCCCCCTTGTTCTAGAATCTCTGGGCAATTTTCTTTGATTATATCTTGTATCACCATGTCCAGTTTGGTGTTTATTTCTGGCTTTTCTGGGAGTCCAATTATTCTTAAATTTTCTCTTCTCCCCCTGTTTTCCAGATCTATCACCTTGTCGGTGAGATATTTTATGTTCTCTTCTAATTTCTTGGTGTTTTGGCTTTGCTTTATTAGTTCTTGCTTTAAAGCCTGATTTTCTTTTACAGTTTGGTCAAACTGGTTTTGTAGATGCGTGAATTTCTTTTGCATCATTTCCCACTTTTCCTCCCAGAGGGCTTCCATCTTTTTGGTCCTTTCTGATTCAAATTCTTCATGGGTTTGTGGAGAGTTTCTATTTCCTTTGGAAGATTTTGGAGAATTTTCTTGTATATCTTCTTCTATCTGCTCTGTATTTTGTATTTTGGCTCCATAGAATGTGTCCAGAGTCGCCCCTTTCTTCTTATTTTTCTTGGTATTTTGGGGCTTCTGTGCTTCTGTGGAGTTTGTCATCTCTGAACGTGGAGGATTGGCTTTTCTTGTCTTTGTCTGGTGATCAGAGGCTTTAGTCCTGGGCAGATGGTTCTATGACTTTCCCTGGGTTAAACTGAATATGCCTCACTGGAACTGGAATGGAAGGGTCAGACCACGAGGCCACACTCTCCCCCTGGCTCGATTTCCGGAAGTTGCCTTCAGAATCCCTGGCCGTGAGGCTGTTTCGTCGGCCTGCGGGGGGATGGGCTGCCGCTTCCCCAAGCTCCGAGAGCACAGACTTTCACTGAGACTTGGATAGCAGGATCCAGCCCGTGAGGCTGTCTTGCCCGCCCTGAGGGTTGCTGTTGTTTTGACCAGCTCTCTGCAGCGGAGGCCCCAGGCAGTAACTTTCACCCGGACCGACCAGCTCTTTGCAGCGGAGGCCCCAGGCAGTAACTTTCACCAGGACCGACAGGCTCTCTGCAGCGGAAGCCCCAGGCAGTAACTTTCACCCGGACTGGGACTTGGGTAGAAGACCCTGAGGGTTGTTGTTCCTCAGACCCTGCTCTCTGAGCCCGGCGCGGCTGCCGCTTCCGGGAGCCTTGGACTCTGCGCTCCTACCCCTGAGGTCCGAGGGATCTCGGGTTCTGGCTTTTAAGGGGAGCCGTACCTTTTGAACCGGGTCCAGGTCCAGGAGGAGGGTTCCCAGGGTCTGTGCTGTTGATCGTTTTGAATTTCGGCGCCTTAGGAGCTTCTAGTTTGAGATCGGTCGGGAAGGGTTTTCCGGAGATCTGAACTTCAGCTTTCTCTAAGCCGCCATTAACCGGAAGTCCAGGACCAATTCTAAAGGACCTATAATGGGCAATGTTATCTGCCTCTGGAAAAACAACTGTTGGAATCAAATGGATGTGGATCAAAGAATACTATCTTTCATATCAGTGTATATATGGTCTTACATTGTAATTTAGTTTTTCTATTAGTGTGCTCTTACAACAATGATAAATATGAAAATGTGTTTTTCATGATAATACATAAATGGCCCACATCAAATTGCTTACTGTCTCTGTGTGGGGGAAGGGAAGGGATAAAGGAAGAAGGGTTAAATCATATAATTTTGGAAAATTGATGTGGAAAATTATTATTACATATAATTGAGAAAATAAAAATTACTTTAAATTCAAAGATTAAATTATATATATGTTATTTTAGTGTAAAGTAGAAATAGAATCCACTGGTTACCTCCTGAAAGAGACCTCCAAATGAAAATCATCAGGAAAATTGTATACAGGTAGAAAGAATTCAATTTCTGAGGAATTACATCCAAGATACACAAGATTTAGCAGCAACTTCCATGAAAGAGGGAAGAGCTTTGAATGTGATATAAACTGCCTAGAAAAAATGGAATATAATCACTTTAGGGGAAAATATGGAATTTAAATAAAATTGAGGACTTCAACATGTGTCTGATGAAAAAAAAATCAGTAGGAAATTTAAGGTACAAACATAGAAATTAAGAAAAATCGAAAAATACATTATTAATGAATAATTGTAAGGTATTAAAAAGATAAATTTTTACCTTAATATAAGGGGGGTTGATAACATGTTTCCTCTGAATCTGAAGTTATCATCAGGTGTCATAGAGGGATAGTTTTTCTCTTAGGTATATCTGATCTTAAAAGAAAGTGGAAAGAGGAATATAATCCTCTTTTAAGATTTGGGAGTAGAATTATTGGGGTGAAAGGAAGAGAACTTAGAGAAAATTATCTCATAACAAGGGTGCACAGATTGTTGCTCATTTGTTTCAGTTGTGTCTGATTCTTGTGATGTCATTTAGGGTTTTCTTAGCAAAGATACTGGAGTGGTTTGGCATTTCTTCCTTTAGCTCATTTTCAGATGAGGAACTGAGGGAAATGGCATGTGATTTGCCCACAGTAACATGGTTAGTAAGTGCCTAGAGCCATATTTGAATTTAGATGACTCTTCTTTACTTCAGGCACAACACTCTATCCACAGTTGCATTTAGCTGCCTAGTCCACAATTAGATGGTTATTAAAACAAGGACAAAGAAGGATGCATGGAGGAGACATATAAACTTCACTCTCATCTAAACTGGTGAAAGCAATGAAGAATCCATAAAAAAATGCACATGCACACACAAACACAATAGGATTGGGTAGAAAAAATATAATCAATCAACAAGAAAAATAACAAGGAAGGAGGAGAATGGATAAGGTAGAATCAGAAGGATTAAAAGATTAAAAAAGATGATTCCTAAATTTAAAAAAATTTTAACTGATGATATACAAACACATATTTGAGGTGGGAAAAATGAGAATTTGACAAATTGCCCATCATCTGGGGAATGGCTGAACAATTTATGTTCTATAAATGCAATGGAATATGATGGAGTACTAACACACTATGAAAAATCATGAAGATGACAGTTTCAGACAAACTGTTGAAAAATCCTATGAAGTGAACATAATTAAAGGTACAATTGTAACAATAACAATATTAGTTTAAAGAGAAACAACTTTGAAGGAATTAGATATTTTATCAATTAATGACCAACAGTAATTCCATAGTACTAATGATAAAACAAGCTACCTGTCTCCTGATCATAAGGTGATAAGAGTGGAGAAGGAAACACAGAGAACATGAGTTTTGGGGAAAATATTTTGTGACCTTAAAAAATGAATGAGAAGAAAAAGGAAAATGATTCACACAATAATGTCATTATAAAAAAAATTTTGAATGTTATTAAAACTATGGATTATTTGTGATCCCAAAGAATCAATGATGAAACATGATTCATTTACATCACTAAGTATTAATTTATATGTTAAATGGATTTAAAGTATCCTACCAAATTCTTTATAGAATTTTGTACCTCTTCATTTCTATTGGAAGTTATAATAATTTTCATCATAATATCTTTTCAAATTTTTACTAGTAGTAACTAAAAACCAAATGACCCAAGAAATTATTTCTTCTGTATCCTCTAGTCCACAAGAAAATTCATTCTGCCAATTCCTACTTTGTCTATTCAAGTACTACCTATGAACCTCCCTTCTATTTTTTAAAATATATATATTTTAAATTTTATTTATTTAAAAATATTTTTCCATGGCTATATGATTAATACTCCTGCCTTTGCCTCCTCCCTCCCCTACCCCAAAGCCAATGAGCAATTCAACTGGGTTTCACATGCATCATTGATCAAGATCTATTTACAAGTTTTTAATATTTGCACGAGGGTGATTGCTTAGAGTCTATACCCCCATCAAACCATGTGACCAAGGAAATTTTTTCTTCTATGATTCTCCTCCCACAGTTCTTTCTCTGGATGTGGATACATTCTTTCTCATAAGTCCCTCAGAACTGTCCTGGATCATTGCATTGCTGCTAGTAGCAAAGTCAGTTACATTCAATCGTGCCACAATGTATCAGACTCTGTGTACAACATTCTCCTGGTTCTGCTTCTTTTGTTCTGCATCAATTCCTGGAGGTCATTCAAGTTCACATTGAATTCCTCCAGTTCATTATTTCTTTAAGCACAATAGTATTCCATCATCATAGATACCACAATTTGTTTAGTCATTCCCCAATCAATGGACATCCCCTCATTTTCCAATTTTTGCCAACACAAAGAGTGTAGCTATGAATATTCTTGTACAAGTCTTTTTCCTTATTATCTCTTTGGTGTAAAAACCCAGCAGTGGCATCGCTGGATCAAAGGACAGACAGTCTTTTAAAGCCTTTTGGACATAATTCCAAATTGCCTTACAGAATGGTTGGATCAGTTTACAACTCCACCAGCAATGCATAAGTGTCCCCATTTTGCCACATTCTCTCCAACATTTATTATTTTCCTTTGCTATCATATTAGCCAAACTGCTAGGTGTGAAATGGAACCTCAGATTTGTTTTAATTTGCATTTCTCTAATTATAAAAGATTTAAAACACTTTTTCATGTGCTTATTGATAGTTTTGTCCCTTTTATTTTTTTACCACTTCTTTCTTCTCAACAAGAAATCAATGTTAATATCATTCACTTTTAAGAATATGTTCTTTCATCAGTCATTGCATAACGATCTCACATATAAAGTTTAAATAGTAAAATGAAAATGTGTGCTCCTTTAAAAATTTTGAGATACAAAATACCTGCTACCCCTTTTTCCGTCAATTTTCACTATCACTCCAGAAGTTGGAATGAGGTTACAAATCACTAAGAGACATTTAGTTTTTTCTTTCGTTAATTATTGGCCATGGCTATATATAAAAATCACAACTTGCCCACTTTGTTAGTCTTGTAGCGCTTCCCTGTAATTTGTTCAGAAAATAATGCTCAAATAACAGACGTGTTTGTTTCTTGACCATACTTTTGAAGCATTTTTCACTTTTTTTGCTTTTATTTTATTAACATGGTTTATGTGAAAAATGTTTTGTATGACTTCACATGTGTAATTGGTATCAAATGTTTTGCCCTCTTCAATGGATGAAGGAGAGGCTTAGGAAGGGAAATAAACATGACCTTATGGGATGGTATAAACTGTCACAGAAATCATTGACTTTGCTTGTAAAATCCTAGGATTATCTTCAATGCTAAAAATGGTCTTTCTACATGATCATTTTTCTCTTAAGCATACTTTTCTGAAGAATATTTCACAGGTGGATAAAATGCAGGAATTTTAAGAATGCATTTTTATAATTAAATAATAACATTAGGGTATAAAATCATTTTTATAGAGCTGCATTATTGGGAGCAATCATGTAGCAAATATGAATAGTTATTCCCACATTATTTATGGTCAGTTCCATTCGATTTTTACCACCTCTGCTAAATATTGACACTAAAAGTTTTTTAGTGTATTTAGCTTGTAGATAATATTTTGTATGGTACCATTTATTTAGAAATAATTTCGTTCAGTTTCTTTGCATATATGTTATGTCCATGATGAAGGTCCAATTCATATAGAGTTTATTAGTTATGTTCTCCATGATGTTTTGAGGCAGATATTTGTAGTATGATAATTTGTTGTCTGCTGGACCAGAAAAGCTAGTAAATTTCTGTTGTATAATTCTATTATATATATTATATATTAAATCATATATTAAATAGTATTAAATCATATCTTATCATATATTAAATATATTATATATTATCATATATTATATTAAATAGTATATTTTATCATATATTAAATAGTAATTATTACTATTATTGATGCTACTTGATCATAACAGCAACTACTATGGATATTATGATAATATTTTTCTTTTGGTTGCATGTTAACTATATAAATATATACTTCACTGATTTTCTAAAAAAAATATGAATTCAGTTCAACTTAAGATTTGTGTTATCACTTACTCTGAGAAAAGTGATGGGAATTAAAACAAAATATCCCCTTCTCTGATGAATCAAATTAATTTAATATATATTAAAAAAAAAAAGAAAAGAGGCAGTATGGTGTTGAGAATGATGTTCTATACTTGCAATTAAGGAGACCTGGATTGAAACTTCTCCTGTTACTTATTAAGTATGTGTCTATGAACAAGACTATAAATCTCTTTGATTTATAATACAAACACACACACATACACAGTCTACACTGGTTTTCTGAGTATTTATACAAATTTTATTTTCTAATTCATTAGAATTCTCAATGAATACACAGAATCTTGTAGACTTAAAAGTACCTCAAAGTAAATTGTCAAGTTACAGAAATGCCTTCTTATTAACTCTCTTGCCATTAAACAAACTTTTTTTTAAGAATCTACCATTCAAGTTGTATATTATTATGTTTGAAAATTATTATTCTATGAGAAATGAGGAGGTACTGGTTTCAGAAAAATTTGGGAAGACATATAACTGACACAAAAGTAAGTGAATAGAACCAGGATAACACTGTACACAGTAACAACAATAATGTAAATATGAACAACTATGAAAGACTTAACTACTCTGATCAATAAGATGAATCCAGACAATTCCAAAGGCCTTGATAAAAAATGCTTTCTACTTCCAGAGATAATAAATGAACTCAGAGTGTAATTTGAAACCATTTTCACCTTTTTTTGCTTTTATTTTATTTTTAACTTGGTTAATGTGAAAATATGTTTTGCATGACTTCACATGTGTAATTGGTACCATGTTGTTTGCCTTTTCAATGGATGAAGGAGGGGGTTAGGAAGGAAAAGAAAATGGAACTGAAAAAAATTTAAATGAATGTTAAAACTTAAAGAAAAATTAAAACTACTAATTCATTCATCAATTTAAATATTTGTTGTGCATCTCCTAAGTTAAAGTAATTTGGATATATTTTTGAAGATGTTTTTAAAAGTAATAGAGGGAAGATCAAATAGATCAAATTTTCGGGAAGGTTAATTATATGAGATGTAGAAAAGTGAAATAAATCTGAAAAATGGGTTGGAGACACACTGTGAAAGGTATTAAATATTTGAGGAATTTTAAAATCTAATGGGAAATCTATGAAAGGTAAACAAATAATTATAACAGGAAATACAGTAATGTGTGATATTTACAAAGTGAAATATAAACTCTTTGAAGGTAAAAGCTTCTTTATTTTTGTTTTACATTCCTACTGCTAATAATAATATCATGAATATAGTATGTTAAATATTATATTTGCTTAATTTGTTTGAATAAAGTAAAGAGTTTTTAATGCTGACTCTGCCTTCTCAATATGACTGGAAGTCTATCAATGCATTAGTGTCAACCATAACACATAGCTGTTTGCTTTTGATATGGGAGAAGGGAAGAAGTAAGAGAGATTTTAATGTTGTTATTTGCCTCTAACTTTAGCAATAGCCAGACTGTGATGATAAATATTTATCCAGGCATTACAGAGAATTTCACTTGTCATCCTCTCCTTAAATAGTATATTGTAGTGACTGTTGTTATTCTGATTGAGAATTTTAACGATACAAATAAATGCAACTGCAAGAAGTGAATGCTCATTAAATGCTTAAGTGGAGTTGACATCTTTTTTTTTTCATATTCTGCTTAGCAATTCAAATTCTATTGATTTTTAAAAAGGTTTTGACAAGTAAAACATGCACTTCTCATTACATAATAAAATTAAGGGATACATTTAGTAGTGGAATGGGTTTCTGCTCTTCTTGAAAAATAGTTTTGAAAGATACCAATGTATTTTCATTCATATGCAGAATTAAAACAACCCAATGATTGGTTTGTATACCTATTAATCTATTTTGGTTACTCAGCTCCTGATGGAGAGAGTCCAGTATCATAAATGCACAACGATTGGGAATAACAATGCTGCTATCTCTGTGCTTTTAATTATCAGTCAAAGATGCAATCCCTTTGGACATGTGGTCTAGCAAAAGCTTCAGAAGGTGCTATAGCCACAACGCAGAAAAGGTTTTTTTGCCAACAAATGCCTTCACAATGTAAAGAAACATCATGTCAGAGGCATTAGCAATTATTTTACCATTGTACCCTAACAATCCATGAAACTTTTCATCTCCCTGGTGTGAACTTTTGATTACTCCACCATACTTGGTCTAACAAAATCAGGAATGTCTACACCCCCACTTAATGATAAAGTATCTAGGAGGATGGCCTATGACAGACATGTGCTAGCAAAAGACAAATCAGAAACAATTGACAGACCCCTGGGCTGTCCTAAGTCAAGCTGAAGCTACCATTGGTACAGGTAAAATGCAGGAAAGTGATGTAAAACCATCTATATATTTTGCGTCACTTCCTCTCTCCTACCTCTTTTGTAGCAGAGAGGTGGTAGTGGCAGCATGCGGAGCCTTTCGGCATCTTGGTGTGGCAGCAGCTATTGTCCAGTTTAGCAGTGATTTTTCCTTGATAACATACTGGAGGAAGCCTACCTAGTTCAGGTGAGGCGTCTTCTCTGAGCTCTCTTGGAGTTTAGGCTGATTTTTCCTCCCTTACCTTCCAAACACTATCCACTTAGAAGCCTCTAATCTTCTTCAGAAACCTTGTGGTGGAGGCACAGGCCAGGCAGGTGAAATCCTATACCATTTCCCTCCCTCTTCTCCTTGATTTATTCCCTCTATATTGATTAAACCACCATAGATTTCCAAACTGACTTGGGTGTTTTATTTGGGATATCCCCTGGCCACCAAAAACAAACTTAGATTAGGTCACAACCCTAAATTATCCTTACACTGGCCACTGAAACTTTCCACATAAGGTGTTTCCCCTTTGGGCTTCAGAACAGGGATTCATTTTTTATTTGCATGCAGTGAGAACAGACTATTGAATATTTAGTAAATATTTCATTCATTCATACTTTGGTTTAATCTTATTTTCACACTATTTTATTAAAATGAGTATTACAACCAAAGCATTCTAGTTAAAACTCAATACTTTGATTTTGTTTCTTTTCATTAACTAGAAATTCTGTTATATTCCATAAAGCAAATTCCCAGTGCCATAATACATAATCAAGAAGCACAGGGTGATAAAGGGCATTTCCACATGGAACATCTTACTCCAATCATTGTTAATACAATGTCTCTAAGAAATGGACCTTAGAGAGAAATGTGATATTTGATGAATCTATGATTTCCTCATTGTAAAACCTCCTTCAAAAGATGATAAATTCAAATTGGAGGAAATCTATCTATATTCTTCTATAAATTTTCCACGGAGGATCCAGATAACTGTCATGTTTTCCATCAAATCTCTTGACATCCAGAGGATAAAAAAAGTACATGAAGTTTATACATATTCTGATATTCTGTCTCTCATCAAATCACTGGATCCCTTCTTTTTCAGTCAAACATTTACCTCATAACAATCTCTGTAACACTTTTTCTTTTGCAGTTCTCAAATGGTAATATAATAGTCTACACAGGCCTTATACATATCTCTCTATTGCCATTTGGGTGAGACTTAACTGTAATTCCTCAGAGACTGTAATATTCCATACCCAGATATAAAAAAAAAATCCCAAAATGTGATTTGTCCCCTGTGGAAAGGGGATAAAAAATAAATGGGATGACCTCACCCATAAAATGGAAGTAGATAGTAGAATGGATTAAAAAGACAGACTTCTAGAATATGCTGTTTACAGGAAAAAGTTTTGAGGCAGGTAGATACATATATAGTAAAATAAGGGGATGAAACAAAATCTCTTGGACTTCAACTGAGATTTAAAAGAATTAGGAGTAAGAGTCATGATGTAAGAGAAAGTTAAAACAAAATTAGGATTGATTAAAACAGCTAAGGAAGGCAATTTCATCTTGATAAAAGGTGGTATAGACAATGAAGGATATCAGTGCCTAACATATGCACCTCACATTATAGCCTCCAGTTTTTAAAAGTAGAAACTAAAGAAACTTAAGGAGAAATAGACAGTAAAACTCTATTGGTGAGGGATATCAATCATCTCTTATCAGAACTAGAATAATTTAGCCAAAAAATAAAACAAGAACTAATGAAAGTGAATGAAATTTTGGAGAAGTTAGATTTTTTTTATTTTTTTTTTGAAAAGTTAGATTTAATAGATATATGGATAAAATTGAATGAGGATGAAAAGAAATACATGTCATTTTAGCAGATTATGGTACACACAAAAACTGACAATGTACTAGGACAGAATATCTTCAGAACCAAATGCAGAAAAGCAGAAATAATAAATAAACCTTTTTCAGATCATAATGCAATAAAAGTTACAATGAATAAGGTTTAATGGAAAGACAAATTAAAAATTAATTGGAAACAAAATAATTCTTCAAAAGGGATGTTCAAAAAAACAAATAGTAGAAATAATCACTGAATTAGTTAAAGAGAGTGACAATGAAAAGATAATACATCAAAATTTATTGGATTCATCCAAATAAATAATTAGGAGCAAATTTATATCCCTGAATATTTTTATCAATAAAATAGAAAAAAGCATATCAATGTATTGGGAATGCAAATAAAAAGAAACTAGAAAAAGAAGTAATTAAAAATTCCCAGTTAAAGACTAAATTGAGAATCCTAAAAATCAAAGGAAAAATTAATATATTTGAAAATAAAAGAATTATTGAACTAAGAAATAATACTAGGAGCTGATACTTTGAAAAAACAATAGATAGAACATTGCCTAATTTGGTTAAAAAAGGAAAGAAGAAAATCATATTACTAGTATCAAAAATGAAAAGCATGAATTCACCTACAAAAAAGAGGAAATTAACCATTAAGAGCTACTATACTCAATTATATAAGAATAAGTATTACACTCTAGGTACAATGGAGGAATATTTATAAAAATATAAATTGCTTCCATTAGCAAAAGAGGATATTGAATACTTATATAATTCTATCTAAAAATGACCTGGGGAAAAAAAAAAATCCATCAATGAACTCCCTTTCCAAATCCCCCATGCCCAGATGGATTCACAAGTGAATTCTATAAAACGTTTGAAAAACAATTAATCCCAATACTATACAAAGTGTTTCAAAAATAAGCAAAGGAGGAGTCCTATCAAATTATTTTTATTAATATGGTGCTGATACTTGAGCCAGGAAGAACAAAAACAGAGAAAGAAAATTACAGACCTATTTTCTTAATGAAGATTGATGCAAAAATCTTAAATAAAATACTAACAAAGAGACTATAGCTATATAATCACAGACTATTCTCTAAGATCACGCAGAACTTTTAACAGGAATGAAAAGCTGGTTTAATATTAGGAAAACTATCAGCATTATTGACCATATGAATAACCAAACTAAAAGGAACCACAGGATTATCTCAAATAGATGCAAAAAAAAAAGCCTTTGACAAAATACAACACCCAATGCTATTAAAAACACCAGAAAAATCATTGGAATAAAAGCATCTTTTCCTTAAAATAATAAGTACTATCTGTCTAAAACCATCAACAATTATGTTAGAAGCTTTCCCAATAAGATTAGGAGTGAAACAAGGATGCCTGTGATCACCACTATACTATATGAGAAAATTAGCTTCAGTCATAACAGAAGAAATGAAATTGACAGAGTCAAAATAAGCAATGAGAAAATTAAGCTATCACTCTTTGTGGATGTTTTTATGGTTCATTTAGAAAATCCAAGAAAATCAACTAAAAAACTATTTGAAATAATAACTTTAGTAAAGTATCAAGATACAAAATAAACCTACATCAGTTATCAGCATTTCTATATATTTTCTAAAACATTCAGTAGCAAGAATTAGAAATAGAAATTATATTTAAATCACACTAGAGAATACAAACACTTGGGAATCTATTTACAAAGACAAACACAGGAATTAAAAGAATACAATTACAAAACATTTTTCACACAAGTAAAGTTAGATGTAAAAAATTGGAAAAACATGAATCATTCATAGGCAGGCTGAGCTAATATAATGAAAATGACAATCTTACTAAGTTAATTACTTATTTAGTGCCATACTAATAAAATCACTCCAAAAAAACTATTTTATAGAACTAGAAAAATACAAAATTCATATGGAAGATAAAGAGGTCAAAAATATTAAGGGGAACTACAGAAAGGAAATATTAAGGATGGTGGTTAAGTGGTACCAGATATTAAACTACTATAAAGCAATAATCATCAAAACAATCTGGTACTGGGGTATAGACTAGAGATAAATCACCTCAGCAATCTAGTGTTTGATAAAGCCAAAGTTCCTGGATTTTGGAAAAGTAACTTATTATTTTACAAAATCTGCTGGGAAATTTGAAAACAATAAAGCAAAAATTAAAAATATATCAATATCTCATGCCCTGTACCAAAATAATATCAAAATAAGTATGTGATTTAGACATAAAGGGTGATACTGTCCATAAGTTAATGGAACATCAAATGTTTTGCCTTCAGATTTATGAAAAAGGGAAGAATATCTGATCAAACAAGAGATAGAAAACATTACAAGCTATAAAATGAATAATTTTCATTATATTAAATATAAAAGGTTTAGTACAAATAAAACCAGTGACACCAAGATTAGAAAGAAATCAACAAAATAGGGGGGAAATATATAACATATTTCCATGATAAAGGCCTCATTCAACAAATATTTAAAGAATTCAGTCAATTTTACAAGGAAAGAAATCATTCCCCAATTGACAAATGCTAAAAGGGTAAATGAGCTGTTTTCAGATGAAGAAATCAAAGTTACCAATAATTAAATGAAGATATGTTCTAAATCCCTCTCTATTAGAGAAATGGAAATTTAAATAACTCTGAGGTACCATCTCACACTTATCAGACTGGCCAATATGATAGTAAAAGAAAATAATAAATGTTGGAGGGGATGTAGCAAAATTGGGACACTGATGCAATACTGGTGGAGATGTGAACTGATACATTTTTCTGGAGAGCATTTTGGAATTATGCCAAAGGACTATAAAACAATGCATACCCTTTGTCCCAGTCATACTACTATTATATCTATATCTGGAAGAGAAAAAAATGGGAAAAGATTTTATTTGTCCAAAAATATTTTTACCTTTTTTTTTTTTGTGGTGGCAAAGAGTTGGAAACTAAAGGGATGTCTATCAATTTGGGAATGACTAAAGCAATGTTGGTATAATATGGTGACGAAATACTATTGTGCTATAAAGAATGATGAACGGGATGATTTCAGAAAGAGCTGGAAAGAGCTACAGGAACTGATGCAGAGTGAAATGAGTTGAATCAGGAAAACACTATACACAGTTGCAGTAATATTATAAAATTATCGAAGGTGACAGACTCTCAGCAAGGGCAATTTTGAGGGACTTGTGGCAAAGAATGCTTTCCACTTTCAGAGAAAGAACTGTTGAATTAAAAATGGAGATGAAAACACACGACTGCTTTTTTCTTTCTTTATGTCATATGAATTTTGGAATTCATATGGAATTCACTTTGGAATACTCATGAGGAAATTTGTTATTACATGTAATTGGCAAAAAAAAACCTTAAAAAACTTTTTGTCAGAAAAAAGGGAATGAATGGCTCAGGGAAGATTTGAACACGAAAAAATAACACTTCAACTAGTTCTAAAATATGTGAAATGTATTATTTTTTTTTACCAATTACCTATAACAAATTTCCTCATAAGGTTTCTGAAATTAAATAGTCTGAATTGTCTCCCTCCCTTCTTTGCTCCCCTCTTCTGGAGTTTGCAAGCAAATCAATCTGGTTATATATGTATTATCATGCCAAAAAATTTTCCATATTGCTCATTTTTGTAAGTGAATAATCTTATATAACCAAACCACTAAAACATATATACAAATAAACAAATGAAAAATTGTTTGCTTTCATCAGCATTCCTACTCCAACAGTCCCCCCCCCCCAGGAGATGGATAGCATTATATCACAAATCCCTCATGTTGTTCTCAATCATTGTCTTGCTGATAGTAGCTAAATCTATCACATTTGTTCATTCCACAATATTGATGCTACTGTGTACAGTGTTTTCCTGGTTCTGCTTATTTCATTCTGCATCCTTTCATGTAGCTCTTATCAGATTTTTCTGAAATCATCCTATTCATCATTCCTTAGACCACAGTAGTATTCAATTACCATTATATACCACAATTTGTTCAGCCATTCCCCAAACGAGGGGCATCCGTTTAGTTTGCAATTCTTTGCTACCACAAAAAAGAACATTTATACTTTTGTTCAAACAGTTCCTATCCATTTTTAAATCTCTTTGGGATATGACAGATTTAGTAGTTGTATTATTAGATCAGAGGGCATACATTGTTTCATCCAAAATGTAGTATGTTGGGAGCAAGAGAATGAGAATCCAGGAACATGAGCATGGAAGAGATAGTTTTAGAAATTCAGAAAGCATCTATGAATTGTCTAAATTCACAGAGTCGATGCAAAACTTGAGACTAAGCCTGAAACAGATATATTAAAGACTGAACAGTATTTTAATAGTATTAATTAAATTCTCTTCTTTTAAAAATAATATGAAAATACTTTGGTGTACTGTAAAAATGAAAAGTATAAAATTTAAGTAATTTTAAAATATTGAAATAGTTTTATTTTCCTCCTTTTTCTCATAGAGAAATGAATCAGACACTGACAGTGGAGGTTATAAAAGTCTCACAATTATCTACAGACTTCAATGAGATGAGACACATTTGGTCATTTTATGATCTTAGGAGTTGCATCTTTAACTGAGATCTCATTATTCCAAGATCTTATCTACATGGAGATTGGGATGCTATAAAAAAGATTTGCCATAAAAATTTAGAAACCCTGATGTCTAAATTACAAAGATAAAAATAAGTAGCAAAAAGTAGCCACAAACATTGTCTCTGTCTGCATACCTTACTGTCTGCCATTTCATAGAAATCATATTAGTCTGAACCCACAAGAATATTAAATTATTCATCCATTTTGAACTATTTCTTGGAATTCACCCATATTTCCAGAAAAAAGTTGGCATATGGAGACCATCTTTTAAAAGTGGTTTTTATTCTATTGAGTTTCAATGCATAACAAACAGAAAATGAAGTTAGCTATTTTCTTTGACACTATTTTAGATGAAATAGTATAATTATTAAAAGTAAAAATAAAAATAATTCAAGTCATTGATATTTTCTTTGTGACCAGAATTCATTTAATTAATTCTTCTCTTATCTATGCTTGTTATCATCACAAAACTGCTGTCTTTATTATCATGAGTCAAGCATAGCCTAAAGGAAGTTAATAGGAAAGGGTTCCCCCCTTTTGATATGAAGTAAAAGAAGAGAAAAAATAACAAAGTAAAAGTATTTTTGGAAGCTTATGTGGCAAAGCTTCTTCTAGAACCAAATACCACATTAAATGAAAAGAACTGAATCACTAGAGTGTAGATATAATTTCAAATTAAACACTAAAAGGCTAAATCTTTTAAGAATGGAACTGTAAAAATATTATTTTTTAAAAGTAACAATGAAGCTTTGAATCTAAATTGTATATTTTATTTTTATTTTTTTCCATTTGAATAAGTTTATTTAGCCAATTAAAAAAATATTCCTTGGATACAATAATCACATTATTTCCCTCCCTCCCCTCCACCCACTCTTCACCTGCAGCCAATGCAAAATTTCATTGGGTATTACTTGTGTCCTTGATCAGAACCTATTTCCATGTTGTTGTTTACAATAGGATATTTATTTAGAGTCTCCATCCCCAACCATATCCCCTCCACCCATGTATTCAAGCAGTTGTTTTTCTTCTGTGTTTTTATCCCTATAGTGTTTCCTTTGGATGTGGATAGTGGTTTTCCTCATAGGTTCCTCCGAGTTGTTCAGGGTCATTGCCACTAATGGAGAAGTCCATTACATTCCATTATATCTCAGTGTATCCGTCTCTGTGCATAATGTTCTCCTGGTTATGCTCCTCTCACTCTGCTTTAGTTCCAGGAGTTTGTTCCAGTCCCCATGGAATTATTCCAATTTATTATTCCTTTGAATACAATAGTATTCCCTCACCAACATATACCACAATTTGTTCAGCCATTCCCCAATTGAAGGGCCTCCTCTCATTTTCCAATTTTTTGCCACCACAAAGAGTGCCGCTATGAATATTCTTGTACAAGTCTTTTTCCTTATTATCTCTTTGGGGTACAAACCCAGCAGTGCTATGGCTGGATCAAAGGGCAGACAGTCTTTTAGCGCCCTTTGGGCATAGTTCCAGATTTCCCTCCAGAATGGTTGGATCAATTCACAACTCCACCAGCAATGAATTAGTGCCCCCACTTTGCCACATCCCCTCCAGCATTCATTACTTTCCTTTGCTGTCATGTTAGCCAATCTGCTAGGTGTGAGATGATACCTCAGAGTTGTTTTGATTTGCATCTCTCTGATTATAAGAGATGTCGAACACTTTTTCATGTGCCTATTAATATTTTTGATTTCTTTAAATGAAAATTGCCTATTCATGTCTCTTGCCCATTTATCAATTGGGGAATGGCTTGATTTTTTGTACAATTGATTTAGCTCATTGTAAATTTGAGTAATTAGACCTTTGTCAGAGTTTTTTGTAATGAAGATAGTTTCCCAATTGGTTGCTTCCCTTCTGATTTTAGTTACATTGGTTTTGTTAGTACAAAAACTTTTTTCATTTGATGTAATCAAAATTATTGATTTTACATTTTGTGGTTTTTTTCTAGCTCTTGCTTGGTTTTAAAGTCTTTCCTTTCCCAAAGATCTGACAAGTACACTATTCTGTGTTCGCCTAATTTGCTTATAGTTTCCATCTTTATATTCAGGACATTCACCCATCCTGAGTTTATCTTGGTGCAGGGTGTGAGATATTGATCCAAACCTAATCTTTCCCATACTGACTTCCAATTTTCCCAGCAGTTTTTATCAAAAAGTGGATTTTTGTCCCAAAATCTAGGATCTTTGGGTTTATCATGGACTGTCTCGCTGAGGTCATTTACTCCAAGTCTATTCCACTGATCTTCTTTTCTGTCTCTTAGCCAGTACCAAATTGTTGTGATGACCACTGCTTTATAGTATAGTCTGAGATCTGGGACTGCAAGTCCTCCTTCCTTTGCATTATTTTTTCATGATTTCCCTGGATATCCTTGATCTTTTGTTCTTCCAAATGAACTTTGTTATGTTTTTTTTCTAATTCAGTAAAAAAGTTTTTTGGTTGTTCAATGGGTATGGCCCTAAATAAGTAGATTAATTTCGGTAGGATTGTCATTTTTACTATGTTAGCTCATCCCACCCGTGAGCAATCAATGTTTTTCCAATTGTTTAGATCTAATTTTAATTGTGTGGAGAGTGTTTTGTAGTTGTGTTCATATAGTTCCTGTGTTTGTCTTGGCAGATAGATTCCTAAGTATTTTATTTTGTCTAGGGTAATTTTAAATGGAATTTCTCTATCTAATTCTTGCTGCTGAAATGGGTTGGAGATAAGTAGAAATGCTGATGACTTATGTTGCTTTATTTTGTATCCTGCAACTTTGCTAAAATTGTTGATTGATTCAACTAGCTTTTTGGTTGATTCTCTGGGATTCTTTAAGTAGACCATCATATCATCTGCAAAGAGTGATAACTTGGTATCCTCCTTGCCTATTTTGATGCCTTCAATTTCTTTTTCTTCTCTAATTGCTACTGCTAGTGTTTCTAATACAATGTCAAATGATAGAGGTGATAATGGGCATCCTTGTTTCACTCCTGATCTTATTGGGAATGCATCTAGTTTATACCCATTGCAGATGATTTTGGCTGATGTTTTTAGATATATACTGTTTATTATTTTTAGGAAAGGCCCTTCTATTCCTATGCTTTCTAGTGTTTTTAATAGGAATGGGTGTTGTATTTTATCAAAGGCTTTTTCTGCATCTATTGAGATAATCATGTGATTTTTGTCGGTTTGCTTGTTAATATGGTCAATTATGTGGATGGTTTTCCTAATATTGAACCATCCTTGCATTGCTGGTATGAATCCTAAAATTGTATATATTAAAAGAAGATTAGTTTTGGCAATGTGTTAATTATAACTATACATTCTAGCACAAGATTGATTGCCAGGAATCTGAGTGTCAACCTGACTCTGGATAGTAATTCAAAGTTTATCTTTAAAGATTTGTAACTTGTTCTTTATTTGCGAAGGGTTATTCATACTGTCTCATACAGGGAGGAATATAATTTTGTAAATAACATAGAAATTCTCTATATTTACCTGGGCTTGAGTCAGCTTAAGCTGTTTCTTGATCATACAAGTCTTTATTAGATCTTTAAACTCAAGGGAAAACTAGCATGAAGCTCCTGCATGTTTTAAGATTATTACTATGATAAAATGAGATAATATCTATCAATAAGGTAAATTTCAAATCTTACAACCCTATATAAATATTACCAATTATTATTTCCACTTCTTTCACCTGGAAAAAAACCCTCTAGATTAATGAATCAATGTCAGTCCTGAGGTAGATTGTGGTTGTAGTGGTACAAGGCTGTTTTTGACCTTCTTTGAATAATATAGAAGGGAATGGATATATGGGACACTAAACTTTGAGGCTTGATAGGGAAAGGCAAGTGACAGGATAATAGGGCAAGGAACTCAAGAGAAAAAGACAATGTAGAGTTGAATTCATCTCCCAATAGGTCAAGGATGGAAAATGAAGAAAATTGTAGCCAGTGCAGGTTTCTGTTGACTTATGAGGCTTGATTAATGGAATGTGAGGTATTTAGTCCAGAGAAAAGAAGATTGTGATTGGGTAGCACAGGAAAATTGTCTAAGGATTTCCACGGCCATTATATTAAAGAGGAACTTGATTTGTCCTTGATCAAAAGGGACAAAACTAGGCATCGATAAAAGCTGTACAGTTTTATTTAGGTTTATTGCAAAGAGAAATTTTTTAATAATTAGAAATACCTCCCAATTGAATAAACTATTTAGGAAATAATCCCTGTCTTTTTCAATTAAACCTCATAATTTATGGTAATTAAGGATATAATTTGTTGTGAAATTTTTTAGTTGTAGAATTGGCTAGCTGGAAGAAAGATCTACTCTTCTATGACTTTTGTATCCTGTTTTATTTCACTTTGTTAATGATCTCTCCACAATTATTATTAAGGTTTTATTTTAGACATTTAAAATACTTTTTATCACATCAAGAATACCAAGTGATTTCCCAATCTGATCACTAGCCTCAAAAGCTGCACTCATGTCATCATTTGCTTAGAAAGATATTTAATGATGGAATGCTGCTAGATAAGTGCTATCTTTGCTCACGCAACTATTTTTCTTTCTAAAAAGTACCTTTTCTGACCATATCACTTTCATCCTATTTCTTTCTAAAATCAACTTGCAAAAGTTTGTATTTGTTCTTTGTGGATTATCATTCAATCATGTAGAGGTTCTTTGATATACTGGTTTTTATCAATGTTTTTGATAGGTCTCCTCCCTCCCCTGCTTTATAATACCTGAAAACATCAAATTAGCTATGCCTGTCTTTATCCAGGCCCTACTCTCTAATCATGAGTTCCCTTGTTTCTGTCTTGGGTTCTCCTCTCTTCTCAATAAAAGCCTCCCTGGTGATCTCATCAGATCACAAAGGTTCAATTGATATCTCTGTGTAGATGGTTCTCAGATGTATTTATCCATCCATAACCAGTCTAATATTTCCAACTGCCCACTGGACACCTTGAACTGAATGTCTTCTAGACACATTCAAATTAATATGTCTCAAATTGAAAGGGATTTTCTTCAAACCTTCTCCTCTTCCTAACTTCCCTAGGACTTTTAGGACTACCATCAGTTCACCAGTCACTCAGAATCTCAACCTAAGGGTCTTCTTTGACACCTCATTCCCATTGCCCTCCAACCCAAAGTATTCCCAGCTTCTGTTGATTCTACCTTCACAAAACACCACTTGCACAATCCCTTCTCTACTCAGACACTGTCCCTACCCTGTTCCTGGACCCACTTTCTTTGTATTGTTTTGTTCCAGTCCATTTTCTACTCATCTAGAAAAGATTTCTTCCTAAATAAAACATCTAACTATGCCATTCCTTTATTCAGTAACCCCCACCGACTCTCTATGAACTGTAGGATCAAATGTTAAAAAAGACACTTTTTTCCAGAATTTAAAGTTCTTTCTGCTATTTCCTTATTTTTTTACTTCAATTAACTCTATTACCTACTAAATTTTACCTCCTTGATATTCCTTATGCAAGATGCTCCAACTTGATTCTATGTATTTTCACTTGATATCCTCCATAGCTCAAAATATATCCTTCCACACCTCTATCTACTGGCTTCCCAGGCTTACTGGAAGTCTCAGCTGAAGTTCCAACTTGCATAAAAAGTCTTTTAGTGTCCTTTTCATTGTTAGTGTTTCTTTCTGAGATTCTCTACAATTATTTCATATATATGTAAATATATACATGATATAGACTCTTACACATACGCACATATCCCCAAAAGGCAAAAACAGTTCCTTCCTTAATAAGCACACAATCTTAGGTGATTCCTAATATGTATCTTCTTTGTACAGTTGCTTGCATGTTGTCCCCTTTCATCAGATTATGATTGTTGAGTGAAGAGTTTGTTTTTGACCCTTTTGTATGCCCAGTGATTAGCACAGTTCCTGGCACATAGAATGTGCTTTTCAAAAGATTGTTAACATGACACAATCTAAGATTCCTTCATATCTCTAGTTCCCTTCCACCTTATTGTTCTCTTTCCTTAAAAATGGAGTTCAAATCAGAACATGGTACTCCGTGTATGGTATGACCAGATCAACATACACTGGTATTATGACCCCCCTCCCTCTCAGTCCTGGAGAATTCCTCTCTTCAACTATAATAATATTGAATTAATTTTAAAAACAAGTTTATCGTTGTATTGACTTACCTGTGTGGTTCAGGTCCTCAAATCTCAAAATTACTTTCAGATAAATTACTCTAATGTTTCCATACAAATTGTACTCATAAAGATGACTTTTGTATCCAAGGGCAACATTTTAGTCATATGTGTCACAGGTGAAACTAGGTTTTCCTGGCACTGAGGCTAACCTACAAGCCACCATCCAACATTGCCTCCCAAGATGACATTTAATGGAGATGAATGTAAAATGCTACAGTTGGATACAAAAGACAGGAAAGGATATTGAATGAATTGAGTATGATAAATAGGGATAAGGCAGTTTTCACATAAAATATCGAGAAGTCAAGTATATTAGTAAGCACTGGGAATATATACTTAACTTCTTGATATTTTAGTCAACTCTGAGACTATGATTTAGAAGCTCAGTAAAAGGAGTGTCTTTATAGATCCTGCCTCTTCCATCTAATATGTTATCTCTTCTTCCCATTTTTATGTATAAATTTGATGAGCAAATGAGCTATGATTTTTCCAAATCACTGATACTTATCTACATCTTTTCCACAAGAATAGCCTATGGTAGTTTGGTTCATTTCCCTCTTAAAATTTATATGACTAATCCCTACCGCATTCCCCTTCTCTACACACATAGTAACCTTTTCCCTCTTTTAAACTAGGAAAGAGGGATATTCAGAATCTGGAGGGGAGTGGCAAGGAGAGAATGGGAGTTGAATATGTATCCTCCTGATAGACTATTTTTCCATGAAAAGAAGATTTACATCACATACATCTTTGTATTCCCAGAACTTAACATAGTGCTTTTCACACACTAATTGTTAAATTAAATTTAAGTAAGTTTTTGGAAGGATTCTCATTCAGAAGATGTATGTAATTAGAGAAGAAAGCTAAAAGTTACAATAGGAAGGTTTTGTTTAAATATGAAAAAAATTATACAAAAAATCAAATCAAGTTGATGGAGATTCACAGTAAGTGATCCCTGAGCTTCCTTACAACATAAAGTCAACATTTCTAGATTATGAAAGAGAATTTGTTTAGATTTATGAAAGGTCACAAGAGTGAAGGGGATCATTCTTGACTAGTTGTGATCATTGAAAGCTTAATAAAAGTGATTATATTAATGTTGGCCTCTGAAGGATGAATGGAATTGCCACATTTGAAATCAGAAAATACATGAATTGCAAAATTCTTAGGATTTTGTCTTAACAGAGCATATTTAATCTAACCTCTTGCTTTCTATAACATTAGTGACAAGTGTTCATCGAACTATACTTAAATATATCTATTGAAAAGAATGCATTAACTTCTGAGAAAATTCTGAGCTGAGCTATAGTCTCACAAGAGGCAAGAATATAGGACTAATCATGTCCTCTTCTCTGGACTATATAGGAGGCAAAATCCACAAAAGTTAAGAGTACTTAAACTTTTTCATATAATTGCAAATAGTGTTTTGTTTATAGTATGAATTTTGCTCTTCTCCATTAAGCAGAGGTCAATTATATTCTTCCTTTATAAAACAATCCAAAAAAGTAAATAATTTTTGAAAAATAAAAAATGAGAAAAAAGGGGGTATTTTCTGTACTAGAGCTATAGGAATTTTAAAACAAGGACAAAGCAATTTTTTTAGTTCTTACAAAAAGATAAACAATCATTTAAGTATTTAGGAAAACAGAAAAACTACAAATAACAAATGATATGAATTTTCTTAGTTGTGAGCTTCATGAAATATGGCTTTACCTTTAAAAATTAAAAGAAAAAACTGAAGAGAAAGCTATGCTATATAAAAAAATGTATAATTTTTCAGATGTCAAAGATCTAATATGTTTTAGCAATAATTCTTCCTCTGTTAAAATTATTAGTATATAATAATTTGATGTTAAAGAAACAGTTAATATTTTAATTGTCACACCAATGGAACAAAACTTTAGTATTCACAATTATATTTGAATATGAATGCCTTGTGTTCCCGGAACTCACTGAAAAAATATATGTATATATGTATAAATTCAACCTTGTAGATTTATATACTCTTATAATTCTAGAATTAGAAATGACCCCAGAAGAAATCGATTTCAACTTCCCACTCAAAAGAGCAATAACCTTTACATTATACTAGACCAAACTGCATTTAAATGAGAATTTCTAGTTTCATATTGATCATTAATTTACTAGATATTCCATTAGATTTGGTCAGACATATAACTGTTTCCCTATTATTCCACCCGCTGGTATTATTCTCTGTAGTGAGGCATAATAAATTTGTTCTTTCTCAGAATTGGATTTCAAATATATGAATTTAGCTATCTTCTGTCTCTCCTCCACAGATAATTTTATCTCTTCTAGGCTGATCATTATTCAACATAATACTTACTCCAAAATCCATATTGATTGCAATCTCCTGGATATATTTAGTTTATTAATTGCCAACATAAAAGACCAGGAGTAATAATGAAAATAATACTTATAAAGTATGCTGACCAATGCAGAATATAGTGAAATAATTACTTCCACTCTTCTGAATCATCTTATTTTAATTTTTTAAAGTAGGATTGTATTCATCATTTACTAAACTACACTATTAACTATATTTGTTAAATGTCTTACTGAAATCCTGCTATTAATATATCAGTCCCCATATCAACCAATTTAGTAACTCTGTTGGAAAAAAATGTTAATTTCACATGAACTGTTCCTGATGAAAACATGCTGATTCTTTATGATCCCTACTCCCTTTTGAAAATGCTGAAATTCTATTCCTTTTATGGAACAGAATTCAAAATCAGTGGTCTATATATCTTGAAAATGCTGTTCTCTTCCTTTTAGAAAGTTTCCTTCAATTACATGGAAAAACAATGTTAATGTCATTTTCTTCTTATTTTGAGTTCCAAATTCTCTCCTTCCCACTCCATTCATGAGAAGGCAAGGAATTGGATTCATGTTATACATGTGTTTTCTTGTAAAATATATTTCTATATTCGTTATATTTTTAAAAAAACAGGGATTAGTAAATTAAAAGGGAGTTTAAATCTGCATTCAGGCTCCATTAATTCTTTGTTTCAAAATTGAAAGAATTTATCAGCTTAAGTCCTTCAGAATTGTCGTACATATTTCTATTGATGAGAATAACTAAGTCATTCTTAATTGATCATTATACAATATCATCATTATTAGGTGCATTGTTCTCCTGATTCTTCTCATTCAATTTTACATCAGTTCATGTAAGTATTTCCAGAATTTTTTGAGACCTTCCTACTTGTCGTTTCTTAAACACGATACTATTCCAATATAATCATATACAACTTGTTCAACCATTCCCCAAATCCCTTAAGTTTCCAATTCTTTGCCAACAAAAAAAATGAGTTACTAAAAATACTTTTGTACATATATGTCCCTTTTCTTTTTTTTATCTCTTTGGAATACAAACTTAATAGTGATATTACTGGATCAAAGGGTAAGTACAGTTTTATAGCCGTTTGATTAAAGAAACTAATTGCTCTCCAGAATGGTTTAATCATTTTAACTCCACCAACCATATAGTAGTCTCAATTTTCCCATTTTCCTACCAATATTTGTCATTTTCTTTTTCTCCCAAATTCATAAATCTGACATATGCAGAAAGATACTTTAGAATTGTTAATTTTAATCCTATCTTCCCTTTTTTGAAAACCAGAATTACATTCATCCATATATTGGCCTATAGTATGTCTCTTATGTCCCATAGCAATACTGATCATGATTTAGGAATCATATCTTTCAGTTCTTTCTATGCCCTGTATCTTAATTCAGTTAGTTGAAGTGACTAGAACTCATTGAAGGATGAAGATTAACTAGAAATTGTAAACCTTAAAATTTCTTAGACTTATAAATGTTGGAAATTTCACCATTGGGAAATTTCATACTTGAAAAATTTCCTATTGATAGTGGGAACTCTATTGGAATGTGAACCCCATTGGCATGGGAGGTTCCTCCTCCTCCCTTCTTAAGATTACTTTAGGACAGAAACCTTTTGCTAAACAATGGAAAGGGCTTTGACCTATACTTAAGCATAGAACAGGAAGTTCTTTGAGTCATGATTGATTTTAGAATTGATACAATAGAGATACTTGGAATGACAGAACCAGGTCTTGGAAATTATAATCTCCACCCTACTCAGTCCTAACAGGATTTAGGAAGGGCTGCAGCATAGATCAAAATTTAATTATTCCAATCCCCACCCTACTCAGGGTAACAGGATTTAGGAAGGGCTGCAGCAAAGGATCAAGATTTAATTATTTGAGAATATGATCTTCAACAGACATGTGCAAAGCCACAGACCTCTGGGTGGTCCTGGGTTAAGGTAGAGCCACCATTGGCACAGGGAAGACATGCACAGTGATTGGTAGATGTGAGAACTGAGGAGAGGGAACTTGGATGGTTTCCTTAAAGATAGCGGGGTCTGAGGACTAGGAGGGTTGGTTGGAGAGGTGTTGCTCTGAGAGGTTGTGCTCTGAGAAGCTTGCTCTGAAGGAAGCTGGAGGTGGAGGCCCCTGAGACTGTTTCTCCATTTTGGTCACGTGAGTGATAGGGACTGATCTCCTTTCTTTGCCCCAGCTATCTAAGGGCTTGGGCCTTTTGGCCCAGCCTAAACAGAAGGGGTATTTAAGCCCTATTCCTTTTTCTCCCCTTTTCTCTCTCCCTCTCTCTCTCTCTATCTCTAATACCTTTCTTCCTCCTGTTTGTAATTAAACTCCATAAAAGGTTGACGGCTGACTTGAGTTTTCATTTAGGAATTACATAGCTGAATTCCTTGGCGACGTTAAATTAATATGTATCAGTCTTTAAAGTGATTTCCTTGTCACAAAATCTAATACTACATTGGGTATTGGGGGAAATAAAATTAAGCAGGATGCACAAGTTGCAACTACAAGGACTTTAAAATCTGTTTGAGAAGAGGCAATTCAAGCTACATGAAATGCTTAGAGAAGAATTAAAAATAAAACTTCCTGATATTCACTTCATGAGCAAAAGAAAAAAATGAATATGTGGACCTGAGTACCCATAAATTAACACACTTGGACCTAGAAGCAGCATTAGAGATGATCTAATCTAATTAATTTATTTTAAACATGAGGAAATTGAGACTTTTGGAAGTGCCCAAGGTTATAGAGGTAGGGGGTAACAGATGAGATTTTAACCCAGATCAAACTATAGCACTATTTTAGACACACTACTCTGACTAGTCAGAAAAGTCTCAGGGAAGAGAAATGATTAGACTTCAAAAGGTTTGATTTAAATAGAAAGATCATTCTATATTGGAAATATTATATGACTATATATATGAAAAAAGATGGCTATACCATGTGTGGAGACAGTGCGGTAATCAGATTGATTTTAATAGATTAAATATTGTGAAATCATCAAAAGTAAAACTACAAAGAAGTGTGAGTAAAACAAAGTCAAATTATTTAGAGCCTTGAAAGCCAAGCACAAAATTGGTTCTTGATGATTGCTGATACATATTCCATTTGGGTTATTAACAAGGGGTATTGAAAATGATATTTTCAAATGATTTGTCTAGCTATTTTTTTCCAAGCAGTGGAATAAAAGGAAAAAATGAATAATATTAGGATGAAAAATATTCTTTGAGAATGGCAACCACATTTTAGGTATGATATAGAATCCTTCAGCTTAATTTATGGCAAAATTATTAAATTATGGCAAATAAAGGAGATAATAAATGAATATTCTTTTCACACTTAGAGTAAAATGTTGTAACAGTCTGAAACTAGTTCATTTCAAGTCATTCAAATGCAAAGTAGCTAGATTTTGCCTTATCCTTGAGAAACATATCAAAGAATAAGTATTTCTGCTGATAGAAAGAAAAGATATTTTTAGATTTTACACGATGGTGTTGGATTAACTTTTGAACATTGTATATTTTCTGGCCATTAATGAATCAAAAACAATTCTGGATCTAAAAACATCAAAAATTTTCCTCTTTAAAATATATAATTTTTAAGTCTTAGTCTATTTCCAAAAAATATTCAAGTGAATGAAATTATAGTAAAACCAAATAATTATTCATTATAACACAGTTTGATCCTTTAAACCAAAAATCATTGGGTTAATCAAATTAAGAGATGACCATACTAGTTTGGCCTGTTATTTCTTTTGCAAAACATTTTAATTTAGAAAGATTTAGTTTAGTCTTATAAGCCAAACAAATGTATCTAAACTGAGAGCAACTAACTTCTTGCCAAGAAATGAAAGCAATATTACAAGATTAAAAAAAAAAAAAACCCAACAACTTAGTCCTATAAGCAGTGTTTCCCATGGTTTCTCTCTCCCCCATCCCACTATACTATGGTTTTAGTGAGACTAAAGATACTATGAAATGTTCTAGACCAAGAGTGTACCTGTTGCATAAGATAATTACTATGATATGAAGTGCTATAATTTAGATTAGATTATGGAATTTTGAACTGCAATTCAACTAACACAATTTATAGGTGAAGAAATTATCATCTAAATAAGGAACTGGCTATTCCTTGTAAAATACATTTTCATCTACTACCTTTGAATAAATGAGTTTTTCATTGCTATATTGATTTCCTCTCTACCACCTTTTCAAAGAAAAAGGTCTCCTCTGACATTATATAATTTGAGGAAACACCAGATTAAGAACTTCTCATTTAATTTTGAATAAAAAGGAAAAAATGGTATATATAAAAAAAGGAAAAAATAAAAAGGAAAAAAGGAAGAAAATAGTATGCTTCTGATACGTACTGCCAAATCTTAGCTGCCTATAAATTGCAGCTGAGATATCATGTCCTAAATAAGGCTATCCTTAATGCTATAGTCATCATTGCTCTCTCCTCTTGAAATTAATTTGCTCTTGCTATTTATTTACTTATCCAGGTACATGCTGTATCTCTTAATTTCCTTGGGCGCAGATGCTATTTTCTTTTATCTATTAAATGTAAGATGTTATGTCTGTGTAATACTTATATGTCTACATGGAATGTTTAAAGTGATTGAGAGGCTTCTTGAGAGATGGCACAGATAAGTATTTCTTGAATCTTACCCATTGCTTTCCTAAAATGACCACAATTCCTTCTTTGAGAGGAAAAGGAAGATTGCTTTTTTCCCTCTTGTATAAACATGTAAATGTCTGTCAGTAACCCTCCAAATATATTGCTGGAGTGGAGGTACAATATTTAGTTCAAATTTGCTAGCTTTCCTGGTCATATCTCCTAAAAATTAGAACAATACACAGTAGTAAAGTCCCTTCTCCGAAAAGAGTATTTACACAAAGAACAATCATAAATAAATGAATTCATTTATACAAATAGAAACAGAAATCAGAGAAATTATATAAGTTGGACCATATGAGTGAATGAGGACTTTAGATAAGGACAAGATGAGAGAGTTCAGTATAAATCAGAGGGAGGTTCTAATCTCACGTAAGTGGAAATTGCCTAAAATTTATAAATAGGCAAACTAAAATTAAAGGACGTATTGAATAGCCAGCTTTGTCTTCAACTTCTTTAAAAAAGTCTTCACTTTGTCTCTTTTTCTGTCTTTCTGCGCCATTTTCTCTCTCTTTTTTTCATTAAATATTTGTTTACGTGTTTCTGTCTATCTCTGTCTCTGTGTCTTTCTGTCTCTTTCATCTCTGTGTCTCTCTTTCCTCTCTGTCTCTCTATCCCTGTTTCTGTCTCTCTCTTTCTGTTTTGTCAATCCCCCAAGGTAGTATAGGAATCACCTATGTTTTCTCATGGAGCAAGAAAGAAAGCTCCTCTACCAACTCCAATTAGCCTCATTAAGGCTAATCCATAATCAAATTTGGAAGTTACTATGCAGAACAGCATTGCATGTCCCCAACCCACCTGTATGGGAGTTGCCATAACATTTTTGTTTGTTGAAATTAATTAAATTATTTGCTTATTTGAAACATACCATTCTTCACTTTATTTCCTCCAGCAGTTTTTCTCTGGTGTAAAACATGTCTCATTTCACAGAATAATGAACAGGGAAATATGTATTGCAGGATAATATATTTATAACTTGCATCACATTGTCTCCCTTTTGGGGGTGGGAGAGGAGTGGGAGAGAGAAAAGATGGATTTCAAAATATCAGAAAAGAAATTTTTAAAAATTGTGGACATAATCTGGAAAAAATAAAATATAGAAAACATTCTTGCTAAACAAATAGTTAGCATTGTATCTATAATTGGAATTTGTGTCTTCAAATCCCAAATCCAATGCTATCTCTACTCTACAATGTTCATATTGTTTTTGCTTAGCTATGCATTCAAGTTAATTGCTGCTAAACAGATTGTTAGAAAGTCATTTGTTAAGCATCCTAATATAATAAGTTTTCCAAAAATTGTGCTTTTATCTCATCTAACAATTTAATGAAATCCAAAACCACATTCCTCAGTTACTGTCACTCTCTTCACAACATTGTCATCATAACCAGATTAGTTCCATGTTCCAGTAACTAAAAGGTAAGCTCTATCCCTGAATCAGATTTAATCCCCAAACTCCCTCTAAACTAAAAATGTCAGATCTGCTTGTTTCATTTCTACTTATCATTCCAACTTCCCCATACCACCATACTGCCTTCTCTCTCTTACTTTACTAGTCTTGTAATGAAGAAAAGATTACCCATTCAAGTTTGTACTGAGATCACTTTTTACAGGTGCATTTATTTTATTCCCAGACATACAGACTTTCCCACATCTTCAGGCTCAAAAAGTCATATCAGAGCAAGAATCTTGAAAATCACCTTAATTATTTGATCAGTATGAGCGTTTCAGTGGTTCACATTCTCCCTTTTCATATCTCAGAAGAGAACAACAACAAAGATTGTATGTCATTTATTTTTGAATCATCAGAAAGTGGTTCATTTGTTAAGAAATGAAGACTAAATATCATTAAGCAAGTTCCTCCTTCTTGAAGGATAGAGGAAAGGGACATAATTATAATGGGAACGAATTCGAGAAGAAGAAATGAGAAAAGGAAACTGACTCATTCCCCTTAGGGAAGGGGATTTTAGTCTACTCTTATTTGAGAGTGATATATACTCTCAGACTTGCTGGAGTTAGAATATGAATCTTTTGATTGAGTAATCTACCTTTTTTAATAATCCTAAATTCCTTAAATCTAAAGCAAACATTCAAGTGAAGTTCATTTTAGTTATGCCTCAAATGCAAAAAAAAAAAAAGTTGAAAATTATTATAAGACATTGTATTAGGTCCTGAAAATGTAAAGATAAAATGATAATTAGTTTACTATCCTGAGGAGCTTAACATGTATCAGAAATATTATACATGCATCGAATATAAACTGATGTCTGTGTGTGTGTGTGGAGGTGGGAGATTTCAGGAAAAAATTCCAGTTAAGCTGGAACATAGTATGTAAAAAGAAGGAAGAATGAAACAAAGACTGAGATATATTTTAGATGTAGTTTGTAGAGAATCATAAATGCTGGGATAAGACAGTGTATATTTTATCCTAAAGGCAGCATGGACCCACTTAAGATTTTGTACAAGGGAAAGATATCAGAATAATGCCTTTGAAAGAATGTTTTGGCAATAAAGTGAAATAAGGTTTATAGTGCAGTAAAAGTAGAAATAAAGAAATAGTAAGGAGAGTACTTTAATAATATTTTCCCAGATTATTTCTTCCTCCTATAAGAACTCAAATTAATGAACAATTTTAATTATTCATGCATGACAAACATATTTATATTCAACAAAATCCTTGAATGTACTCAAAATCATGAAAAAAATCATGTGCTTTTAAATTGCTGTGATTCTATTAAGACACTTTTGCCAGCCAGTAAATTGCCTTCAGAAAAAGTGAGGTGTAATTTGAGGTAATTAATCTTAGCTTCTGTATTATCAAAATTAATTTTATTTAATAAGAGAAATTGGGTTTTTTCATGCTTCTTAGAGATTCTGGAAGGAAAAAGACAAGTAATGTTCTTGGCAAACTTCCACTGCTAGGTAGGCTACGGGATCTCTTCAAGTAAAAGACTGAACATCCAATTTGTATATAAGAACTTGAGCATCATTAACAAAAATGGCAAATCTCTAAGTTCCCCATTTTCTTTTATTTTTTGACATAAATGATATATTAAAATATAATAAACCATGGTTGTGACACGCAAAGATAAATGTACTACCAACAATTTTATTGCCAAATTATAGTTTTTGAATATTTTCACTTAAATAGGTATATTTTTTAAAACCATAAAACCATCCATGTAGCATTTTAATCTTATATACATAGCATTATATGATATTATATTTTATGTCTTTTATAAAATTGAGTCACATTTCTTCATCAATTGTTTTTTTCTAAAAATAAGCCTCATTCATTTGGCATAATCTTTAAGGACAAAAATGTGACGTTCCCCTGTGACACTGGGAAAGAAGATACCATACCATTGTAAAAGGCAAGTTTTAGTCAAATCTCTGAAAGATTTATTTAAATATCAAAAAAATGAATGTCATATTAAAAAAGCATGAACTGTTTGTTCATGTCAAAATAAAATTACATATTAGCATTTGTTTTAAATGAATTTATTAACTCTGATGGTCATTTAAAAATTATATATCTGACAAAGGTTTAATTACTCAAATTTACAAAGAGCTAAATCAATTGTACAAAAAATCAAGCCATTCTCCAATTGAAAAATGGGCAAGGGACATGGATAGGCAGTTTTCAGATAAAGAAATCAAAACTATTAATAAGCACATGAAAAAGTGCTTTACATCTCTTATAATCAGAGAGATGCAAATCAAAACAATTCTGAGGTATCACCTCACACCTAGCAGACTGGCTAACATGACAGCAAAGGAAAGTAATGAATGCTGGAGGGGATGTGGCAAAGTAGGGACACTAATTCATTGCTGGTGGAGTTGTGAACTGATCCAACCATTCTGGAGGGCAATTTGGAACTATGCCCAAAGGGCGCTAAAAGACTGTCTGCCCTTTGATCCAGCCATAGCACTGCTGGGTTTGTACCCCAAAGAGATAATAAGGAAAAAGACTTGTACAAAAATATTCATAGCTGCACTCTTTGTGGTGGCCAAAAATTGGAAAACAAGGGGATGCCCATCAATTGGGGAATGGCTGAACAAACTGTGGTACATGTTGGTGATGGAATACTATTGTGCTCAAAGGAATAATAAAGTGGAGGAATTCCATGGAGACTGAAACAACCTCCAGGAAGTGATGCAGAGCGAGAGGAGCAGAACCAGGAAATCATTATACACAGAGACTGATACACTGTGGTACAATCGAAGGTGATAGACTTCTCCATTAAGCAATGTCCCTGAACAATCTGCAGGGATCTAAAAAACACTATCCACAAGCAGAGGATAAACTGTGGGAGTAAAAACAAGGATGAAAAGCAACTGCCTGACTACAGGGTTGGAGGAGATAAGACTGAGGAGAGACTCTAAATGAACACTATAATGCAAATACCAACAACAGGGAAATGGGTTAGAAACAGGAAAACATGTGATAACCAGTGGAATCGTGCCTTGGCTATGGGAGAGGGAAAGGTGGTGGGGGGGAGGGGAGGAAAAGAAAATGATTTTTGTTTCCAATGATTAATGTTTGGAAATGACCAAATAAAATAATGTTAAAAAATAGTGGATGATATAAATTATAGTAGATAAAAAGTGGATGAGTAAATTGTGACCACAGGAAAAAAAATTATATATAAAGCAACAACTTTATTTTGGGCTAGTTCTCTCCTCTCAGCACGTTCTCTGACTGTCCCCCATTCTTGCAACACTCTTCTCCACTCTGCTGATTGACCTCCCTGGCTTCTTTTAATACCCTCAAAAAACCTCACCTTCTGCAGTAAGCCTTCCCCTACCACTATGAATTCTAATGACTTCTTTCTGGTTAATTATTTACTAATTTTCCTGTTTAGAGCTTGTTTTGAATATATCTGTCTGTATGCTGTCTTTCACATTAGAGTAAGTTTCTTAAAGGCAGGAAGTGACTTTCACATCTTTTTTTAACTGCTTATTAAACAATTATCACTTAATGAATTCTTATTGATTGATGACAGGGAAAAACAAATCATTCAATCAAGAAGCATTTATTAAATGCTTAGTATATGCCTGGTACTAGGCTGTGCAGGGGGATGCTACTCACAAAGAACTCACGTGAATGGGGAAGGCAATAACTTCATCTAGGTGGTCAAACCGGTAGAAGTAAACAATACATCAGCACTTTGCCCTTGTTCCACTGAAACAGTAAAATGTTATAGTGTACTGATTATGAAAATGGCTGAAGTATTGCTGGGGAAGGAGGAGGTAAAGGACACAAGCTCCAATTCACACAATAAAGACTCAGAAAAAGTTATCCCATGTCAGGATACTTACTTGGACCACAGCCATTCTAACTACATCCCACAAGCCCCTTCTCCCAATGTACTTCCTCAAAGGATGTAATTAATTCAATGCAAAAGTATGGAGAAAAAAAGCATTGTGGGTAGACTAACAAAGCCTTCCCCCCCTAAACCAGAGGAATGCTGTTCCATAAACATGCACAACACCAATAAGGAGAGGCACACATAAGGAATGAGAACAAATGCACCCAGGGTACACCTACAAAGGGACCTTCATGACTCAGTGTTCCAGGGCTAGTGATGTCATTGTCTTGCTCTCTCTGGGTACTACGACCTACTGATTTCAAGTCAATATGGCTCTTCTGGACCTTTTCAGTCTACCAGAGGCTGCTCTCTTGGATATCATTCTCCTACGTGCTGCTGGACCATGAGTGTGGTCTTTTTAAGTCAGTGTCCAACATGACTCCCCTGAACATACAGCTGTGGACCTCATCACTCTCTCTAGTTTCTGACTTGAGCTCAAGTCCTTGGCTAAAGGTTATCGTGCTCTAAAGGGAAGAATAAACTACTCTATTGGACAGAGTGTCCTGGTTACTCTAGTCCTACTACCACTGCTGCTCAATAGAACTTTCCTAATTTAAAAAACATACTAGTTGTATGACCATGGAAAAGTCACTTGACATTGTTTGCTTCGGTTACTCTTCTGTAAAATGAGCTGGAAAAGGAAATGCAAAACCCACTCCACTACCTTTGCCAAGAATACCCCAAAAGGAGTCATGGAGGAACTGACTAGAAGCCTTGATATTTTTAAGGCTTAGCTTCATATCATAATTTCAGGGACTATGATACCTATTTTGTGAGCATTTCATTTATGCTTAAGTAAATGTTATTTCTTGCCATAACTTGAAAATTCCTTGAAAGCAGGGATTGTTTTTGGTTTGTTTTTCTCTCTTCTTTACCACTGTACCTGGCACAGAGGAAGTATTCAGTAAAAGCTAGTTCAAAGATTTGTGGACCTGTGCCCAATTCATTGATCACTTTTATTGGATAACATAATTAGAGGTATATTTTCCCTGAAGCATTACTTTGTCTGCATTCCACGATTTAATAAGCTGTATTATTATTATGAAGAGAGTGACCAAACATCCTATTTCTTCCTGCTTCTCCTCTCATTTTCTACTGAAATGACTCCCAAGGTATATCTTTGACCTCATCTCTTGACAAGCTCCAACTTGCACCTTCAACTCCCTGTTGAACACTTCTGCACAGGAATTTCCCTAGTGCTTCAGATTCAATAAACTCAAGATCAAATCCATCTTTCCCCCTCAGCTTGTTGGTGTCATCTTCCTCATTCTATTCCTAAGGCTACAATTCTTCCAGCCATTCCTATCTGTGATCCTATGTCCTGCTTTGGCAATATCTGTCCCCTTTCTCTCTACCATTTCTTCTGACTTAGACCAATACTTCAACCTAAAAGAGTGTCATTTTTTTTCTTTATTATTTTCTCCTTCTCTTCCCATCCAGTCCAACTCACCACTTGTTCATAGAATCCATTTTCTTCATCTAGAGTTATAATTACAATTATTCAAGTTTTCAACATCTTCAGTAGTTAAAAATCACTTCTGAATAGAGTCCAAACTTCTAAGCTTAGGACTCAATGTCTTATCAAATAGGGTTCAAGCCTTATTTATTTTATGTGAACTTTGTAATACAGTATCTCTTTATGACAAAATGCTATGGAACAACATTTATGCATTCTTATCTTAAACCATAAAATTCTTTTTTCCCTATAATTCTCTCTTCCTTTTTTATCTCGCTTCTCCAAGGATTGACATTCTGGCTATTCCTGAACGTTCATTTCTAATGCTATTCACTCCCTAAAGCCTTTCCTGAGATTCCTCTTTCCATGGGCAAGAAATAATATGACTCCTCCCTCTCATTCAGTGCTCGTAGCAGCACCAGAGGAAAAGATCTGGAATAAGAGAATTTGGGTTTACATCCGGACTCCGACATTTACTAATATATGCAGTGGTTTGGTCTTAGGTCTTCTAAGATCCTTTCAAACTAGAATTGTATAAGTTGGTAAGAGAACTCTATTGGGTTCTAATTGTCATTGGTTTGGAGGTCGTCTCAAAGTGTCTGTCCTGGCTAATTACCAAGTGATTAAGGTAAAAGTTTGTTGTCTTCTCACTTCCCCTCAAACATACTTTCACCATCTACCCTCCATCGCAGTCATACCAAATGGCATCTGGATATAAAACACATCCTCAGTTTCTGCCATTGAAGAGCCCGAATCTCTTGAATTTGGGAGCTGAGGCTACAGAAGGATTACCCTGATGGCCGGAGGCCGATGACCCAAGGTAAGAAATGGAACAAGTCCAAGATTCCATTGACTAACAGCCCATCAATGCTTGCTGCACTTCCAGCCTGGGTAACAAACATCTATTCAACATCAACTATAACTACTAGGAACTGTGATCCAATGAGTGGCAAAGGTCAGCTCCTGGACACAAGGAGCTCAGAATCTATTGGAGCTGGGGGACCCAAAAGTAGTATAAAAAAATGAAAAATGATTGCAATGGATTCCGTTCCAAATGTAACTGTTTTCTTTTAGCACGATTCTAGCTTTCCCATTTTATTTCATTTCAGAATTTTTCTTTGGGGAACACTCAAAGCACAACACAAAATTGTGATAGTTATTAGCTAGCACTATCTCTGAGTAACTGCTTTAGGTAACTCAAACATGATGAATCAGTTCACAAATATGAATTGATCCACAGAGAATTTATGAATGCTGGTATAATTCTGCTGCTGGATGATCCCAAAGAGTTTGTTTTAAGAGAAAATTTTCTTAGAAACTAACCAAAAATAAAGGTATGGAAAGAATGTGCATAATGATAATTATAAATACCAAATATACTTTCACTTTTAACAGCACTTCAGTTACTTATAATTTCTTCTCCACCCCCATGCTTTCTCAAGAAGTTTGGACAACTCAGTAGTTACAATTGGGGTTCAGAACCACTTCATAACTCAGAATGAATGAGTTAAGTAGGAACAAAGCTGAGTTGGGGAATCCTTTGGGTTATACTTTCCAGTGGTTACGATTCTCCCTTGTCTGTCCTAGAACCCCTAGTTTGTATGCTTTGTTTGTGATGTCTCTTATGTCAGTAACTTTGTCTTAACTTGGACATTTGACCCTGGCTCTTTTCATTCTTCTGTTCTCTATTTCTCCTGCTCAATTCAACTCACCTGCACTCCAACGTTTTCTTGGTTTATTCAAAGCATCTAAATAAATCATTAGATTCTGAGATACCTTTTTCTTATGCTGACTACAACTAACATCTTCATCCGTGTTCATGGGCCTCATAACACATAGCCTTCTGCACCTAGCTCCACCTCAGATTGCAAAAGAAAGCAGGTGAGTTCATCTGTAGAAATCTTTCGCTAATTTTAATGATTATGAAGGAGCCTCCCTTGCCTTCTCCTTCCATTTGGCTGGCAAGGTTGTACCCCTGGAAGTTGGCTGTAGCAGCGAGTTCTGGGGCTAACTCACAGAAACTTACTCGGAATACTAGAAACCCGATTTACCACGAACAGCAGCAGGAGACACATTTATCTCACCAAAAAGACATGTACTTATTAACAAGTGAGCACAGACTACATGGAATTAATGGACAGAAATTTAAAGTAAGGAAGAATCCATTGGGGTTTTTATTTTCCAAAGCAACTCAAAGTATAGGCCCCCAATGTCTTTTCTGTTCTCTTGGAAGTAGCATGACATACCTGGGCTTGCCCACCCAGGCTCCCAGTTTCTTCTACTCCAAGCAGTTTAACTTTCAATTGCTAGTGCTAATTCTCTTTTGAATCTACATTTGGCTCTCTTCCTTGCTGCCACAGTCTTACATTCCTTAAACCAATTCTGACTTCTGGAATTGTTTCTTTATTTCCCTGTCTAGAGAATTCTCCTCTGTTCCCCTCAGCTATCCCTCAAATTCTCTAGGACTCAGTATCTAATTGCTTGGATGGTCTGTTTATCTGTAGATGGGTAATTGCACTCATAAATTCTAGGGTTGATGGTGAAATAGTGGGGAGAAAGCTCCTTCCACTCCTGCCACAGGATGAAGTAGCAGACTCTTCTTGGACTGTCTACTCTCTCTTTACCTCCAACTAGTTGTGGTTTTCAAGAATCACCCGGGGTAATAACAAATCATTATTCCTCTAATAATGTTGCTCCCTTCTGATTGAACTAGAGAGTTGTTGATACATTAGTGGTAGTCTCTCAAAGCCAAGTATGACGATTGTCTTTGTGCATGTGTGCGTGAAGGAGATTGAAGTGGAAAAGTTGGTGCACAGAGACAGTCCCACTCTCTCGGCGCTGGAAGCCTGGGTCCAGTGGCACGAAAAAGGCATTAAAAGGCCCGTTACAATTGATAAAAAGGCATTAACAATTGGTGGTATTAAATTGTATCAATTTACATTAAATTATGTACATTAAATTAATACATAATGTTATATTCCATGACTAAATCAATTGAATAATTATTGTCATTGAACAAGTATATTCATGAAAATAAAATTTCATTAGTTTCTCAATATACTATGGAAAAGTCGTTGAAAAAGTCTGACTCTAGACTATGTTCTAGATCTGATCCGTATGGATGTCCTTTAATGCTACACATCCAATCTTGCCTTGACTTTGATGTCTTCAAGGATTTCTATCATATTGTGCTGATGATATCCCTGGTCCTCCCCACAATTCTGAGATGCACTTTTAGCTAAAACTGTGCCATCCACTTGGAATCCATTTATTAACATAAATTGTTAAGGCTCCTAAGTGTTTTAAAACATATTTCACAAGCAAGACAGAAGTCCATTTGCATAAATTAAGAGTAAGGTTCAGTGAAAATTCAAAATCTATGAATATTTCATTTAAACTAGTAAAGTGGTGAAGAAGAAGGGGTCAGGAAGCCTGGAGTCCAGAATCCTAGTTTTGCTGTAAAGGCAACATGATGTCCAGACAAGCAAGGGAGGATTTCTGGACCCAGGCTGACATCTAGATGTAACTAGGTGTAATCAATTATTATATAGACACTGAGATGAGTGAGCTCTGAAGAAGTCAGGATAAAATGGTTTTACTTTGTTGTATCTTCAAAGAAAATATCTTCGTAAAAGTTTTTTTTTTAATTGAGAAGTATGGCTTAGTTCAGGAGGGCAGTGAATATAAAATATTCTGAAAAAATAGTTTTGAGGCACATAGTTCAGGGCTTCAAATGTCAGTCTAAGAAATTTGCATTTCATTCCAAAGGAAGGACGCACATACCCACATATACACGTGCAATGAAATTAAACACATATATGGGAGTGTATGCATAGGTATATTTGCTTTTCATTGATTTTATTTTTGCATTACCTTTATTTCTACTGTATTCCATCCTTTCTTCCTCACACAAGAAAATCCATTAAAATAACAACAAAAAAGATAAAGAAAATCTTAAAATGCAATTAAACAAAAACAACTAACTCATCATCAAAACTGACAGTATAAGGGGAAGCTGGGTAGCTCAGTGGATTGAGAAGTCCCAAATTCAAATCTGGCCTCAGACACTTCCCAGCTGTGTGACCCTGGCCAAGTCACTTAACCCCCATTGCTTAGCCTTTATCACTCTTATGACATGGAACCGATACACAGTAAACTGACAGTATAATGTTTTCCACTTCTTTTAGAATTATAGAAGACAAAATATTTTAGTTATTTTTATATTATGCCATAATAGTGCTTTATCAAAAGTTATTTTTGTTGACTATCTTATTATCTTAGTTGCACGTTTGGAACTATTTAAAACTAAATTGAAGCAATTAATGTGAAAAATGGCATAATGGTATTGGATTTAAAATCAGAGAATTAGATTCAACTTCTCTTTCTACTATTAATTTATTTGTGTGACCTTGTGCATCTGACTTAACCTCTTTTGAGATCAGTTTCTTCATCTTTAAAACAACAAGAAGGTGCTGGACTGGATGATATGTTTGCTTCTAGTAAAGAAAGGAAGAAGGAAAGAAAGAAAAGGAGGAAGAAAGGAAGGAAAGAGAAAGAGAAGCTGACGGAGGCAAACAGGGAAGGAAGAAGGAAGACTAGAAGGAAAGCATGAAAGAAGGAAGGAAAAGAATATAAGAGGAAATGAATAAAAAGAATAAAAAAGTTGAAAGTTGATCTAGAAAAAAAGATAAACTTTTAAACAACAATCCTGGTGATATGTTTTAAAAGACACTGTTGTTTAACACACTACACTAGTAGGTTGTGGAGGATTTATTGTTATGCTAACTTTAAAAGTTAAATAAAGACAGCAAGTACAGAAGATGAAATTCTGGGTTTGGGATTAAGATCTGGGTTCAAATTGCCTCTGAAAAAATACTTGCTTCATTATTCTGGGAACAACAATGACAAAAAAAAAGTGTCTCTTACTTCTCCAGGCTATTTCTTGGGTTTATCTACTAGATGGAAATCTTTCCTACAGAGACCCTTCAAGAGTGCTTTATTTTCATTTAAATTATTTTTAATGAATACAAATGTCTTTTCTCTCATTCCCAAATACTCTCATAGGTAAAAAGAAGGGGGGGTGGGCAGAACAATATCCTTAGGCCAAATCATTCAAACAAAACACACTCTCCCGGTGGCCATGTCCAAAAACTCTCATGCAGCAGTGGGTACTTCATGGTCTGGAATTATGGGGGCCCATTCCATTTAAGAGTCTGTAAGTTTTCCAGTCATTTGCCTTTAGAATATTCTGCAAAGTATTCTTCTGGTTCTGCTGACTCCACGCTGCATCAGCTTGTACGCCCTCAAGTTTCACCACATTCAACATTTCTTACAGCTCAACAACATCCTATGACTATGTCATGATTTGTTTATTGATTGCCCAAGTGACAGGCAACCCCTTAGTGTCCGACTCTTTGACCTCTGAGTTCCAGGTATCCCTTTTTGGATAACGGTCACCTTCCATCTTGGGATCAACATTAAGTGTTGGCTCCAAGGCAGAAGAGCGGTCAGGGCTGGGCAATGGGGGTCAAGTGACTTGCCCAGGGTCACCCAGCTGGGAAGTGTCTGAGGTCAGATTTGAACCTAGGACCTCCTGTCTCAAGGCCTGGCTCTCCATCCACTGAGCTACCTGGCTGCCCCTTCAAGGAATATTTAAGGGGATACCGAGATGATCTGTTTTCCACAAAGTTTATAAATAATCTTGTTTTACAAATGAAAGTTGAATCTCTTCAATTCAAACACCATTTATAATGATTGCCAGCTAGAAAGGACCTAAAAACCTATCAAATACAAAACACACATCTTTTCATGGAAGAAACTGACCCCTGAGAGAGGGTAAAAAAAAGTAAATAATAGAGGCAGAATTCGCATCTGTGATCTGTGCCTCCAAATTCAGCCAGCTCTCTGCTCCGCAGCACTTCTGATTTTGTGGGAGTTGGGGATACACAAGGCAGGATGGGGAAGTTTAACAACCAGCTCTGAGGGGGGAGGGGCCGCCGGGGAAATGCCCTGACATTCACATTTTATCTGCATCGCCATTTTCTCGTCACTCTCTGGAGTCCAGACAGCAAGGGGCCCATCAATCAAACCCTCCTTTGCTGACTTGCAGACTTACAAGGTTCACCCTGAAACTTAGCAATTGCTCCGAGGGCTGTGCGTGGACTTGGGCGTATTTAGCCCTTGACATACACGCGTCACAGCATGCCCAGAACAGCCAAAGTGGAAGGTGGCCCATCAGGAGCGTTCTTCCGCCATCCGCTCCATAGCAATAAGTATCTACCGGGCAGGCGCGGCTACACCACTTCCAGAGTCGTCCCGGGGTGAAGGGCTTGATCTCTGAGTGAGGGGAAATGACGCTCAGAGGCTGCCCCCCTCCCCCAGGCTTTACGTTCCCAAGAAATGGGTTTGGGGTTTTGTCTTATTTTGTCTTTAAATTAAAAGTGTGTTGACTGAAGTCCAGAACGCAGAGCCCAAATCATGGCGACTCGGAGACCAGGATTGCAGGACAGGGCGGCATCCTGCGCAGAAGAGAAGCCCCGAGAAGGGTCCGGAATGCAAGACCCCGAGGGCTGGTATTTGGAATCTGCAGGGCTTCTCCTGCGGCAGGACAGGCTCCCCTAGACACCCCCAGAGCCCAGTGTGGGTCCCAGGTCAGAGCACATAAGAGAATCCTCTTTCCTGGCGTTCCTGTAGCGTTATGGGGAGGGGACTGAGCGGAGAGCCAGCCAGATCCCTCGGAGCTCCCCCTTCCTTGTTAGTGAGCCCAGACGGGCGCCTCCCAGCGGACTCCTGATAAACGCCCATTTTGTAGCCCAGAGAGCCGACTGTCCCCTAACCTGAGCAGCTCGTCCCCTCGTGACTGAGGCCAGGATGGGACCGCAGGGCCCATCCCGGGCTCCAGAGAGCCAGCGCCGGGCCAGCGTCGTCCACCTCCAGGCACAAAGGCCTGTCAGGAGCTTAGAGAGAGCGCAGAACAGAACTCGCTCCCTCGGCGCTCTCCTTTGACTTGCATTCAGAGCAGGGAAGCGCTTTTATTTTAAGCGAGCGCTTGGAGTCTGCCATTCGTGACCAGGACGGCCCGGGCAGATCCGGGTTCACCTCAAGGCTCTCCTAGACCAGAGATTCTGGATAGAAAACTAACTGGTGAGCCTCATAGTGAGCTTCTTCCCAAAGCACGAGGTCACGTGGTGGAGAGTATGACAGTCCCCGGATGTCCCGCGGCACGTTGAGAGGTTCTCTAGTCTGACTTTAAGCCTCCAGAAACAGGAACCTTACAGCGAAGAGATCAAATGGAGGCGCCATACTTAAAGTCCTGAAACTGGACGAATGGCATCAGCTGATGTCTCAGCCAATGGCAGAGATGAGAAGCCCAGAATACCCCCCCCCCCCAGAGCTTCCCCAATCCTGGATCACTGGGTGAGGATGAAGATTTAAGATGCCTTAAATGGCCCTGAGAGACCAGACAGCCATAGCTACAGACCTGAGCATGAGCCACTCAGTCTTCGTTCTTTAGGGTCTTGTTGATTAGATATTCACAAAGATTAATATTATCCAAATGAGAAAGAACAAGATGGGAATCTTACAGAGATTCAAAATGTACCTCAAACTACTTTAAAAATTAAAAAGTACTAAATAAACAAGTTCTAAGCCTTTTTGGTCACTCCCACTGTTAAAACATGTTGAGGGAAGTCCTTTAGGGACTTCCAGTCAAGATGGCGTGTAGAAGCCCCAAAAGTTCAGAGCTTGGAAACCTTTCCTTACCCATCTCAAACTGAGTGCTCCTAGGACACCGAAATTCAAGCTGAACAACAGGATAGACCTGGGGAACCCTCCTCCTGGACCTGGATGAAAAGGTACAGCCCCCCAAAAGCCAGGACCCTAGATCACTTGGATCTAAGGGGTAGGCAGAAGGAAGGTCCCAGGACCCATCCTCCCCAACCCAGAGTGATGAGCCTAAGGCAGCAGCGGGAACCTCAGGGTTCTGAGGACTCACCTTGAAAACAACCTGAGCCAGTCTACGGGGCGCTCAACACAGACTGCTGGGAAACATAGAGAGAAGGGGGAAGCCTGTAGCCAGCCCCCTGACTGGGTCCTTCCATCTGAGTCTCAAGGGACGTCCCAGCTTTAGGGCATTAGCTGAACCCAATCCCATCAGGAGCCCAAAGAGCTACTGAAAGGACAGAAACCCCAGGGCAGGCAAAGGGGTTGCTCCGAAGAGCTTACCTTGAAAGTAACCCAGGCCAGTCTCCAGGCATTCAACGCAGATTGTGGAGAAGGAGGTCGTTGTTTTTTTTTTTTTGGTTCGGGGATCATTGGGCCCACACCAGCTGAACCTAATCCCATCAGGAGTCCTCAGAGCTTCTGAAAGAACAAAAACCTCAGGGCTGGTGAAGGGCTTACCTTGAAAACAACCTGGGCCAGTCTCCGGACATTCAACACAGATTGTGGAGGAGGAGGTTTTTTGCTTCAGGGCTCATTCCGTCCAAACCAGGTGAACCTAATCCCATCAGTAACCCTCTGAGCCTAGGGAGGCCAGGAACCCTCTGCCCTTAGAGAACAGGGTCTTCTGAAAGAACCAGCTGAACCTAATCCCATCAGGAGCCTTCAGAGCCCAGGGAGGCCATGACCTCTCCCTCCTCAGAGAGCAGGGTCTTCTGAAAAAAACAGAAACCTAGAGGCAAAGTCAAGATGGCAGTCTAGAAGAAGCATAGACCTGGCAGCCTGGCCAGAGCTTTGGAGATCCTCCATATCTGCTCCAGCCATCCAGGAAGTTTAAAACTCAGAGTAAACCTAGTCCAACCAAGCTGAACTTAATCCCATCAAAAGTCTCCAGAACACAGGGAAGCCCAGGCTCCCCACCCATCCTCATTGATTGCTGGACTTTAAGCCAAGCAAAAGCCTCCAGAGGACAGGAAAGCTCAAACCCCCAACAACCCTCCGCCAGAGACTATACCAAGAGATCTTCTGTTAAAGCTCCAAGAGGGGAGACTGATAGAAGTCCCCAAAAAATAAAAAAAAACAAAAAATGAGAGGAACAAGAGCACAGACAAATACAGGGAGTAAAGAAGGGGTGAATTTGAGCAAACAACAGAAAAAGAAGAAAGAAACTACAATAGACAGCTACTGCTCAGCAAATGGAAGAGAGGGGGAACGATCAGCAAACAATAAACCAGAAATCCCAGCGAATTGGATACAGGCTGTGGAAGAACTCAAAACACAACTAAGAGAGGCTGAAGACAATGGGTAAAAGAACTTAAAAATTAAGATAAGTCATCTGGAAATAGAGGCACTTGAACTAAAACAAGAAAATAGTGTCCTGAAAGCAAAAATCAACCAGCTGGAAAATGAGGCAAAGGAGATGAAAGATGAGGCAAAGGAGATGAAAGACGAGGCAAAGAGGATGAAAGATGATCTTCAAAGAAAATCAGACCAGAAGGAAAAAGAAGACCAAAAAGCCAGAGATGAAATCCAATCTTTAAGAACCAGAATAAAACAATTAGAATCAAGTGACCTCACAAGACAGCAGGACACTATAAAACAAAACAAAAAGAATGAAAAAATTGAGGAAAATGTGAAGCATCTCATTCACAAAACAGATGATTTAGAAAATCTTTCAAGAAGAGACAATTTAAGAAAAATTGGACTACCAGAAGACCACAACAAAAGAAAAAGCCTGGACATAATACTAGAGGAAATTATCCAGGAAAACTGTCCCGAGATCCTAGAACAAGAGGGGAAAGTGGACATTGAAAGAATCCAGAGATCACCCCCTGTATTTAATCAACAAATGACAACACCAAGAAATGTTATAGCCAAATTCAAAAACAATCAGATGAAAAAACAGATATTACAAGCTGCCAAGAAGAAGCCATTCAGATACCATGGAAACACAGTGAGGTTAACACAGGATCTGTCTGCATCCACACTGAAGGACCGAAAGGCATGGAATATGATATTCTGGAAAGCAAGGGAACTAGGTCTACAACCAAGAATAAAATACCCATCAAAACTGATTATATTCTTACAGGGGAAAGTATGGTCATTTAACACAACAGAAGAGTTCCAAGCATTCATAAATAAAAGACCAGACATGAACAGAAAATTTGATGTCCAACCACAGAACTCAAGAGAATCATCAAAAGGTAATTAAAAAAGAGGGGAAAAAATTTTTAAGAGACTCAATAAGTTAAAATGATATGTATCCCTATAAGAAAAGAGTTCATTAGTAACTCTTAAAAACTGTTGCTATCACCTGAGCAGCTAGAAGAATTACACTCAGAGGAACAGTGACAAACTGTATAGGATGAAAGAATAAGACATAAATAGGTATATAGATATATGCATGCATAAATACATATAAATGTGTATGTATATATATATATATGTATATATATATATAAAGCTAAAAAAGAAAAGAGGTTATGACTAAAAGAAATGGGAAAGGAAACAAATGGGGGTAAATTTATATGTCACAAAGAAGCTCATGGCAGAAGGGGGGAGAATATCGATACACTGGAAGGGTAAAGAGGTTGGAGATAGGAAATATTCAACTCTTATGTACTTTGAAACTGACCCAAAGAGGGAAGAACAATCCAATCCACTGGGGAAGAGAAAAGATTTGCGCCCTATAGGGGAGCAGAAGGGTAAAAAACAGACTGATGGGGAGGGAAGCAGTACAAGGGAGGGAGAGGGTGAGGGGAAATTCTAAAAAGACTATAGGGGAAAATAAAGGAGGGAATAAAAAGGGAGGGGGTAGAAAGGGAAGTAAAATAAGGGGGGGAACAGAGGGGACTGAATATAAACAAACATTGGTATAGAAGGAAATAGTGAAAGAAGAAAAGGTAGGACCAGGAGTAGAAATCAAAATGCTGGGAAATACACAGCTAATAATCATAACTCTGAATGTGAATGGAATGAACTCACCCATAAAATGCAAGGGAATAGCAGAGTGGATTAGAATCCAAAACCCTACCATATTCTGTCTGCAAGAAACACACATGAGGAAGGTAGATACGTATAGGGTGATCTATTGGGATTCGATGATAAAAAGAAGGCAGGAGTAGCAATCATGATATTGGACAAAGCCAAAGTAAAAATAAATCTAGTTAAAAGAGATAGGGAAGGAATTTACATCCTGATAAAAGGCAGTATAGACAACGAGGAAATATCTGTATTCAATATGTATGCACCAAATGGCAGAGCATCCAAATTTTTAAAGGAGAAACTAGAGGAGCTCAAGGATGAAACAGATAGAAAAACTAAACTGGTGGGAGATAAATAAATAAGAAAGAAGTGAGAGAAGCAAATGAAATCTTAGAAAAATTAGAGTTAGTCGACATATGGAGAAAAATAAATAGGGACAAAAAAGAATACACCTTTTCAGTATTACATGGTACATTCACAAAAATTGACCATGTACTAGGGCACAAAAATCATTGCAAATGAGTGCAAAAGGGCAGAAATAATAAATGCAAACTTCTCAGACCACAATGCAATAAAAATAATAATTAGTAAGGGTACATGGATAGATAAATCAAAAATTAATTGGAAATTAAACAATATGATACTCCAAAACCAGCTAGTTAAAGAACAAATTGTAGAAACAATTAATAATTTCATTGAAGAAAATGACAATGGTGAGACATCCTTTCAAAACCTATGGGATACAGCCAAAGCAGTACTCAGGGGGAAATTTATATCTTTGAGTCCATATATTAACAAATTAAGAAGGGCAGAGGTAAATGAATTGGGCATGCAAATTAAAAAATTAGAAAGCGAACAAATTAAAAGCCCTCAGATGAAGACTAAATTAGAGATCCTAAAAATGAAAGGAGAAATTAATAAAATTGAAAGTCAAAGAATTATTGATTTAATAAATAAGACTAGAAGCTGGTACTTTGAAAAAACAAATAAAATTGACAAAGTACTAGTCAGTCTAATTAAAAAAAGGAAAGAAAAAAATCAAATTGACAGTATCCAAGATGAAAAGGGAGACCTCACCTCTAATGAAGAGGAAATCAAGGCAATCATTAAAAACTACTATGCCCAATTATATGGCAAAAAATATGGCAATCTAAATGATATGGATGAATACTTACAAAAATATAAATTGCCTAGGCTAAAAGAAGAAAAAATAAATTACCTAAACAACCCCATATCAGAAAAAGAAATTGAACAAGCCATCAAAGAACTCCCTAAGAAAAAATCCCCAGGTCCAGACAGATTCACAAATGAATTCTATCAAACATTCAAAGAACAGCTAACCCCAATACTATACAACCTATTTGACAGAATAAGCCAAGAAGGGGTTCTACCAAATTCTTTTTATGACACAAACATGGTACTGATCCGAAAGCCAGGCAGGTTAAAAACAGAGAAAGAAAACTATAGGCCAATCTCCCTAATGAATATAGATGCAAAAATCTTAAATAGGATACTAGCAAAAAGACTCCAGCAAGTCATCCAGGGTTAACCACTATGATCAATTAGGATTCATATCAGGAATGCATGGATGGTTCAATATTAGGAAAACCATCCACATAATTGACCATATAAACAAGCAAACCGACAAAAATCACATGATTATCTCAATAGATGCAGAAAAAGCCTTTGACAAAATACAACACTCATTCCTAGTGAAAACACTAGAAAGTATAGGAATAGAAGGGTCTTTACTAAAAATAATAAACAGTATATACTTAAAACCATCAGCAAACATCATCTGCAATGGGGAAAAACTCAAAGCCTTCCCAATAAGATCAGGAGTCAAACAAGGATGCCCATTATCACCTTTATTGTTTAATATTGTAGTAGAAACACTAGCAGTAGCAATTAGAGAAGAAAAAGAAATTGAAGGTATTAAAATTGGCAATGAGGAGACCAAGCTGTCACTCTTTGCAGATGATTTGATGATTTACTGAAAGAATCCTAGGGAATCAACCAAAAAGCTAATCGAAATAACCAACAACTTTAGCAAAGTTGCAGGATACAAAATAAACCCACATAAGTCATTAGCATGTCTATATATCTCCAACCCAGTTCAGCAACAAGAATTAGAAAGAGAAATTCCATTTAAATTCACCCTAGACAAAATAAAATACTTAGGAATCTATCTGCCAAGACAAACACAGGAACTATATGAACACAACTACAAAACACTCTCCACACAATTAAAACTAGATCTAAACAATTGGAAAAACATCGATTGCTCATGAGTGGGACGAGCTAACATAATAAAAATGACCATGCTACCCAAACTTATATATCTATTTAGTGCCACACCCATTGAACTACCAAAAAACTATTTTACTGAATTAGAGAAAACTATAACAAAGTTCATTTGGAAGAATAAAGGATCAAGGATATCCAGGGAAATAATGAAAAAATACAAAGGAAGGTGGCCTTGCAGTCCCAGATCTCAAACTATATTACAAAGCAGAGGTCATTAAAACAATTTGGTACTGGCTAAGAGACAGAAAGGAGGATCAGTGGAATAGACTTGGGGTAAATGACCTCAGCAAGACAGTCTTTGACAAACACAAAGACCCCAGCTTTTGGGACAAAAATCCATTATTTGAGAAAAACTGCTGGGAAAATTGGAAGACAGTGTGGGAGAGATTAGATTTGGATCAACACCTCACACCCTACACCAAGATAAATTCAAAATGGGTGAATGACTTGAATACAAAGAAGGAAACTATAAGTAAATTAGGTGAACACAGAATAGTATACATGTCAGAACTTTGGGAAGGTAAAGATTTAAAAACCAAGCAAGTCTTAGAAAGAGTCACAAAATGCAAAATAAATAATTTTGACTACATCAAATTAAAAAGTTTTTGTACAAACAAAACCAATGTAACTAAAATTAGAAGGAAAACAACAAATTGGGAAATGACCTTTATAACAAAAACCTCTGACAAAGGTCTAATTACTCTAATCTATAAAGAGCTAAATCAATTGTACAAAAAATCAAGCCATTCTCCAATTGAAAAATGGGCAAGGGACATGAATAGGCAATTTTCATTTAAAGAAATCAAGACTATTAATAAACACATGAAAAAGTGTTCTAGATCTCTTATAATCAGAGAGATGCAAATAAAAACAACTCTGAGGTATCACCTCACACCTAGCAGATTGGCTGACATGATAGCAAAGGAAAGTAATGAATGCTGGAGGGGATGTGGCAAAGTGGGGACACTAATTCATTGCTGGTGGAGTTGTAAATTGATCCAACCATTCTGGAGGGCAATTTGGAACTATGCCCAAAGGGCGACAAAAGAATATCTACCCTTTGACCCAGCCATAGCACTGCTGGGTCTGTACCCCAAAGAGATAATAAGGAAAAAGACTTGTACAAGAATATTCATAGCTGTGCTCTTTGTGGTGGCCAAAACTTGGAAAATGAAGGGATGCCTCCAATTGGGGAATGGCTAAACACATTGTGGTATATGTTGGTGATGGAATACTATTGTGCTAAAAGGAATAATAAAGTGGAGGAATTCCATGGAGACTGGAACAACCTCCAGGAAGTGATGCAGAGTGAGAGGAGCAGAACCAGGAGAACATTGTACACAGAGACTGATACACTGTGGCACAATCGAATGTAATGAACTTCTCCAGTAATGGCTTTACAATGTCCCTGAACAACCTGCATTGATCTACGAGAAAAAAAAAAACAAACAAAAAAACACTACCCTCAAGCAGAGGACAAACTGAGGGAGTAAAAACACCGAGGAAAAGCAACTGCTTGACTACAGAGGTTGAGGGGATATGACTGAGGAGAGACTCTAAATGAGCGCCCTAATGCAAACACCAACAACAAGGAAATGGATTCAGAGCAAGGACACATGTGATACCCAGATGAATCACCAGTTGGCTAGGGAAGGGGTGGGGGGGGAGGGGGGGTGAAGAAAAGAAAATGATCTGTTTCCAATGAACAATGTATGAAAATGACCAAATAAAATAATGTTTTAAAAACTAAAAGGAAAAAAAAAACATGTTGAGGAACCCAAAAATGCTTTTATTTATGTAGATTATATATATATATATAGTTAAGATGAAAGGAACACTAAATATAATAATCAGTTGGGTTTCCTCAGTCTTCCATTCTTTCCAGGACACAATAGCAAGATGATGCAATTATAAACTTAGTTTGAGAAACCCACCAACTGAAACTGAGCAGATTGTGAACTGAGGTTGGACCTCAGTGACTTTTTCAGTTAAAGAAATTATATCTTGCCTAAGAACTAACACAGAAATTCTCCATATAAAAAAAATTTTTATCAGTGTTTCTCTAGGATTCGCTAGGCCTAAACCAGAAATATACTGTCACACCCTTCCCACTGAGCTAGGGGGTTCTGAAGCAATTAAAAACTAGTTAGTTCTGTAAGCTTGGCATGCAAGTCATTCTGCTGAGAATATAATCAACATAATGCCTGCCTCTTCTCTCCCTCCCCCCTCTCTGTCTCTTGCTCTCTCTCTCTCTCTCTCTCTCTCTCTCCCTCCCCCCCTCTCTGTCTCTCTCTCTGTCTCTCTCTCCCTCTCTGTCTCTCCCTCCCTCCCCCTCTCTCTGTCTCTCTCTGTCTCTCTCCCTCTCTCTCTGTCTCTGTGTCTCCCTCTCTCTGTCTCTCTCTGTCTCTCTCTCCCTCCTTCTCTCTCTGACTCTCTCTGTCTCTCTCTCCCTCCCCCTCCCTCCCCCTCTCTCTGTCTCTCTCCCTCTCTCTCTGTCTCTATGTCTCCCTCTCTCTGTCTCTGTCTCTCTCTCTCCCTCTGACTCTGTATCTCTCCCTCTCTCTCTTTCCCTCTCTCTGTCTCTCTCTGTCTCTTTCTCTGTCTCTCTCTCCATCCCCCTCTCTCTGTCTCTCTCTCCCTCTTTCTCTCCCTCTCTGTCTTTCTGTCTCTTTCTCTCTCTCTCCCTCTCTCTTTCTCTGTCTCTCTCTCCCTCCCCCTCTCTGTCTCTCTCTCCCTCTCTGTCTCTCTCTCCCTCCCCCTCTCTCTGTCTCTCTCTCTCCCTCTGTCTCTCTCTCCTCCCCTCTCTCTGTCTCTCTGTCTCTCTCCCTCCCCCCCTCTCTGTCTCTCTGTCTCTCTCCAACTCTCTCTGTCTCTGTGTCTCCCTCTCTCTGTCTCTGTCTCTCTCTCCCTCTGACTCTGTCTCTCTCCCTCTCTTTCTATGTCTCTCTCCCCCTCCCCCTCCCTCTCCCCCTGTCTCTCTCTGTCTCTCCCTCTCTCTGTCTCTCTCCCTCTTTCTCTGTCTCTGTCTCTCCCTCTGACTCTGTATCTCTCCCTCTCTCTGTCTCTCTCTATGTCTCTTTCTCTGTCTCTCTCTCCATCCCCCTCTCTCTGTCTCTCTCTCCATCTTTCTCTCCCTCTCTGTCTTTCTGTCTCTCTCTCTCCCTCTCTCTCTCTGTCTTTCTGTCTCTCTCTCCCTCTCTCTTTCTCTATCTCTCTCTCCCTCCCCCTCTCTCTGTCTCTCTCCCTCCCCCTCTCTCTGTCTCTCTCTCTCCCTCTGTCTCTCTCTCCCTCTGTCTCTCTCTCCCTCTCTCTGTCTCTCTCTCCTCCCCTCTCTCTGTCTCTCTGTCTCTCTCTCCCTCCCCCCTCTCTGTCTCTCTGTCTCTCTCCCTCTCTCTCTGTCTCTGTGTCTCCCTCTCTCTGTCTCTGTCTCTCTCTCCCTCTGACTCTGTCTCTCTCCCTCTTTCTCTGTCTCTCTGTCACTCTCTCCCTCCCCCTCTCTCTGTCTCTCTCTCCCTCTCTCTGTCTCTCTCTCCCTCCCCCTCTCTCTGTCTCTCTCTCCCTCTCTTTGTCTCTGTCTCTCTCTCTGTTTCTCCCTCCCCCTCTCTCTGTCTCTCTCTCTCTGTCTCTCTCCCTTTCTCTCTCCCTCTCTCTCTGTCTCTGTGTCTCCCTCTCTCTGTCTCTGTCTCTCCCTCTGACTCTATCTCTCTCCCTCTCTCTGTCTCTGTCTCCCTCTCTCTCTGTCTCTGTGTCTCCTTCTCTCTGTCTCTCTCTCTCCCTCTGTCTCTCTCTCCCTCTCTCTGTCTCTCTCTCCCTCTCTCTGTCTCTCTCTCCCTCTCTCTGTCTCTCCTCCCCTCTCTCTGTCTCTCTGTCTCTCTCTCCCTCCCCCTCTCTGTCTCTCTCCCTCTCTGTCTCTGTGTCTCCCTCTCTCTGTCTCTGTCTCTCTCTCCCTCTGACTCTGTCTCTCTCCCTCTCTTTCTATGTCTCTCTCCCCCTCCCCCTCTCCCTGTCTCTCTCTGTCTCTTCCTCTCTCTGTCTCTGTGTCTCCCTCTCTCTGTCTCTGTCTCTCCCTCTGACTCTGTCTCTCTCCCTCTTTCTCTGTCTCTCTGTCACTCTCTCCCTCTCCCTCTCTCTGTCTCCCTCTCTGTCTCCCTCTCTGTCTCTCTCTCCCTCTCTCTCCCTCTCTTTGTCTCTGTCTCTCTCTCTGTTTCTCCCTCCCCCCCTCTCTCTCTCTCTCTCCCTCTCTCCCTCTCTCTCTGTCTCTGTGTCTCCCTCTCTCTGTCTCTGTCTCTCCCTCTGACTCTGTCTCTCTCCCTCTCTCTGTCTCTGTCTCCCTCTCTCTCTGTCTCTGTGTCTCCTTCTCTCTGTCTGTCTCTCTCTCTCCCTCTGACTCTGTCTCTCTCCCTCTCTCTCTCTGTCTCTCCTTGTCTCTCTCTCCCTCCCCCTCTCTCTTTCTCTCTCTCTCTCTCTCTCTCTCTCTCTCTCTCTCTCTCTCTCTCTCTCTCTCTCTCTCTCTCTTTCTCTCGCTCTCTCGCTCTCATTTAGTTGCACTCTGGCCCTTGGGTCCAGGAGCCTGGGAAGGTAATGGGTTGACAATATTAATATTAACTATATAATCAACTAAAACTATCTATAATGCTATAATGTGTGAAAGATAGTTTTAACTTCATAGAACTCCTGAAAAGGTCGTGGCAATCTGTAAGAGTCCCTGGACCACACTTTGGGATCCACTTCAGTAGATAAATAAAAGATGAGATTATGAGGATCATGATCCTTAGTCTTCATGCAAGTCTAAAGTCATTCCCATTGTTCTGGAAAGAAAAGAATGCTAAATCAAAGGGAAGCAAATTCAACAAACAAAATGGTTGAATTTTGTAAAGGACTAGTTAGTATTTAAATTAACTTGATGTTTACAAACTAAATCCTGACAACTTCTTAGATGGATTAACAATTTCAATCACTGTCTCATCAGCTGGTTCAACAGCCCTTCAGCAGAACTTCAATGCACTAATTACAGTTGGAGCCATCCTTACATCTTTGAATATGTACAACAAGATTAAATATTCATAGTTTAGTATATTCTGGGCTCATAATTTTTCTCCACCGCCCCACCTTTTTTTCTCTAATTTCCATCTCATCACAAAAAAGCCATTTTTTCCTTCATGTTATGAATAGTGAACACAGAAAATAGAATGAGCACTCTGCTCTAATATCTTCTCATAGGATAACTGAATGACTTTACCTGTGCATTTGGTGATAGATGTGAAAGCAACTATTTTAGTACAAATCCAAAAAAGACATTAACTAAAGTCCCAGTTTACTGGCAGATACTCTAGTACTAGAAACTATAAATAGATATATTTCCTTGAATGTGTTACCCATTTAGGACACAGAGATAGAGCCTGATTTAAAAACAATTATCCATCCAAATGTATCACTTCCAGCTTTCATTTGATAACAGTTTCTTTTAAAGGTTGATTAAAACTCCTTTAACTTGTTTTTAGCCACTAATAGAAAGGGATAATGAGAATTTGCTATTTAAAAGGTTGTTGTACAGATGAGATCTGTGTGTGAGGCTTGTGCATGTGAACATGTATATATGGAGTGGTTTAGACATTTCAAGGTGCTAAACACATTTAGTTATTATTTTTAAGTTATATCTTTGTCTCATGAGCATTTAGAAATGTCAGTGTTTTCCTTTTTTATTTGTTTAAATGGCCAACAAACTCTTTAAACTCTTCTGATGTAATTTGGAACCGTGGTGCATTTGAAAATAGCTTTTTAAAAATATTTTCACCCTGAAAAGCATGAGATGAAGAGACAGAAATTGTATCCCCATATGTTCTTGCTGTTGCATGGTGGTGACTTTTATTTTCTCAGTAGAAATAATAATAAAATTTAAAAATCCTAACCATCTCTCGTCATTACCATTTAAAATACTGGAATGCTTCTGCCTAGTTTCAGATGGCATAAGAACAGCATTGGTTTCATAGGCAGGGATGCCCCCACTGTGAGGAAATGAGGAAATGATCCTTGTCATTTGATTGGTCTGGGAAATTGGAGTTTAAACCATTGATAGCGCTTCCTACTCACATGGGTCCTAAAAAAGTTCATCCAATTGGAAACTGGAGTTTTAGTGGAAATGCCTCTGCTAGGCAAGAAATCTCTCTGACCCAGCACTGAAGTCATGGCACAATGGAGGTGAAAGGCAGCAGCATCTCTCCTTAAATACTCATTATGTAATTTTCATCTCTTATTAAAATAAATAAACTTTAGTACACAAGAATTTCATTACATAATTATTTCTTACAGACATCACAGCTGTAAATAAAACAAACTACATGAGAAATGACTAAGAAATATTCCATTCCCCTCCCCATCCAGCGTCTAATACAGAATTTTATTTTATAAATCCATGCTTAAAAGTAAAGAATAAATAAAAATGTAAACATCTGGTTAACCAGATTAGGTATTACAAAGGCAGAGCCCACCTGTGCTACAAAGAGACACTAACTTCCTGCATAGCCTGACCTCCGCATCATTGTATCTCTGGACTTCTTTGAAATCAAAGGATGACACAATGGATTGAAAACCAGGCCTAGAGATAGGAAGTTCTGGGTTCAAATTTGGCCTCACCATCTGGGCAAGTCACTTAACCCTCATTTCCTAGCCTTTATGGCTCTCCTGCCTTGCAACCAATACACAGCATTGAAGGTAAAGGTTTAAAAAAGAAAGAAATCAAAGGATGAACAACAACTCAATGAATATTTGGGAGGATGGATCAATGCCTAAAAATTAGTTTCCTGTTGCCTACTGTGTGCTGAACCCATGCTAAATGTAGGGAGTGTGTCCACAAGGAGCTGGAGTTCTCCAGGAGCTTACGTTTCATAGGCAGAATAAATCCTGAAAGGGAGGGATATTCAGGGAGCATAATTTGGTGTCGCAAGTCACAAAGTGGTCTGGAAGGCAGCTAACTGACATGCACATCCCAGGCGCAATTCTGTTACACTGCTGATTTGATTATTGCCCCCAGAGTGTGAGGGAGCTCAGGAAGGAGGCGGTCGGACCACCACAACAGAGAAGATGAACGAGCACCGTCCGAACTGGCGCTGCTTGGTTCCACTGAGCTCTGTAACGCTGTAGTACATCTTCTGAAGGCCTTTGTGGTCTCAGTTATACTGTTGGCTGCCAACGTGCCATAATGACACATTTAGCATCTTAAGTACAACAGGAAATAAAAATTAAACCAAAGGCAGCCACCAAGAGAGGCTCCCACTCTCAACCAAAAGACAGGCCAAACCAGTATTTATTATCAATGTTTACGGTTGATCCTACGCAATATTTTCCACCAAAAAGGGCGGAGTAAAACTGTCTGCTTTTAACAGAACCTGCAATGGAGATGTGCCTTTTCTTGTTTATTTTTATTTTAATAATCAGAGCTAAAATTATCCGCGCCCAGTTACTTCAAGAACTGGAATGTCCAGCTGCCTTTTTCGGACTCAGTCTTTGGCATTAACAGATACTTTTTGATCGCTTGTTTAATGACCCGCCGGAGCTGGAAGCACGAACACCGGAGTTCAGATCTGGCCTCGGACATTGCCTGTCGGTGTGACCTGCGAGAGGCATTTTCATCTCGAATCGCCTCAGTCTTCACATGTGTAAAACAGGAATAATAGTAGCGTCTACATCCCGGGTGGTGGCGAGGATCAAATGAGCCATGAATCCGAAGCACGTAGGACAGTTCCTTGCACATGGTGAACGCCGTGTAAATGTTAGTTAGTATTATTTCATCGGCTCATGGGATTTAGAGTTGAAAATAAGGTTAAGATGAAATATAACTAGATTGTATTTGTAAAGCATATGGACCATTACATGAGGGCTTACTTCCATTTCAAACATCACGCAGCGTAAACTCCTCATTTTATGATTAGGAAATGAAGTGCCAGAGATTTTACAAGACGAGGTTTAAACAGATTGAAGAAGAGGTTTGGGACTGAATCTCATGTGCTTTGGTTCCCAATGACAGTCTTTTGTCGCTTCCGTTTACATTTCTCAACTGACATTTGGGAAATAAATACCGATAGAATGTGAACTAGATATTCTGAGATGGTTTTCAATCGTCTTTCCTTCGACCCTTTAAGAAATCACTGGGAAAATTTGCAGCTAGACACAAAATGAATGATGTTATAAAGGAGAATTCTAACCAGTAGGGAGCCATTAGCAAGTGCATTGATTACTGGTCTACCTGGTATTTCTATGGTAAAAGATAATTAGTTATTATGTTAAGATACAGAATCTTCTTGAAAGGTGACGTTCTGGAGAACAATGATGGCAGAACCCTGCTATGAAATACCTGCTCATTTCACACGTAGTTGAGTAATTCAAGTCATTCAGATTATTTACTGACAGGGCAATAGGAATGCAATGAACTATGAAACTTAAGAATAAAAAGACTTTTTAGTTGAAAATACAGAAAGTACAATAGTAACTTATTAAATTCGCTGATATACATTATCTCTTTTCTGTCTATAATTCAAAATTATCTTTAGTATAACTTTCATTCATAGGGTTGCTTACAAGTCTCTGTGTTTGCGCATTGAAAGAACTAATAAATGCTATTAAAATGAATTTTCCAAGTATTAAAATATCACTGGGTATAATCTTATTATATAGAACTACCCTACACTCTAACGAGTAACATGACCATTGTATAAATTAAGTCTTCTTAAGACATATAATTCATCCCTAAACATTTCAGTGTAATAAAATGATATTTCTAAAACCCAGACTTAGAAGTTTTTTAAAAAGCATAACTAAAAATAAATATGATACTATTGGAACTGAAAGGCACATTTTTTCCCAGAAATGTAGAATGAAATTATGTCTAGGTCTGCATGTGGTGGCAAGTTAAAGAGACTCTAATATTTTGTCTACATTGATTAAAGGAATTCAACTTAATATTGAGTGGCAAAAATGAAGCAACTGTTATTCTCCTCCATGGCCCCACAAAGGAAACTAACGATGTGCTTTTAATGGTACTGATGGTATTCATAATGACCACACAGGACAAATATAAATATACCTAGCAAGTTCACATAGATTCTAGAAATCTGAATAGGAATAGTATAAATAGGCTGGAAAAATCATACTTTTGTGTTTTTCAGGGTAAAGTAAAATATTCCACTTAAGATAATTTTTTTTAAAAAACTCAAAAATATCCTACTATTTTAATAGATGATCAATACTCAGTAAATATTAAACATATTCACTTAAATTCATTCATAGTATATTATTCATTTTGGAAACCCTATTATTTATTATTTATTATACTTCTATTTTCTCATGCATCTTTCCATCTTACTAAAAGAGGATACATTTTAATTTTAGGGAAATTACATATAATAGAAATAATACTCATAAGAATGGAATAATGTAAGGAGGGAGGAAAGTTCAAATGTTCTTGCTGAAAATAACAAATTTGATAGAAACTTTGAAATGAAAAGTCAAATACTAAGAGAAACATAGAATGGTAAATAAATGTGATCAAACAAAGTATTATATGAAGAAAAATCATATTCTAAAGAGAGGAGGAAAATGTGTCATTTTAGAACTGCAAGTTCTTTGAGAAAGGAAAACAAAAATAAGATCTTGAGGCAGTTCAATATTACACAGCAAAAATATAACATTTTATTAAGGTCAACAAAAATCCACATATTATACCAATGACTAAAGAGAAAGACCTTGACAAAATAAAAGATCCATTGTTTAAAATAAGCCCAAAAGATCAATGAAACTTTCCTTAATATAATAGGGAGTATCTATTTAAAACAAAGAACTGGTATAATATGCAACTGAAAAATGTTTGAAATTTATCCAACAAGATTAGAGATAAAGCAAGAATGTTCATTATCATCACTGTTACTTGGTATGCTTCTAAAAAATTAGATACAGAAAAATTGCATTAATATATTTATTATATTTTTTTGTATTTATAACCTACTCTAAGGACCAAGAGAGTTAGAATTTTAGAAATGCAATTTTCTTAAATTTAAGAATTAAAGACTGCAATTAAATATAAAAATCCAAGTTTATTGGAGGCAATTAAAGAAAATAGAATTGAAGTGCACAGAGAAGAAACTTACTGCCAGGACTGATTGGTTTAATAACATTAAAAATTGAGGTCATGGAAATACCACTACTAGGCCTATATCTCAAAGAGATTAAAGGAAATGGAAAAGGACGTAGATGTATAAAATCTTTTATAGCAGTAATTTTTATGTTAAAAAATAGAAATTGAAGAAATGATCATCAATTGAGGAACTCTAAACAAATTGTAGTTATGTGATTCTGATGGGATACTACTATAAGAAATGGTGATAGTTCCAGAAAAGCCTGAGAATATTTAATTAACTGATGTGTGAATTGAATTGAGCAGAAACAAGAGAACACCCTATACAATAATACAATGGTCATGATGATCAACTGTAAAAGATTTAGCTACTCTGATCAATACAGTTAAAGATAATTTTAAAGGAGTTGTGATAAAACATTCTATACATATCCAGAGAGAGCACTCAGCAACTCTGAGTGCAGATTGAAATGTATTGTTAATATGTGTGTGTATATATATGTAAACATATATGTATATTATATTTTTCTAAAACATGACTAATATAGAAATACATTTTAATGGCTTTATTTGTACAATGGGTATCATACTGCTTGCTTTCCCTATGCAGTGGGAGAAGGGATAAAGGAAAAGAATTTGGAACTTAAAATTTTTTTAACTGTTAAAAAATTTAAGATTAATTTCATAATGTTAAAATTACTTACCAGACAGGCATCCAATATAGGTGAGTATGCAGCAGTGAGTAACATTTTACTAAACTATGCAAATAGGAAGTTTGGATGGTCCCCTGGCAAAACAAGAAGGAAAATTGGAAGAAATTTTGCTTTTGATGAACTGGAAAGTGCTATTATCTGGCAACTGTTTGATTCCCACTTGGAAGAATTGGTTGATGAATATTTTCATTTAAATCAATCGGCATCTTAAGAAACTGATAACGATGCTAAAAATCAGATAATGTGCAAATGAGGTAGTTCATTTTCAATACATTTGAAGTTGTGTTTTGAGCTATAAAATATACAGAGCAAATTGTGATATTGATATATATATATATATTTTATATTTTATCAGAGCAAACTGTGAATATTGAATCTTATGAAGTAGTCACATTGTTTGCTTTTGCAATATATGATATATATGCAATATATGATATATAGATAAAAATATACAGAGCAAAAAAAAATGGATGATGACCCTAATGTCAAAAAGAACATGAAAATTCACTGAAATATAGACAAAGCTCTCTAGACATATATTTAAAGAAAGATGAGTTAGTAGCATCTGCATTGCTAAAATATTTTAAATGAAAACAATGATGTCTTGGACATAATGTCAGAACAACTCATTTTAAACTTTCAGCCATTTTTAATTTTCTAAAGTAATTTTTTAGAACTGAATTACTTTGTAAGAAGATCTTTTCCTATACTTTTCTGATCTATTACTATGATTATATTAATTAATTAATTGTAGAAGTCACATGTCAAACATTTCATTAAGTAAAATATAAGAAAACTAGAAAGGTGGGAAGGAACTAGTCTATGAAATTGAATGCCAAATGGGGCATTTTCTATTTTATCCTACAGGGAATAGGGAGCCCCTCAGATTTATTAAAGCAAAGGACAAAATGGCTAGATATGCACTTAAGTAAAAACACCTTGGTGACTAAATGAAGGACGGATTAGAGAGACTTGAGGCAGGCAAACTTAGCAGCAGGCTATTTTAATAGTTCAGTCATGAGGTGATAAATGCCTACATCAGAGTTGTGGGAGGTTCAGAGGAGATAATGTGGAATATTGGGGAAATGTTGCAAAGGTAAAGTCTACAAGCTTTCGCAATAGATCATATATGAGGGATGAGAGAGTGAGATAGAGAGTATGAATCATATATTGCAAAAGCAAACAATGTAACTACTTCATGAGATTCAATATTCATACTGATCAGAACAAAGTTGATAGATAGCTTTTCTTTAAAGGATTGTTGGAGATAATGACAGTATATGATCTTATTGGGAAGACTCCTAATTTGTCCCCATTGCAGATGGATACTTGCTGATGTTTTCAAATAAATGCTGTTTATTATTTTGAGGAAAGGCCCCTCTATTTTTATATATTCTAGTGTTTCTAATAGAAAATAGGTTTTGTATCTTGTCAAAGACTTTTTCCACATCTATTGAGATAATCAGGTGGTAAGTTTGGTTATTGTTATGGTAAATTATGTGGATGTTTTCTCTAATGTGAAACCACTCTGGAATTCCTTATATAAATCCAACCTGATCATAATGGATAATCCTTGTGATGACTTACTATAGTTTCTTTCCTAGTATTTTATTTAAAATTTTTGCATCTATGTTCATTAAAGATATTGCTCTGTAGATTTTTTTCTGTTTTTGGTCTCCCTGGTTGGGAATCAGAATTGTATTTGTGTCATAAAAAGAACTTGGTAAGACTCTTTCCTTATTTTGTCAAATAGTTTGTGGACTATTTGGATTTGTTGTGCTTTAAGTGTTTGACAGAATTCAGTTGTGAATCCATCTGGCCCTGGGGATTTTTTCTTGGGAAGTTTCCTTGATGGCTTTTTCAATTTCATTTTTATGAAATGAAATTATTATTTAAGTAATCTATTTCCTTTATTCTTAATCTAGATATTTTGTTTTTGTAAATATTCTCTCATTTCACCTATATTATCATATTTGTTGGATATAATTTGGCATAGTAGCTTTAGTAACTGTCTTAATTTTGTCTTCATTACAGGTGAGAATGTCCTTTTAATTTTTGATGCTATTAATTTGATTTTTTTCTTTCACTTTGTTTTAATTACATTTACCACCACTATATTTTATTTGTTTCTTTTTCCCTAAATACCAGCTCCTGGTTTTATTTTTTAGTTCAATAATTCTTTTACTTTCATTTTTATTAATTTCTTAATTTTTAGGATTTCCAATTTAGTTTTTATCTGGGGATTTTTAAACAGTTCTTTTTCTAATTTTTTAAGTTGCAAGATATAAATTTTCCCTTGAGTACTGCTTTGGCTGTATCCCATAGATTTTGATATGTTGTCTTTCTCTATAATGAAGTCCATAATTGTTTCTATGATGTGTTTTTTGACCCATCCATTTTGAAGAATTCATTTATTTAATTTCTAATTTATTTTAAAATTTCCTTTACATGGACCCTTGTTAATTATAATTTTTATCATATTATGATCTGGAAAAGTGGCATTTATTATTTCTGCTTTTTTGCATTTGTTTGCAATGTTTTTATGCCCTAGTACATGGTCAATTTTTGTATATTTACCATATACTACTCAGAGGAAGATATATTCCTTTTTTATTCCTATTAAATTTTCTCTAGATATCTATTAACTCTATTTTTTTCTAACATTTCATTCACTTCCCTTACTTCTTATTTATTTTTGTTTGATTTATCTAGTCCTAAAAGGGGAAGGTTGAGATACCCTACTATATGATCTTATTATGAATTTCTTCCTCGAGCTTTTTTATTTTTTCTATTAGAAATCTAGATGCTATACTCTTTGGTGCATAAATATTTAGTAATGATAAGACTTTATTGTTTATAGTACCCTTTAGCAAAATGTATTTTCCTTCCATATTCCTTTTAAACTGATCAATGACTACTTTAGTTTTGTCTGGTGTCATGATTGCTTCTCCTGCTTTTTTTTACTTTAAATGAAGCATTATAAATTCTGCTCCAGCCGTTTACCTTGAATCTGTGTGTCATCCTACTTCAAATGTGTTTCTTGTAAATGTATGCTAGAATTCTGGCTATTAATACACTCTGCTCTCCAATTCTGTTTTATGGGTGAGCTCATCCCATTCACAATCAGCATCATGATTACTAGCTGTGTTATACACTTTAGATCCTGCTCTATTCCCTTTAACTCTGTTTCACTTAACAAATACCTTGATTTTTGTCACTCCCCCCACTTCTCCCTCCCTCCAATTACCTTCACTTTCCCTCATCTTATTCCCGTTTTATTTCTCTGTAGGATAAGATAGAATTCTATACCACAATGAGTATACTTGTTTTTCCCTCATTGAGCCAGTTGAGAATAAAGTTTAAGCACTGCCCATTACCACCCTTATCCTCCCCTCTTTATAATTATTTTTCATGCCTCTTTATATAACATACCCCATTCTATCTCTCCCTTTCCTTTTCTCTCAGTGAAACCCTCTCTTTCACACCTTAATTTTTTATAGATCATTCATATGCATATATATCATGTCATATATACATATAATTTATTTATCATCACAATTACATACACATTATATCATCATCTCTCACCATATACATCATAATCAGTTTAATGTCCTACCCTCTTTCTGAGTAAATTCCTTCTTTCTTTTCTACTACTAAGAGTAATTTTTGAGAATTACAAATATTCTCTTTTCATGTAGACATATCAACATTTTTTTCCTTAATAATTGCCTTAAATTATCTCTTTTTCATTTATCTTTTGGGGCTTCTCTTGTGTCTCATGTTTGGACTTTGAATTCTTTTCTTAGGTCTACTTTATTCCTCAGGAATGCTTGAAAATGTTCTATCTTATTGAATGACCATTTTTTCCCCTGAAAGAACTCAACAGGTAACTCTGTGTTGGAAAGCCAAATCACTTGCCTTTCTGAATATCATATTACATTCTTTTTGAACCTTTAATGTAGAAGTCACTAAGTCCTGTGTGATCCTGATTGTAGCTCCATGGTATTTGAATTGTATATTTCTGGCTATTTGAAGTATTTTTTCATTGGCTTGATGGCTCTTGAATTTAGTTATTATATTCCTGTAAGTTGTCAATTGAGAATTTCTTTCTGGAAGTGATCTGTGAATTCTTTCAATTTCAATTTTATTTTTTGTTTGATGATATCTGGGCAGTTTTCTTTGATAATTTTTTTGTAATATGATGTCAAAGGTTTTTTGTTTTTTGTTTTTCTTGGCCATTGATTTCAGGTAATCCAGTAATTCTCGAATTGTCTCTTCTAGATCTGTTTTCTATTTCAGTTGTTTTTGCAATAAGCTATTTTATGTTTTCCTCTGCTTTTTTCATTCCTTTGATTCTGCTTTATTATCTCCTGATTTCTCATGAAATCATTAGTTTCTAGATGATCAATTCTGATTTTTAAAGCCCAATTTTCCCATCAGATTTTGGTTCTCCTTTTTTCAATTGGCTTATTTCTACTTTCACAAGTTTCATTTTTCCTTTTATCACTCATTTCTCTTTCCTGTTTTTCCTCTGCCTCTCTTACTTGGTTTTTAAGTCTTTTTTGAGCTCTTCCAGAATCTGTGTCCAATCAGTTTTTTTTTTTAATTTTGCAAGTGTTTGTTTTGCTTTCACTATCCTCCTCTGTTTCTGTACCTTGCTCTTTTTTCTCCATGAAAATTCTTAAGTGTTTTTTTTGTTTGCTATTTTTTTCTATCTAAATATAGGTAAGCTCTATTTTCTTGGAAGCTGGGGTACGCTCTTAAACTTCAGTCCTTCCTTGATACTATTCTCAGTTCATTTTCTACATTTTTACCAGTTTCAGTTCTTGGAGGATGATGTGATAGCCTGCAGACTGATAGATATGAGAGCACACTCCCCTGATGAGTCAATTGACCTTTGAGATCATGATAACTCAAAGACTTTCCTTAGGCTTGGTTGTATTTTTTGGTCTTACTTTGATGTTCTTCAGGTCAGAAACTATTCAAATGGTAGCCTTGGGCTTATGTGTGAGTTTTTTTATCTTACTCTGTACTTTTTCTGATCAGGCACACCTATAGCCTTGTCCTAGAGCTCTTCGAGATTTAGGCAAAAATAATATGGTCAGTCACCCCAAACTATGAAATATGACCTCATTCCAAGGCCAGAGTGGTATTTCTGGCTTCCATTTGGGTCCACGAGGATCTGCCCACTTCATTCCAGACTGCCCTCAGCTGGGACTCCAGATTTCACCATAGATTTGAAATTTCAAGGCTTGTGGGTTGGCATGGATTACTAATTGCCCAGGTAGGTTTACAGGGTCTGAATTTTGGCTTCGTTTTATATTCTTAAACTGGGCTAGCAGATGTGGGGTTGGGTGTGTGACTTAATATAGGTTTGCTCTTCACTCCTTGTTACAACTTCTTGCTGTCTATGCTCTCCTCTCATTCCAGTGCCCTAAATGTTCTCTGCCTACCATTTGAGCTTTGATTTTTTTCTTGAAAATTGTTTCACTCTGTCTCCTTATTGATTCTTTCACTCTTGTATTCTTTTTGTGGCAATATTTTAGTATTGTTGGAAAGGATTCTTGTGATGACTCAGAGCTACACTGGTTTACTCCACCGTCTTGACTCTGTCCCTATTCACAAGTTTTCTTTGATCAAGTGGTACTACTGAATGTATTTGCATTGAATTAAAATCAATTAACATGTTTTCAAAAGAATAAAATAGTGCAAAATCAAATAATGCAACCACTAAATGGGGTTTATTTGTGATACTAATTAGGATCTACCTCTGATGGTACCTCTATATGGAATTCTTGGTAGAACTAAATGAGATAATGACTTTTGAGTCCTGTGACCCAAATAGATCAAAGAAATGGGAAAAGACAAAAATATCATATGTGCATGTTAATATTTCTTTTTCAGGGCACTAGAACCTAATGAGGCATCCATCTATTGGAGGATGGCAGAACAAATTATGCCATATTAATGTAATGGAACATTATTGTGTTGAAGGAAATAACAAAATAGATTTAGAGGGACCAAGAAAATTTATATGACCTTATGGAAAATAAGATGCAAATAGATGGCACAGTAGAGGGTCAAGATTGGAATCAGAAAAAGTCATCTGCTTGAGCTCAAATCTCATTTCAGATACTTATTAGCTATGGAATCCTAGACAACTCACTTAAACAAGTTTGTCTCAGTTTTCTTATCTGTAAAATGACCTGCAAAAGAAAATGATGAATTACTCCCTATCTTTGCCATGTGACTCCAAATGGTGTCACAAAAAGTCAGACATGACTAATACAACCAAACAATAAAAATGGTGCCCATTTCATGGGTTGAAGAAGTAAAATTTATACATTACATCATTGTACAGAAAAAATAACTTTGAATGGTCTAAAAACTTTAATCAATGTAATAAATAATCATGACTTCGGGAGACTAATGATAGAACATGCGTAGATCTAGAGAAGTAGAGGAAATGAGTTAGAGATAGGAATATACATTTTTAGACATGACCATGTTGTGAATTTGATATGAAATTCTAAAGTTCTAGGGATTCAATAAAGAATCAAGAATCATTTATATTCCCAGGAGGAGATACTACTAAATTTTGTTCAGAGTTGAAAGGTTTCTAACAAGAAAAAAATTCTTTCAGTGAAGAAACTATCATTTGAAGTAAGTTTGCAGGAAAAAATAGAAAGGGAATGTATCAAAGTTAGGAAAATAAGTAATGGAGGTAGGAAATAAAGAATACACCAAAAAATCAGTAAGAAACGTATGATCAAATTTTACATTATAATCAATCAATTGATGAATATTTAAAAATTCCTACTATTTGCCGAGCATATAGTAAATATTTAATGTTTATTGACTGATTGATTGGAAACCATATAATAGAATTCTGAAAATTATATTTCATTAAAGATAGAGTCATAGAATCTAAGAGGGGTAAAATTATGACTTCTCTGTTTAGAAATTATGAATCATTTATGATAGCTTAGGAAATAATCTCCTTGACCAACTCCTCATATTGGTATTACAATCATATTTAGAGCCTATATTTCACCAAAATATTGAAACTATTTTGACAAATTATCATCTAAGCAAATTGATTTTATCTTTAACTTATGGGGCTAATTTTCAGTGTAAAAATTTGCATTTAACCCTATTCAATTTTACATTATTTATTAGATCTATTATTCTGGTGTTTTGAGATTATTTTGAATCCTTATTCATAAATATCTTAGCTAGACCTATTTGTGAGCTTTTTATGATTAACATTATGGTAAACCATGCATACCATTGTGCAAGTCAATAATAAAATTGTTAAATGATTAAGGGTCAAGCATAGAGCCTGAGAACTTAAGATAAACCTACTTTCAAGCAAACATGCAATTAATAACTGTCTTTCAGTTAAATTTTGAATTTTTAGACTCAAAGAGCCATCATTGGGTGAGCATATTTATATACACATGTACATACACAAATACATATGTAGTATATATACACTGGAATATATATTTACATATATGTTATATAAACTGTAAAAAAGGAATCCTTTATTCCTTTTTTAAATTACTTAGGGATCTGGCAGTCTCTTACCATAGAGATGTGTAGTGATTAACCAGCCTATAGAGGGGACCATCTTGAGTTGGTTGGGCTGGCAGTTGCTGACAGGGCTGGCAGTTGAGGGGAACTTGGCTGCTGAAAGTGAGTTGGTCATTGGGGGTTAATTGCTGGTGGTGTGAGCTGGTGATTAGTTGGTGGTTGAGAGCTATAGAGATAGATAGATATTGATTCTGCCTGGTGAACTGAAATGAAGGGTGATCAACTGGACTTTCTCTAACAGCAGTATAGGTAGTTATAGGAAGTTTTAGGCTCCCAGTAGCTGCTAGCATGTGGCAGTGGCCACACCCCGGGCAACGGCTTCAACAGGCCGGCCCAACCTTGTGAGGGTAGCCATCGGGTCGACGTCGACCCCTGGTGAACCAGGGCTTTGCTCACCCAGCATGTGAAGACTGCTTTGGCTGAACAGGCGGAAGAAACCAACAAGAAGGTTCAACGGCTGAGAGGGCGACGCAGCAAAGCACTGTGGAGTGCTTAGGGCATGTTGGAGCACAAAAGACAACACGGCCATCCAATGCAGCTGAGGAAGTCTCCAGGTGTAATGACTTTTCGTGCCACTGGACCCAGGCTTCCAAAAGAGAGTGGGACTGTCTCTGTGCATCGACTTTTCCACTTAAATCTTCATGCACAAGCGTCTTTGTGCACAAAAACGCACAAAGACAATCGTCATCCTTGGTTACAGAGAGACTACTACTATAGGTAGTTACAATATAACTAGTATAGACATTAGGAAATTTCCTTTCTCTACCTCTTTCCTATATTTCTTTCCTTTACTATATTCATTTTACTATATTCTTTTACTCTCTCTATTTTAATTAAACTAAATTGTTAATTGTTAGAAGCTATTAGGAGGGTTTTTCACCCCTCTGGCTTAAAGGGATAATATTAATTTACAACCCTACTATAGTCTCATTAAAACTTAAATTATTAAAAGCTGTTCTCTTGTGTCGACTCCTAATTTAACCCTTACAAAACCTAGATTTCAAAATAAATGTTTATTTCAGTCATATGTATTTTTCAAAACCATTATGCTGAGAAAGAGTCCATTAGCTTCACCAGAATGCCAAAGGAGTAATTTACACATACAGAACCCCTGATACAAATCATTAATTTCGAGGCTACCCACAAAGAGCATTAAAATTACTTCAGGTGACTGATGAAATTTAAATGTATCATGTCGATCATACTCTGCTTATTTACCCATCAATATTATCAGTTAAGAAAGAAAAAAAATTCATCTTCATCATAAACAGGTGAAACTATATCACCTTTTTTTGCACTTTCTATTCCGTTTTTTTAATTACTTGAAGAAACAATTTTTAACAGTTGCTTTTTTGACCTTTTGAAATCCAAATTTTCTATCTCCCTCCCTCCCTTCCACCCGAGGCAGTAAATAATCTAATATAGACTATTCCGATGTTGTCATGTCAATTTTCCTCATTCCCCACTTCATGAAAGAAGACATATCACATGTGAAATTAAAAAAAAATAAAGAAATAAGGCAATGTATTGATATTGAAATGTTCACAAACGCTTTAGTGATATGGTGCAACAACAACAAAAAAGCACATTTACCCATACTTTGAAACTTCAGATCTTTTCCCTTAAAAAAAAAAATGAAACTTTTGTTCTTATCCCTTCTTGGACCACCTCTCCCATTCCTGACAATCTTTCAAAGAATACAGGCAATGACTAAATAATTACATCTGCCATTTCATTTCCACTCCCTGACAATCTTTTTTGTCCAATCATTTTCATTCTATCATTTTCCTTGGACAAGAAAACAAAAAGTACTGAGTAGTATACTCACCTGATTGTAAACTATTTATTTTCTCATGCTAGCATTCCTCTTCCTTTTTTGACCCTCTTTTTATAATTCAGAAAAAGTCCTTAAGTTCGTCATCAGTCTCTGTTTATTATAAGCTTTAGTGCTTTTGATGCAGTTCTCAGTGGGATTATATTAATCTCCAGTTTTGTTTCCTTAGTTTTTCTACATATGACATTTTAAGATTTTAATTGTTTAATTAGTTGCCTGGACATTCACATTTGTCTCTCCTTTTTTTCTGCTCATTAGAATAATTTCTCTTAAAATCTTCAAAAATTCAGTCTTGAGAATTTCCTCTTCCTTCGCTCAATTTTCCTTCCAAAATAATAGGGCACTCTCATTTCCCTGCATTCTTTTAACACTATTCTAATTTGTATGCCAGACTATTCCTGGCATTCTCTTCTTCTACCAGAAATGCTATGATTTAGTGGTCACTTGCCTCCAAAGTTCTAATTAGTTCTCCTTCTTCATCCCACTCCTCTTTGGTGTTCATAATTAGGTATAAAACTAGGGTTTTTTTTCCCATTTCCTTCAACCTTTGACAATTTTAATTATCTTAAAGGCGAGTCACAAATTTTTCAGCTGCTCTTCTTAGCAAAGAAAGATGTTCAGTAGATATTCAGATTCTTAAAGTGCTCCATCATTATGATATTTTACTTCCATATCTAGTTTGTTTTCTATCTCCCATTATCTATACTTCCACAATCATTTTGGAATGGAGAAAGAAAAGTAAGATATACAAATAATTATAACAGTAAAAGCATAAGTAAGTAAAATTCAATGATGATTTTAGAATGAAAAGAATGTTCATACATGCACCATAGAACTTAAGAACTGGAATTGGCCAGTAGGCTGCTCAGTGGATAGAAGGCCATTCTTAGAATCAGAAAGACCTGAGGTAATTCCAATATCAGACACTAACTGGGTACCTGAGCAAGGTAGAAATTTGCTTGCCTCAATTTGCTCCCCTGTAAAACAGGAATAATAATAGTCCCTACTTCCTAGGGTTGTTGTGAGGATCCAATGAGATAGATAGTTACAAATTATTATTCATAGGGATATAGGAGGGGAACAGAGTATTAGAGGAAAAGAGGATCAGTCTGACTTCTTATATTAGAAAGAGACTTCTGCTGTCCAAAACACACTCCCTCCTAAAGAAAAGCCTACAATTTGATATACGACAAGATTATATTGGGAAAATGGAGGTATTGATAGACTAGATCTTGAAATCTGAAGGCAATTCATAAAATATAAGTTCATTCACCAATCTACCTTCATCACCTTGCTTTCCCCCTAAAAACACACAATTGCACACAGAACCAAACTTAATTTTCACTGTCTTCCTTTTATCATGTCAAAGAAATTAAAATTTTCTTTCCTAAAGCTTCTGAAGGACAATAGAAAAAGCTCAGAGCACTGTTATTGCAGTCAGAGCCACTGGCTTCTCCTTATTGCTCTGTTTTATGGTATTTAACTGCTTTGAACAAGTCAATTCATATCTCTGAGCCTCATTTTCCTTCCCTGTAAAATCCAAGAGTGGAGTCTTTGATCCAAAAATGCTAGTTTCAGCTCTAAACTTTTGGGTCCAATGAAGGCACCAAACTAGGAAGAAACTCGGGTGTAACAAGATCCTATGTCTTTGACTCAAATTTACCTTACTTTCAGGGAAGACTACATTTAAAAAGTGTCTTCAGTAAATGACACTAAGGTTACAAGATCCATAGGACATTCCTGAGCTACACCTTCGTGGCTCAAGGGACAGAGAAGCTGAGGTCACTTATGCATTAGATTTCTCTCTTGCTGAGACAACAAACTTTGGGAAAAGAAGTTGCCATTTTTTCCCGAGAACAGAAGCTGACAGAAGGTAGAACAGGAAGCTACTTATAAAGCTTCAAATCTTATTTGGTAGATCTTCCGAGGCAGTTACTATAACTGAACAGTCCTTGTTATGATAATTAAGGGAGCTAGGTAGCCCAGTGGATAGAGCACCTACTTGGAGGCTGTAAGACTTGAGTTCAATATCCAGTCTTAGACAACTTAGAATTTAAGGATAAAATAAGAAATTTTTCTTAAAAGTTCAAAAATTATATATAGGCAAAGTCAGTGAGTCCTAAAATAGTGATATGCCTCAAATATCACGGTAGTGGGGTTACCCTGCTTGATCCGCAAGAGAATTGCAGGTCAGGACTTGTCACTTGGCCAGGTGAAGACTCTCCCATGAAAAGTTTAGGCTCCATTTGTATGGAAAGAAAGAGGCTGAATGAATAAGTAAGTCTAAAATGACTGGGGAATGAGGTGAATTAAAAGCCATAGAATTGTAACTGGCTGTGGGCTAAGACAAATGTGCATTGCATTTTGGAACTGACCTAATAAAAATACTAATGGATTAAAATGTAAAAGGTAGACATTTAGTCCCAGCTCAGTCACTTCCTGAAAGCCTGTTTCCATCTAGCTAGAAATCATGATTCCCTTGCCCTAAGAGGCAGTGTGTTGGTGGACAGATTGCTGCATTGGGCTCCAATCCTATCTCTGAACATTTACTGTCCATGAGAATAAGGAAAATTCACTTTAACGTCTTTAATCCTAATTCAAAGGGTTGATGGGAACATTAAATAAGATAATATTCTAAAAGCATTTTATGAATTCAATAACAGTTATCACAAGGGCTTTTAGCTGCCAACTGATAGTGAACTTTCCCTCCACTACTAAGTAATACACTTTCTTAAGATTTCATTAACTCTCATAGTGAACTGGGGACAGCTAGGTGGCTCAATAGATATAAAGCCAGGCATGGAGACTTCCCAGCTGTGTGACCCTGGGCAAGTCACTTAACCCTCATTGCCTAGCCCTTACCACTCTTCTGCTTTAGAGCCAGGCACAGTATTGATTCTAAGACAGAAGGTAAGGGTTTAAAAGAGAAAAATTCTGATATAAATGATTATCTTTCCATAAGATGGAGATAAATCTGAAGAGAACATATTTTTCTTGCTTCGTGGATTTGTTGGTTGTTGTTGTTGTTTTCTCCCCCTTGGATCAAAAAGTTGTATCCCCGAGGCAAGGACTTCTCAGAGAATCCTCTTCCATGCTTATACCAGCCTCGTATGATTTAGACACGGCTGGTACTTTTCAGGGTATGGTTTGAAGAATGCCGCGGTGACGGGCGGAATCTGCCTGGGTTTGACTGATCCGTGCTGGCTGGAATCTGTTCCTCCTTTCGGAGAGAATTTGGAATCTATGATCCCTGTTACTCAAACAAAGAAAAGGCCACCGTCTGGCGGTCTCGGGGAGTCACTTCACCCCTCTGGCACCTCCTCTCTTCCACAGAATTGGCAGCTGGACGCAGGGTTCTCTGAGACGACTTCTTGGGCTCTCATCCTTGGGATCTGATGGCTTAACAGAGGGAGGCTGAAATGCTAGAGAACAAGAGGGTGTAGATCAGGAAGGCAGAGGGCACGCACTGAAGGGACTCAAAGAAGGATGAATGTTAGAAGAGAGAATGGGATGATAGGCAGGTAGGAAAAAATTATGTGTGTGGGGGTAACACACGTATGTATGTATGTACATACATGTGATGTTTATATGTATTTGTGTCTATAAAAAGGCATGTAGGTACATAGATAGAGGGCAGAACACTTCATGTGACAGCTGAAATGTATCCAGGCTACATCAGCATGATATATATTTTATTCGTATGTATATATATATATATATGTGTGTGTGTGTGTGTGTGTGTGTGTTTATGTATATAGAAATAGATAGAAGCACACATGTCAGCATTTTACATATATTACAGTGGAGGGCAAGCTGAAAGGAGGATGGTGGAGGGAAACAGTCTGTGCATTAGCCTCCTGGATGTGGCAGAATTTTCAAGAGATGTCTGCGGTGTTAACGAGGACAGCGAGTGTCCTGAGCACAGTGTGTAGTTTTTCTAGAAACAGAGTAGGGTTTAGATAGCTTCGGATTGAATAAGAGAACGTGGAGTGAACTTGGGTGCCCCTGACGCCCTGTGTGAACGCAGGCAATCATTGAGTCAATGAACGTTCACTCAAGACATCCCGCCCTCCAGGAATCTGGCCAGACCCTGCGAATACCACTCCATGATCCTGTGGCTCTTGAAGGAAAGTCGTCACTGAAATGCAAAGGACCTTGGCCTCCTTGTGCTTAAAATGAGAAGGTTGCCCTGGACGGCCACCATCTTCCTTCCACCTCTACACATATGGATGTAGCCGGAAGAACGTTAGATTAGAATGTGGATCCTCGGCGCTGGAGTCTCGAGTCTTCTATTATCTTCGTCAGCTTGAAATCACCTCTTTGGGTCTCAGCGTTCACACACAAACCGAGGCCAGACGAGCCGGGAGCTTCCACCCACTGTAGCTCTGCTCTGAGCCAGCAGACATGCTGCTCCCCCTCCTTCCTGGCCAGCACGCGCCAGGGGCAGCCTCTGGTTATCTAACATTTGCAAGTCCTTAAGTTCTGGTTCACAGCCTGCGTGTGAAGACGCCCCCTTCTAGGGCGGCTTTTACTGTATGGAATAGATCCTCAGGGACGAATGCTGCCTACGGCCGTCTCGGTGCCCAAATCAATGGGTCAAGCATGGACGGGTCGCTCTGGATATTTATATCTGGAAGGAAGCTGTCAGGCTAAGCGGACCCCCCCCCCCCCCCATCATGCCCTCTTTGTAAACGAAGACGTCGAATTCCCTTTATGGTCTGACTCTGAGGGCTTCATTTCAAAACAGCAACATGATTCCATGTCTATATACACAGGAATAGATAGAGAAGTTACTGTTTCCATAATGCATGACCCTGTGTGTACGTGACAGCCAGTGCGTAACATCTGCAGAGAACAGGATTTGCTGCCCAATCGCAGGTGTGACAGACAATAATTCTTAAAAACCCATCTCATCATTTCATCTGAGAAGCAGTTTCTCCTCTCAAAGCGTATCCGTTTCCAACATTTCTTTTATGAATTGTATTTCTGCATACATGAGCAGGATGACATGAGCAGGATCATGCCTTACCTCTAGCATGGTGTTATTTAGAACTTACAGAGCACGTTATATGTTATATGGTCATAATATCCAATTGATTTCCGGCAGAAAATATTGTTCCACTTTACTTTCATGAATGAAAAAATAATTTTGCCATAATGATTTAGTGACAAAATTGGAAATAATTTAAGATAAGGCTTTTTTAAAAGATATAAATATATATATATGTTATATATATATATATTTAGATATATATTAATGAATTTTGGAAATTAATCAATATATGCCAAGTAAAACCTCACTTGACTACAACATTTCGGTATACAAGTATCTAATATCTAACATCAAATACATTACCAAATATTGAAAATAAAGAACAGACTTTACTAAACTATTCAGCTATAACACAAGAACACGTTTAAAAAGAACAGATCCTTGTGGACAACTGTCCAAATGAGGATCCTACGCATACGCTATATGAATGAGACCTCTATTTAATAGCAATATTTTTTGAAAAGCTTATATCTTGGAGAAATTGGGGAGGTGGGAAAATATGATTTCCATTATTTGAGATGTGATTCCTGTGGAGCGCTGTTTAAGAATAGCCCAAGTCAAATAACCTTTTAGATGAAAATAGACTTTGGCTAAAAGATGGGTTAGAGATAGAAGAGGATGAAAGGGATTATTTTGGACACTTTTGAAAAATGTACATGCTTAAGTGATGAAAATGAAGAATTTTGATCAACTCCATTTTAACCATTGAAGATTCAAGTCTAGTGTCCCCAAAGAACTTTTCAGAAGCTAAAGTCTTTACATTCAAGATAGAACCTTATTGATCGCCACATCATTTATTAACATTGTGCTTCTTAACAGCAAAAGTAATATATAAAAAACCACATGCTTTTACCATCTTAAAAAAAATAGATTCAAGTATATTTTGTATTTTGCCTACTTTTTATATCCTTGACTTATGGGAACATATTAAATATGACTAGTGCAGATGCCCGGCAGTTCTCATTCAGAAGCTTAATGTATCTCTGTTGACAAGGCTCACTGTTGGAGGCAGATAAGCCAATACTGCACTGAATGATGGCATCCCCAATGATTAATGGCATTTCCTAATAAACGATGGCATTTCTCAGTGACTGATGGTATTCTATAATGATTCCATCTCACTAAACTTCCTGTGTCCCATGTGTGCAGAGTGTTCTTTCACAATTAGCATTTCATCACATGTTGTTTCCCTTCCGTTTTATTCCCACTACACATTGTGTATTTTATTATATATAGTCATGTCAGTCAACAAACACTTATTGTCTATATTTGCCAGTGCTACACCCAACCGAAATCAATCCGCAATCTGTCCTGGAGTTGCTTACAATTTAACTGAGGAATTGTGTCCTCTAATTGTTTCACATATAGTGTCTTCAATTACATTTTAACCTCCTTATAGGCAAAACATGAGCCTATTATGTATTTCTGCTTCCCAGGGAACCAATAACACTACAATAGTATTTCATTTTATGCAACCAATAAGTTCCGAGACCCTCTGCATGAGTTAAAAATCATGCATGCTAGCCAACGTGTTTCTTTAAGAAGTATTTCTTATACACACATACTTTGGTCTTGATGTAACTTGATATAACAGAATTCTGGACAAAGCCTGAAGCAGGAGCTAACATTTGATGCAAAAGGACGTAATGACAACAACTGACACTTGTAAGAGGTTAAATATGCACGATTGAGAGAACCGTCATAAGACTTTATGTTGCTTTGGAAAATGGCATGAACTAAAAGCATAATTAATTTTAATGTATTTTTGCCTTTATTTTTTTCAATTGTTAATTGCATATACTTGAATTATGAGTTTTGAGTTCACATAAAATGAGACCCTATTGCATTAAGCACTTAACTGGAGCAGATTGCCTTCCTGAAATAATTTTTCAAACTTAATTATCTTTAACTTCAAGAGGAGTGTGTGTGTGTGTGTGTGTGTGTGTGTGTGGTATGTTTTTCGTTGGAAACAGTCTGAATATACCTTACATCACTGAACATACCTAACACTTCTATGCATTTCATAAAGTGCTAAATTCTGTAACATGGTAAACCAACTTCTGGTGAGAAACCTCTTCGACCCTCACTATGTTGCAGCGGCATAGTGGATAGAGTACTAGGACTAGAGTCTGGAAGACCTGATTTTAAATTTGGCCTCAGACACTTACTAATGATATGACCTTCGGAAAGTCATTTGATCTATTTGCCTGTGAAGAAAAAATGTGAAAACAATACACTATTTGTCCAAGAAAACCCTATAGACAAGATTGGTGTGATATGGTCCATGGGGTCACAAAAAGGGGGACATGACTGAATGACTGAATAGCACCTTCCCTTAGGTAGTCCCTGGATTAGAGTTCATTGCTTCCAGTTTTGATAGATCCTGCCATAACTTACAATCTATTAGCTTAGTCTTTAAGAATGCAGAATCTCCTTCTTATAGTGATAGAGCATTTAAAAAAAATGACTTTAGTGAAAAGCTTATAAATATGTAGCTTAATTCCATTTGTGTAAACATTTTAATTCCATGCTTTATCTCTTAAGAAAGCCAACAATTTTGTGTACCTCATAACTTTAAGAACATAACTAAAATCACTTAAAAAATTGAGGCTTTCACATGATCAACATGTATTTTTTTTTAATTTTAATTAGTTAATTTAGAACATTATTCCCTGGTTACAAGAATCATATTTTTCCCTCCCCTCCCCTCACCCCTTTCCTTAGCTGACGTGCAATTTCACTGGGTATTACATGTGTCCTTGACCAGAATCCATTTCCATGTTGTTGGTGTTTGCATTAGGATGTTCATTTAGAGTCTACATTCCCAACCATATCCCCTCTACCAATGTAATCAAGCAGTTGTTTTTCTTCTGTGTTTCTATTCCCACAGTTTTTCCTCTGAATGTGGATAGTGTTCTTTCTCATAGATCCCTCTGAGTTGTACAGGATCACTGCATTCCACCAATGGAGAATTCCATTACATTCGATTGTACCACAATGTATCAGTCTCTGTGTACAATGTTCTCCTGGTTCTGCTCCTCTCACTCTGCATAACATCCTTGAGGTCTTTCCAGTTCACATGGAGTCCCTCCAGTTCATTATTCCTTTGAGCACAATAGTATTCCATCACCAAGAGATACCACAATGTGTTCAGCCATTCTCTAATCGAAGGGCATCCCCTCATTTTCCATTTCTTTTGCTCCCACAAAGAGCAGAGCTATGAATATTCTCATATATGTCTTTTTCCTTATCTCTTTGGGGTACAAATCCAGCAGCTCTATGGCTGGATCAAAGGGCAGTCTTTTATCGCCCTTTGGGCATAGTTCCAAATTGCCCTCCAGAATGGTTGGATCAATTCACAACCACACCAGCAATGAATTAATGTCCCAACTTTGCCACATTCCCTCCAGCATTCATTTCCTTTGCTGTCATGTTAGCCAATCTGCTAGGTGTGAGGTGATACCTCAGAGTTGTTTTGATTTGCATCTTTCTGATTATAAGAGATTTGGAGCACTTTTTCATGTGCTTATTAATAGTTATTATTTATTTATTTGAAAGTTGCCTATTCATGTCCCTTGCCCATTGGAGAATGGCTTGGTTTTTTTTTTTTTGTACCATTGATTTAGCTCTTTATAAATTTGAGTAATTAGACCTTTCTCAGAGGTTTTTGTTATGAATATTTTCCCCAATTTGTTGTTTCTCTTCTATTTTCTGTTGCATTGGTTTTGTTTGTACAAAAAAAAAACTTTTTAATTTAATGTAATCAAAATTATTTATTTTACATTTTTGTGATTTTTTCTAACTCTTCCTTGGTCTTAAAATCTTTCCTTTCCCAAAGATCTGACATGTATACTATTCTGTGTTCACCTAATTTACTTAGTTTCCTTCTTTATATTCAGGTCATTCCTCCATTCTGACCTTTATCTTGGTCTAGGGTGTGAGATGTTGATCCAACCTCAATCTCTCCCATACTGTCTTCCAATTTTCCCAGCAGTTTTTCTCAAATAGTGGATTTTTGTCCCAAAAGCTGGGATCTTTGTGTTTATTATAGACTGTCTTGCTCATGTCACTTACCCCGACTATTCCACTGATCCTCCTTTCTGTCTCTTAGCTGGTACCATATTGTTTTGATGACCACTGCTTTATAATATAGTTTGAGATCTGGTACTGCAAGGTCTCCTTTCTTCTCATTTTTTCATTATTTCCCTGAATATCCTTGATATTGTGTTGTATCGAATGAACTTTGTTATGGTTTTTTATTTCTAATTCAGTAAAAAAGTTTCTTGGTACTGCAATGGGTATGTCACTAAATACATAAATAAGTTTGGGTTGGATGGTCATTTACTCATCCTTACTATGAGCAGTTAATGTTTTTTCCAATTGTTTAGATCAAGTTTTAATTGTGTGGAAAGTGTTTTGTAATTGTGTTCATATAGTTCCTTTATTTGTCTTGGCAGATAGATTCCTAAGTATTTTATATTATCTAGGGTGATTTTAAATGGAATTTCTCTTTCTAATTCTTGCTGCTGAAATGGGTTGGAGATATATAGAAATGCTGATGATTTATGTGGGTTTATTTTGTATTCTGTGACTTTGCTAAAGTTGTTGACTATTTCCACTAGCTTTTTAGTTGATTCTCTAGAATTCTCTAAGTAGACCATCATATCATCCACAAAGAGTGATAGCTAGGTCTCCTCATTGCCTATTTTAGTACCTTCAATTCCTTTTTCTTCTCTAATTGCTACTGCTAGTTTTTCTAATACAATATTAAATAATAAAGATGATAATGGGCATCCTTGTTTTACTCCTGATCTTATTGAGAATGTATCTAGTTCATCCCCATTGCAGATGATGTTTGCTGATGCTTTAGGTAAATACTATTTATTATTTTTAGGGAAGGACCTTCCTCAATTCCTATACTTCCTAGTGTTTTCAATAGGAATGAGTACTGTATTTTGTCAAAGGCTTTTTCTGCATCTATTGAGAAAATCAAGTGATTTTGTTGGTTTGCTTGTTGATGTGGTCAATTATGTGGATGGTTTTCCTAATATTGAACCATCCTTGCATTCCTGGTATAAATCCCACCTGATGATAATGAATAACCCTCGTAATCACTTGCTGGAGTCTTTTTGCTAGTATTCTATTTAAGATTTTTCTATCTATGTTCATTAAGGAGTTTGGTCTATAGTTTTCTTTGTTTTTGAACTGCCAATTCTCTTGCCTTTCTGAATATCATACTACCAGTCTTGTGGTCCTTTAGTGTGGAAGCTGCCAGATATCATGTAATCCTAATTGGTGCTCCTTGATATCTGAATTATCTCTTTTTGACTTCTTTTAAAATTTTCTCCTTAGCTTGGAAACTCTTGAATTTGGCAATTACATTCTGGAGAGTTGTCTTTTGAGGATTTAGTTTAGAGGGTATTTTACAAACTCTTTCAATCTCTATTTTTCCCCCTTGTTCAAGAACATCCGGGCAATTTTCTTAGATAATTCCTTGTTTTGTATGATGTCAAGATTTCTGTTTATTTCTGGGTTTTGAGTTAGACCAATGATTCTCAAATTGTCTCTTCATAATTGGTTTTCTTGACCAGTGAGATAATATAGTGAGATATTTTATGTTTTCTTCTATTTTGTCAGTCTTTTGACTTTGCTTTATTAATTATTGCTGTTTTGCAAGACCACTGGCTTCCAATTGCCTAATTCTGGTACTTAAAGACTTGTTTTCCTTTTTGGTTTGATCTATCCTGCTTTTTTGTGGCTTCCAGTTGTTTCTCCAACTTGGAGAAACTTGGGAGTTCTTCTCCTTTAAACTGTTATTTTATTTTTGAACTATTTCCCACTTTTCTTGCCAGAAGGCTTCCATCTTTTGATAAATTCTAATTTAAATTCTTCAAGAGTTTGTGTCCAATTTCCATTTTTTGGAAGGTTTTGGTGCATTTATTTGTATTTCATCTTCTATTTTCTCTGTAGTCTGGATTTTTTACTCCATAAAAATTATCCTGGGTCAACCCCTTTTTCTTGTTTTTCTTGGTGTTGGGAAATTGTTTTTCCTGGGTGTTGTTTGACATCACTATGGTTGTTTTTCCTTCCTTTTCCAGTCAGAAATCTGAGTCAGGAGGGCAGGCTCTCTGTGTACAGAGTGAAGGAGTAAGGATTTTGCCTGAGGCCATCTCCTTGAATCTCTGCCGCTTCTACTGTTTTCTTCCCTTCTCTGTGCTATCTCCCCATGGGTTCCCATGGTCTGTGCTCTTCAGCCTGCTGGGGTTTCAGGTTTAGCTGCTCTCAAGGGTAGGTCTTTTGTGGCTTAGTCAGATGCCAAGGATCTAGAGGTGCCCCTCACTCACTCTAGAGGTGCCCCTTGCTTACTCACTGATTCTAACATTTGCTGGCTCTGACTTTAGCTCCATAGGTGAGGGAGGTTAAATCAGCTTGTGTTTTGGTGGAAGCTTTTTTACCCCCTTATAGTGTGGAAATGCCCTAATTCCATGTACCTTCAATGCTGCACCCTACTGTAACGTCCCTTTGTTCATATGAATTTGGTTTTTTTTTTGGTGTTTTGCTATAGTCTATATGGGTAGGTCCTGAGGAGAGGAAGAGTCCTGCATCTAGACTGCCACCATATTTACCTGGAACTCAACAAGTTTTAATGCAACATTTGTAATACTTTTGAAAAAAAATATTTTAAAAGAGCTAATCAGATCCAACCATTCTGGATGGCAATTTGGAACTATGCCCAAAGGGCTTTAAAGGACTCTCTACCCTTTGATCCAGCAATACCATTGCTGGATCCCCAAAGAGATAATAGGGAAAATATGTGCACAAAAATATTTATAACTACACTCTTTGTGGTGGCAAAAAATTGGAAAATGAGGGATTGCCCTTTGATTGGGAAATAGATAAACAAATTTTGGTGTCTCTTGGTGATGGAATACTATTGTACTCAAAGGAATAATGAACTGGAGGAATTCCATGTGAACTGCAATGACCTCCAGTAATTGATGCAACGTAAAAGGAACAGAACCAAGAGAACCTTTTACACAGAAACTAATACACTCTGGTACAAAGGAATGTAATGGACTTCTCTACTAGCAGCAATGCAATGATCCAGGACAATTCTGAGGGACTTTTGAGAAATGTAAATTTTAAAAATTGCTATCCAATACTCCAAGTATTGTATTTAATAATATTTATTAATATTTAATTTGAAGCAAAAGGAAAATAAAAGGCTAGACAACCAGATAGAACTCACCAGCCTCCCACATGGAAAGAGAGTGAGAGGGAGGAACCCCCAAACTATATATAATACCAAACTAAGAATTCTGTGAGGGCAAATACCTTGGCACATCATCCCTAAACTTTGTATAATTATTTTCTTTCTTCATGGATTAAACAAATAAGCATTTGTTGAATTAGGATCTTGGTATATTCATAGATCAAACTATGTGACATTTTCTAAAATAAGATTGCATCTTTCTGAGACATATCAGGAACCCATAATGCCATAAATCTTCTAATATATCAGAATAATTTCTTCCCCACACTTTTCCTAGCATGGCACCAAAAGCACGTGGATCCAAAACTATATTAAGTATAGATACATTGAACTCCATAGAAACAGTGAAGAAAATCTAGATTTTCAGATTATGATTAGACAATGGTAAACTCCATAGACATAACTTGAGCTTTGTACAAATAAATTATATGAAATAAATATTTACAAAATGAACATATAAAATAAAAAGGCAAATTATTATAAAGGAAAAAATATTCTTTAACATGGGTCTTTTTGCCAGCAAATTAAAATTTCACTAGATTCATAGATAATATCAATATGTAAGTAAAGATTATATTGGCAGCAGCTAGGTGACTCCATATATAGAGCACTAGGCCTGGAGCCAGGAAGTCCTGAATTCAAATCCAGTCTCAAGATACTCATTAGCTATGTTATCCTGGGCATGCCATCTAATCTCTGTTTGACATATCTAATAGTTAAGGAAATAGAAAACCACTCCAGGGCCAATGCCAAGAAAACCCCATTCTGGGCCACAGAGTCAGACACAGAACAACAACAGAAGGTTATACAATCTAATCAATCACATATATTTTTTGGAAAGCAAGCAGGATCCACATAGATTATTTTCAAAACTCAAACTTTCATCTTACCTAAATATCCCCTTTTCCCCCTCTTATGAATCAGATTTGGTTTAAGGTAAATTAAAGGCATGAATTAAGTGGCTAATTATAATAAGGTCTAACATTAAATGATGTGATGGGTTGCTTTTTCCATGCTATGTAATTACAATGATTATTTTTTCTGGTAACAAGCAATTATTATATCGGTAAACTGATGAATATTATAAATGGTTGTTAATTATAATCACTGAGCAAGGTTAGAGAAAATGTGCTAATGAACTGAAAGTTGACATTCAAATCCCTTTCTTCCCCAATAGGAAAGTCAGACTACTTAGCTACACTTGAATTCCCAGTTACAATGAAGAATGCAAAAGTCATCTGTGTGCCAGATGTCCTCTCACCATTTATTGCATAAGAAACCCCTGACCATTTTCCAAAAGTGTGCTCTCCATCAGTGATTTAGGAAGAGTTTCTTCCATCAAGAGATGCTTCAGTTCTACCAGGATAGAAGTTGATATTGAAACAGAAATGACATAACATTAAAATAGTCCATATTTCTAGCATAATAGTATAGCTCTTCATCTTTTTAAGGAAACAACAGATACTGCTCTTTAGAGGAAATTTGGACTTCCTCAATTTTTACCTGCCCCCAAACTTAAAAAACAAAAACTACCCTGTAAAATCCACAAAATTCTGCTGGACAAAGAGACAATTTTCCAGTCTGTGACTTTTTGAATTATGAACAGATTCCTGAGAATTTAAATGACTTGCCCAGGTTCTCAGAGCTACTGTTGCTTGTCCAACAGAAGCATGATTGATACCACCTGACTATTAAGCCAGCTATCAATTTACTTTCTGTGTACTACTGCACTGCCTCTGCAGATAATTCTATCAAATCTCAAGTTACAAAGAAGATACCAAGAAGTCAAAGCATGTAGGAAGTTCTCAATGAGAACTTCCTATGCCAATGAAACCACCAAGCTAGTAAAAATAAATGAATAAATATCTGCAACAGCATCTTGTCAGAAACTGGATTCCTTTCAGGTTCTTCCTTGCTAAGTCAGAACCAATTTCCAGAAATTTCTAAGCACAGTTATTTATTCTTTCTTTCTAGACAAAATATCCAGTACCAAGTTAAACTGTCAGTGGATGCGCTTTCCTCCTTCCCTCTTCTCTACATTTTTAGATCATTGCCCAGCACATCTTTTCTATCACTGTTTATGGTAGCTGATTTTGTTTCTTTGGGCCAGTTAGGTATTCCATCCAAAAGTAAGGTCAGGATAGTTCAATTTAAAAGCATTCAATATATAAAAAGCCTCATTTCTTTAAGTGAATTTCTATTCAAGAAAAAATATGGAGAATACTAAAGACTTACTTTTTAAAAATATAAACAAAAAAGGAACAAAACATGGAAAGAGGATAAAACTAGGAGAAAGTAGAAAGAAGATGTGGGTTTTCATTAAGGCTTTATAAATAGTTGTATGACCTTGAGCAAATCTCTTCACCTACATGGGCTTCATATGTAAAATGCAGAGCCTGGTTTAAGATCATAGGATGATTAGATTATACATTTACCCTTGGAAAAAATCGTATATCATGTATTAAATTTTATAAATGATTCACATGCATTATTTATGTGATTCATATGAAAAGAGATTGAGAGCTAATGCAGATCTTTGGTAATGATGATGATGATGATGATGATTATAGTCAGTATTTATGTAGTACTTTAAGGTTTAAAAAGCACTTTATATACACACTAGTAAGTGTCTAAGGTAAAGCTTGAACTCATGTCTGTGTGACTACAAGTTCAACATTCTGTCCATTTCACCATCCAGAAATATATAAATGTCATATAGTCCAATCCCCCAACCAGAGACGCCATGTGATTATCCCATAGTCATACATAGAGTAGATTATAAAGAGGAGACTTTAAATTATCCTCTCTTCATCCCAAATTTGACATTCTTTCCACTCTACCACATTGCTTTGTTTACTAGACTGGTGGTTTCACTGCTTTAGTGTTCTCAGTGAGAACTTTCCTCCATGCTTTGGCATGTCAATATCTTCTTGACAACTTGGCATTTTTTACCCTTCTCTCTGACCACCTAACATCCTAAATTTCTAAAATTTGAATTTTAGAAAACTGCTTCACCTCTTCTGGCTTAGTTTCTCTCACAGTTTTGTTATCTATCTTAATTATGGGGGTACTGCCCAATATTAACAATTAGGAAGATATTTCTCCAGGTGAGGGAACTTCCAGTTGATGGAAAGCACATCTATTCAGGTTGCATTTATGTAGTTTATATAAAGATTTAGTCACAGTCTTAATAAGCATCAGAGTTGAGATTAGAACCTATATAGATCAAAACTACAGGGTGCTCAAAAGTAAAGATTTTTCAAGCTATTTACAATGTAATTATAGCTCATTTGCATAGTGTAGTGAATGCTCCTCAAAACATTGCAATAAAATCCCAAATACACAATTTTCATTCATTGTCATAACCTGTTAACTAACTTTATTTATATACATGTAATTATTATATTTATTTTCAGCCTGCTTTTTAAGCAACTCACTATCATGACATTAAAGGAACTTAAAGACAAGTAGAGTATTTTTAGGTTTCTTTAATAACATCCTTCTAAGTTGTTTAAAATGCAGGTTGAAAATAATATGGATTTAATGAAGTTAATTAACAGGTCATGACAATAAATTGGTTTTAACCTAAATTGATTGCTCAGATCCTTTAAGTGAGAATCAATTTGCCGTATAATGTCTCCATTAGTTAACTAGAATCAAGAAATAACTAAGAAATAAATGCTGCACTTAGTGACTAAAATACCTTTAATTCTGATTTATGATCCAAAGCTAACATTTCAGTAAAAGTCTTACTTTGAAAAGCATTTCTACATCTTAATGTAAAAAAGTACCTCTTAAAGATTTTTTCTCTCCACCAGTTACTAGCAAATATCTCTATATATAATAGGTTCACAGATATTTTTAATCAATTAATAATAACATGATTAATTCTTAATTCTATTTGCCTTATTCATTGATGAGAAATTAACTTTTTGTAAGAACAAGATTTTTGGACTTTGGAGTCAGAGGAATACTAGGTTCAAATCTATTCTTTCTGATAATTCTTTATTATGCTAACATGAAAAAAAAATTATTCTCTGAACCTCAGTTTCCTTCTTTGTCAAGTAGGTATAAATAAACCTGTGAGGTAGCTCTTATTTCTAAGACTTGTCAGGATCCAAATGAAATAATATATGCAGAATGATTACAAACTTATAAATATAAAATATTTCTAAAATAAATGAAAATTTAAAAATCACCATGCTAAAAAGTTTGTGAGTGGTCAAATTATTATTATCTATAATTATAGTCATTTTTAAGAGATCTTGTATCTCATCAATGTAATTGTCACATATTAATCCTTAATAAAACCTGTCAATATATTCTCAGTCTTTGTGATTTTTGTCTACAGTTTCACATCGTTCTTTTACTCAAGATAAGGAAGGATTCCCAGTAGGTATTTCTTGTTCCTAACATTTTTAAGGATATTAGTGCAACACTAAGCTCTCCATTTGTTATTCCTAAACAATACCTGGTCTATTTCCAATCATACATTTCCTTAATCACTCTTGATATATCCTACTGATTCTCCACATTTAGGAATATTTGGAAGTCCCCAGTGCATTTCATTGCTATGATTGGCATCCTTTTAACCTAAAACAAACTGTTTCCAAAATATATTCCTAAGAGAGTAGCTGCTCAGAATTCAGAGTTCAGATTCGGTAAAGAAATTTGCAAATTTACACTAAAACTATAAAATGTTATTAAGATGTGGGAACATAACATGTGGTCATGGCTTTTATTTTCACATAATTAAAAATAGATAATTTTCTTTAGTCCCTTTGTAAATATAAAAATATTCATAAATTCCATTGCTTTCAGCCTGTATGTATATTAGGTAATAAATATATTTATACTAATTATATTTGTATAATGTTTATATGATTCTTCCCAATAACACATTGGAGTTACTACTAGCAGTGTTTATTTCTACTTTAGAGACAGAAAACAGTCACGAAATGAGTTTAAAGTAGCCTTACAAAATCAACAAAAAATCATATTTATTCAAGTCATTTCTCTATGTACTTGAGATACGAAGCCTTTATTTGACTTACGAAAAGATTGCACCATTATGATTATTGTGTATTACACTCCATCCAATTTACCCTTGTGTAGTCCTGAACTTCACCTCCCCAAATTTGCCCTCTTTTCTATCAGCTCCATCCCTTCTCTTATGCCTTCCCCCTCCTACTTTCCTATAGGTTAATTTGGCTTTCTATACCCAATTGATTATGTTCCTCCCTAACTGGGTTAATATCAATGAGAGTAACAGCCACATGCCCCATTCCTCATCTGCTTCATCTTTCCTTCCACTGCAAATGCTCTTTTATGCCTTTTTTATGATAATTTTTGATAACTTACCCCATTCTCTTTCCCTTCCTCCTCCTTCCAATGGATTCCTCTATCTCATGATTTTTTTTTCATATCATCCTATCTTATTTATCTCATATCTTTGCCCCCTGTCTATGTGTAATCCTTTTAATTGCTCTCATAATGACAAAATTCTTTGTAGTTACAAGACTTGTCTCCATAAAGAGTTATATACAGCTTAACTTTATTGAATGTCTTTTGATTTCTCTTTCCTTTTTATCTTTTTTATGATTCTCTTGCGTCTTGTATTTGAGAGTCAAATTTTCCATTCAGTTCTAGTCTTTTCATCAAATCAGGAATGGTTTAAAGTCCTCCATTTCATTGAATACTCATTTTTCCTCTGAAGGATTATGCTCCATTTTGCTGGGTAAGTGGTTCGTGGTTGAAGTCCTAGTTCCTTTCCCCTCTGTAATATCCCATTCCAGACTATCTGAAGCTTTAATGTAGAAGCTCTTTATATCCTGACTGTGACTTCACAATATTTGAATTGTTTCTTTTTGGATGCCTGTAATATTTTCTCCTGGACCTTAGAGTTCTGGAATTTGGCTATAATATTTTTGGAAATGGGATCACTTTCAGGAGATAATTGGTGGATTCTTTCAACTTATATTTTACCCTCTGGTTCTAGAATAACAGAGCACTTTTACTTGAAAGTTTTTTGAAAGATAATGTCTAAGCTCTTTTTTTTTATCATCACTCAGGAAGTCCAATAATTCTTACATATATCCTAGATTTATTTTCCAGTTAGTTGGTTTTCCAAGGGATATTTCACAGTTTCTTCTATTTTTTTATTCTTTCAACTTTTTTTGATTATTCTTAATGTCTCATGAAGGAATTCACTTGCACTTGACCAACTGTAATTTTTGACACATGATTTTCTTTTGTTTTTAATTTGGAAAAAATTATTTAATTAATTAATTTAGAATATTTTTCCATGGTTACAAGACTCATGTTCTTTCAGTCCTCTCCCTCCAATCCCCTCCCATAGTCAACACCCAATACCACTGGGTTTTACATGTGTCATTGATCAAGGCCCATTTCCAAATTATTGTTATTTGCACTAGGGTTATCGTTTAGAGTCTACATCTCCAATCCTATCCCCATCAACCCATGTGATCAAGCAGTTGTTTTTCTTCTGTGTTTCTATTCCCACAGTTCTTCCTCTGAATGGGGATAGTGTTCTTTCTGTACAGTTAGAATTTTGAGCCCTTGGACATCATTCCCCAGAAGTCCTTCAGTATTTCCCAGAATTCCTCTCTTCTCTCCACCATGTCATGTGGTCCCGTTCAGGGGGCTCCTCCCTCTCACTCTTTTTTTCCATTTGGGAGGCTGGTGAGCTCTATCTGGTTCTCTAGCCTTTTATTTTCCTTTTGCTTCAAGTTAAATATTAATAAATATCATTAAATATAATACTTGGAGTATTAGATATTATGTTTTTAATTTACATTTCTCATAAGTCCCACATAATTGTCCTGGATCATTGCATTGCTGCTAGTAGAGAAGCCCATTACATTTTTTTGGTTGTTTGCTCATTTTCCAGACTTACTTTTAATTTAAAAAACTGTAAAGTCGGCCCCTGTCACTGTGATGAAGGAAGCCCTATTCCAAGAGAGGCTCTTCGTGCAGTTGCCTTCAGAATTGGCTCTGGACATCTAACTGCTCTCAGTTTTTCCAAGTTGGTATGGTGTGTAGTACTCTCTGGCCTGTGCTTTGGTCTGGAAGTAACTCCACACATTTCCCCCTTTGAATTATGACCACAGTCCTCTGCTCCCATGGCCACCAGGGCTGGTACGAGCTCGTGCTCTGCCTCACCATGAGATTATGCGCTACAGCGGCGACCTGTTCCTTGTATGGTCACTGCAACAAACGCCTGCACCCAATGCTTTCAGAGGGACCCTGTGATCTCCTTAGTTGTTGTCCAGTGTTGACCTGCCCTGCCCTAATGTCCGTGGAGAAAAGTTCTAGAAGCCTCTGGTGCTGCGTCAGCTGTGCCCAGGGGTCTGCATGCCACCTCACTGGGGTGCCCTGGATTGCACGTGCCCCCCTCCAAGCTGTATCCTTCTGCGTATCATCAGCACCTACAAAAGTGCCTCGTATGTGGAAGGTACTGAATAACTGAGATAAACTAGTCAGATGATGGCAGAGCATGACTACCCGACCCAGGAACTGTAATATCAACTTCTGGGTTGAGAAGAATCACTGAACCTGGACTTGAAAGAGTTTTGAAGGTACAGAGTGCACCAAGCCTCCTATAGCCTGAAATGTTGACTGCAATTAATTTTGAGAAGAAGTAAAAATACAGTATTATGGATCCATGAAAGCCCAATGATTCCAGCTCTCTAACAGAGATAAACATGAAAAGCTCCCCATAATTTTAGATTATCATGATTTAATACTACCTTTGTGACCTTTGTTGAGCATTACTGTACCATTTTCAAGAAAATAATTGCCTGGCCTGAGAAAACTTGACTCTTCAAGCACCGTTTTCTAATTCTGTAGAAAAATCATCTCACTGGATTTTACTCTTTTGTTTCCAAAATTATATATATATATATATATAGAAATATATATATATATGTATATATGTATGTGTGTATATATATATATACATATATATATATATTCCCTCTTGTGATTCTGTCCTGTCCTCAGGACATCAATTTTAGTGCTTTCTCCTCAATATTCCTTTTCTTTTCCCCATCAGTTTCCCTGTGTAAACAAATATATTGCCAATGGCAGTATGCCATATATTGAAAAATACTTACCACCGAAGTATTTACCATACTGTGGAACTCAATTCTGAAAAAATTCAGTGATAAATTTTCATAAGATTTTGTCCTTGTGAACACGCTATTATGTTCAGTAAAACTCCTATAATGTTTCTCAAAGGGAATACCCTGAAAAGCATTTTCTTTCAAGGTAATATTCAACATACCGTCAATTAAGATGAACATTAGACTGTTAGTTTGTGGTGAGATAGAGCATTCATCAGACATTATATTCATAAACATTAAGATTCACATGAAGCAGATGTTAAACTTGAAAACATCCTGGTACCTATTATCTGTGATTAATCAGACAACCGTAAACATGCATGCTACATCAAACTGTTCTATTACGGCTATATTAAGAAGAGAAGTTTCCCTCAAGGGTATACAGTGGAACCTGATAGGAATCAGTACAACACTAAAATATTTCAAGTCACAAAGAAAAGAGAATAAATTATATTGGTAAGTCATAAGATGTTCCGCTTCCGGTTAAGATGGCGGCTTAGAGAAAGCTAAAGCTCAGATCTCCGGAAAACCCTTCCCGACCAATCTCAAACGATAAGCTCCTAAGGCGCCGAAATTCAAAACGATCAACAGCACAGACCCTGGGAACCCTCCTCCTGGACCTGGACCCGGTTCAAAAGGTACGGCTCCCCTTAAAAGCCAGAACCCGAGATCCCTCGGACCTCAGGGGTAGGAGCGCAGAGTCCAAGGCTCCCGGAAGCCCCAGCCGCGCCGGGCTCAGAGAGCAGGGTCTGAGGAACAACAACCCTCAGGGTCTTCTACCCAAGTCCCAGTCCGGGTGAAAGTTACTGCCTGGGGCTTCCGCTGCAAAGAGCCGGTTGGTCAAAGAGCCGGTCGGTCCGGGTGAAAGTTACTGCCTGGGGCCTCCGCTGCAAAGAGCTGGTCAAAACAACAGCAACCCTCAGGGCGGGCAAGACAGCCTCACGGGCTGGATCCTGCTATCCAAGTCTCAGTGAAAGTCTGTGCTCTCGGAGCTTGGGGAAGCGGCAGCCCATCCCCCCGCAGGCCTGCGAAACAGCCTCACGGCCAGCGATTCTGAAGGCAACTTCCGGAAAGCGAGCCGGGGGGAGAGTGTGGCCTCGTGGTCAGACCCTTCCATTCCAGTTCCAGTGAGGCATATTCAGTTTAACCCAGGGAAAGCCCATAGAACTATCTGCCCAGGACTGCCTCTGAACACCAGAAAGAGACAAGAAAAACTAATCCTCCACATTCAGAGATGACAAACTCCACAGAACCACAGAAGCCCCAAAATACCAAGAAAAATAAGAAGAAAGGGGCGACTTTGGACACATACTATGGAGCCAAAATACAAAATACAGAGCAGACAGAAGATAATATAAAAGAAAATGCTCCAAAACCTTCCAAAGGAAATGGAAACTCTCCACAAACCTATGAAGAATTTGAATCAGAAATGACCAAAAAGATGGAAGCCTTCTGGGAGGAAAAGTTGGAAATAATGCAAAAGAAATTCACGCATCTACAAAACCAGTTTGACCAAACTGTAAAAGAAAACCAGGCTTTAAAGGCCAGAATCAGGCAGCTGGAAGACAACGATCGTGTAAAAGAGCAAGAATCAATAAAGCAAAGCCAAAATACCAAGAAATTAGAAGAGAACATAAAATATCTCACCGACAAGGTGATAGATCTGGAAAATAGGGGGAGAAGGGATAATTTAAGAATAATTGGACTCCCAGATAAGCCAGAAATAAACACCAAACTGGACATGGTGATACAAGATATAATCAAAGAAAATTGCCCAGAGATTCTAGAACAAGGGGGCAATACAGCCACTGACAGAGCTCACAGAACACCTTCTACACTAAACCCCCAAAAGACAACTCCCAGGAATGTAATTGCCAAATTCCAAAGCTATCAAACAAAAGAAAAAATCCTACAGGAAGCCAGAAAAAGACAATTTAGATATAAAGGAATGCCAATCAGGGTCACCCAAGACCTTGCAAGTTCTACTCTGAATGATCGTAAGGCATGGAACATGATCTTCAGAAAGGCAAGAGAGCTGGGTCTCCAACCAAGAATCAGCTACCCAGCAAAACTGACTATATACTTCCAAGGGAAAGTATGGGCATTCAACAAAATAGAAGACTTCCAACTTTTTGCAAAGAAAAGACCAGAGCTCTGTGGAAAGTTTGATACCGAAAATCAAAGAGCAAGGAATACCTGAAAAGGTAAATATTAAGGAAAGGGGAAAATGTTATCTTCTTCTTTTACTCAAACTCTCTTCTATAAGGACTACATTTATATCAACCTATGTATACTAACATGTGGGGAAAATGTAATGTATAAATAGGGGGTAAAGAAAGACCAAATAGAATAATCATTCTCACACAAAGATTCACATGGGAAGGGGAGGGGAAGAAAACTCCTATAAGAAGGAGAGGAAGAGAGGGGGGGGGTTACTTAAACCTCAATCTCAGGGAAATCAGCTCTGAGAGGGAAAAACCTCCAGATCCATTGGGATCTTGAATTCTATCTTACCCAACAAGGGTAAGGAGAAGGGAAAACCAAGGGGGGGAGGGGGAGAGGGAGAACAAAAAGGGAGGGAAAGAGAGGGGGGAGGGGGAGGGAACAAAAAGGGAGGGACTAAAAAGGGAAACATCAAGGGAGGGGACAAGGGGGACTGTTTCAAAGTAAATCACTGGACTAAAAGGTAGAGCCGAAGAAGAAAAGGTTAGAATTAGGGAAGGCAATCAAAATGCCAGGGAGTCCACAAATGACAATCATAACTTTGAACGTGAATGGGATGAACTCACCCATAAAACGTAGACGAATAGCAGAATGGATTAGAATCCAAAACCCTACCATATGTTGTCTTCAAGAAACACACATGAGGCGGGTTGACACCCACAAGGTCAGAATTAAAGGATGGAGTAAGACCTTCTGGGCCTCAACTGATAGAAAGAAGGCAGGAGTGGTAATCATGATATCTGATAAAGCCAATGCAAAAATAGACCTGATCAAAAGGGATAGGGAAGGTAATTATATTTTGTTAAAAGGGACTATAGACAATGAGGAAATATCATTAATCAATATGTATGCACCAAATAATATAGCACCCAAATTTCTAATGGAGAAACTAGGAGAATTGAAGGAAGAAATAGACAATAAAACCATACTAGTGGGAGACTTAAACCAACCATTATCAAATTTAGATAAATCAAATCAAAAAATAAATAAGAAAGAGGTAAAAGAAGTGAATGAAATCTTAGAAAAATTAGAATTAATAGACATATGGAGAAAAATAAATAGGGATAAAAAGGAATACACCTTCTTCACCTGTGAATTCTATCAAACATTCAGAGAACAGTTAATCCCAATACTATACAAACTATTTGACATAATAAGCAAAGAGGGAGTTCTACCAAACTCCTTTTACGACACAAACATGGTACTGATTCCAAAACCAGGCAGGTCAAAAACAGAGAAAGAAAACTATAGGCCAATCTCCCTAATGAATATAGATGCAAAAATCTTAAATAGGATACTAGCAAAAAGACTCCAGCAAGTGATCAGAAGGATCATTCACCATGATCAAGTAGGATTCATACCAGGGATGCAGGGCTGGTTCAACATTAGGAAAACCATCAACATAATTGACCACATCAACAAGCAAACTAGCAAGAACCACATGATTATCTCAATAGATGCAGAAAAAGCCTTTGATAAAATACAACACCCATTCCTATTAAAAACACTAGAAAGCATAGGAATAGAAGGGTCATTCCTAAAAATAATAAACAGTATTTATCTAAAACCAACAGCTAATATCATCTGCAATGGGGATAAACTAGATGCATTCCCAATAAGATCAGGAGTGAAACAAGGATGCCCATTATCACCTCTACTATTTGACATTGTACTAGAAACACTAGCAGTAGCAATTAGAGAAGATAAAGGAATTGAAGACATCAAAATAGGCAAGGAGGAGACCAAGTTATCACTCTTTGCGGATGACATGATGGTCTACTTAAAGAATCCTAGAGATTCAACCAAAAAGCTAATTGAAATAATCAACAACTTTAGCAAAGTTGCAGGATACAAAATAAACCCACATAAATCATCAGCTTTTCTATTTATCTCCAACACAGCTCAGCAGCAAGAACTAGAAAGAGAAATCCCATTCAAAATCACCTTAGACAAAATAAAATACCTAGGAATCTATCTCCCAAGACAAACACAGGAACTATATGAACACAACTACAAAACACTCGCCACACAACTAAAACTAGACTTGAACAAATGGAAAAACATTAACTGCTCATGGATAGGACGAGCCAATATAATAAAAATGACCATCCTACCCAAACTTATTTATCTATTTAGTGCCATACCCATTGAACTACCAAAATACTTCTTCACTGATTTAGAAAAAACCATAACAAAGTTCATTTGGAAGAACAAAAGATCAAGGATATCCAGGGAAATAATGAAAAAAAACACATATGATGGGGGCCTTGCAGTCCCTGACCTTAAACTATATTACAAAGCAGCAGTCATCAAAACAATTTGGTACTGGCTAAGAAACAGAAAGGAAGATCAGTGGAATAGACTGGGGGAAAGCGACCTCAGCAAGACAGTATACGATAAACCCAAAGATCCCAGCTTTTGGGACAAAAATCCACTATTCGATAAAAACTGCTGGGAAAATTGGAAGACAGTGTGGGAGAGACTAGGAATAGATCATCACCTCACACCCTACACCAAGATAAATTCAAAATGGGTGAGTGACTTAAACATAAAGAAGGAAACCATAAGTAAATTGGGTAAACACAGAATAGTATACATGTCAGACCTTTGGGAGGGGAAAGGCTTTAAAACCAAGCAAGATATAGAAAGAATCACAAAATGTAAAATAAATAATTTTGACTATATCAAACTAAAAAGCTTTTGTACAAACAAAACCAATATAACTAAAATCAGAAGGAAAACAACAAATTGGGAAAAAATCTTCATAGAAACCTCTGACAAAGGTTTAATTACTCATATTTATAATGAGCTAAATCAATTGTACAAAAAATCAAGCCATTCTCCAATTGATAAATGGGCAAGGGAAATGGATAGGCAGTTCTCAGATAAAGAAATCAAAACTATTAACAAGCACATGAAGAAGTGCTCTACATCTCTTATAATCAGAGAGATGCAAATCAAAACAACTCTGAGGTATCACCTCACACCTAGCAGATTGGCTAACATAACAGCAAAGGAAAGTAATGAATGCTGGAGGGGATGTGGCAAAGTAGGGACATTAATTCATTGCTGGTGGAGTTGTGAATTGATCCAACCATTCTGGAGGGCAATTTGGAACTATGCCCAAAGGGCGACAAAAGAATATCTACCCTTTGACCCAGCCATAGCACTGCTGGGTCTGTACCCCAAAGAGATAATGGACACAAAGACTTGTACAAAAATATTCATAGCTGCGCTCTTTGTGGTGGCCCAAAACTGGAAAATGAGGGGATGCCCATCAATTGGGGAATGGCTGAACAAACTGTGGTATATGTTGGTGATGGAATACTATTGTGCTCAAAGGAATAATAAAGTGGAGAAGTTCCATGGAGACTGGAACAACCTCCAGGAAGTGATGCAGAGCGAGAGGAGCAGAACCAGGAGAACATTGTACACAGAGACGAATACACTGTGGTATAATCGAACGTAATGGACTTCTCCATTAGTGGCGGTGCAATGTCCCTGAACAACTTGCAGGGATCCAGGAGAAAAAAAACACCATTCATAAGCAAAGGATAAACTATGGGAGTGGAAACACCGAGAAAAAGCAACTGCCTGAATACAGAGGTTGAGGGGACATGACAGAGGATAGACTCTAAATGAACACTCTAATGCAAATACTATCAACAAAGCAATGGGTTTAAATCAAGAAAACATCTAATGCCCAGTGGATTTACGCGTCGGCTATGGGGGGTGGTGGGGAGGAAAAGAAAATGATCTATGTCTTTAACGAATAATGCTTGGAAATGATCAAATAAAATATATTTAAAAAAAAAAATAAAAAAAAAATAAAAAAAAAATAAAAAAAAGAAAAGAAAAAAAAACACATTGTTTAACACATAGTAGGTCTTAATAAATGTTTGTCGAATTGAAATGAAAAAAAAAAAAAAAGATTCTTCCATCTATGTTCATTAAGGAGATTGGCCTATAGTTTTCTTTCTCTGTTTTTGACCTGCTTGGCTTTGGAATCAGTACCATATTTGTGTCATAAAAGGAATTTGGTATAATTCCCTCTTTGCTTATTATTTCAAATAGTTTGTATAGTATTGGGATTCGTTGTTCTTTGAATGTTTGATAGAATTCACTTGTGAATTCATCAGGCCCTGGAAATTTTTTCTTAGAGAGTTCTTTGATGGCTTGTTCAATTTCTTTTCTCCTATATGAGATTATTTAAGTTTTCTATTTCTTTTTCTGTTATTCTAGGCAATTTATATTTTTGTAAATATTCATCCATATCCCCTAGATTGCCATATTTGTTGCCATATAATTGGGCAAAATAGTTTCTTCTCCTTTATTTTAAATCTCCCTTAATTATATATTCCCTTGCCCGAGTCATTAAAATTCTTTCTAAATCTATCTTAGATTATAAGTAGTATTTTACTTTTATATCTCATATATTTTCATGCATAATTTTGTATTATATATATTTGCTCAGGTGTGATGTTCTCTTGATAATCTAAACACCATGGGGAGAGAAGCCACCCATTTAAAAAATTATATATCTCCCCCAGCACCTAGCATATTGACATGTAATCAGTAGATATTTAGAAAATTTTGCTAAAGTTCCCAGTTACCTTTTCCTTTATAAAATTCAAGAACATGTAAATTAACAATATATAAAAACCCTGTGAATTTTTCAATATCTTTGGCGAATTTAAGTGGATGATAGATGAGAAGTTAGAGGAAAATGATTGTAGAAAATTACTTTCTGTGAGAATTTTGATTTATGATTGAAATACTATAAAAATTAAACTTTTTAATGGATACCACATAAAGGAATGAAGAAAGATGAATGAAGAACATTAGAAGAAGTTTTATCAAAAAGTGAAGAAATAGAAGATAAGGATCCCTAAGTTGTTTTAAGTATATGAAGTTAAAAATATAAGCAGATGAGGTAAGGAAAAGAGATAAAGACTTTGGGTAAAAAACAAGAAAGTGAAATCAAAGAGTTGGTAAAGATAGAAAAAATGGAAACAGGACAACTTTGGCATCTTAATTTCTTGTTTATGTTTTTCCTCACATTTGAAAGAATAATTCAGAAATTATCAAGTTGTAACAATGGAACAAATACCCTATTGTAATACGTACAGAGGTGGCATTTATGAAAAATATTTAAAAAATAAAATCAGAACAATATAATCATCTTTAATGGAATATGTAACTGAATCAACTGAGTTCTAAAGTAATTGGTAGACTTTTAATATATTGAATATATTCAATGTATTTAATTAAATATGCCTTCAATTTTCAGATATTTTTCCTTTCAGAAGAAATTAAATATAAGAAATCAAATACAGAAAAGAGAAGAAACTTCTTGAGCATGCCCATGTGCAAAAAGCAATTATTCATTTAACACATTTTAGTAACGAAACAGATGGTTCTCACTGAATCTTTTGCATTTATTCCGGTTTTTCCTACAAAACCTCCTCTGAAATATTATATAACCTTATTTCATTAAATTGGCATTAAACAGTACCATTTCCTTAAATCTTAGAACCTTCTGACCAATCATTAATGGGATAAAGTTTAAATTTAGAATGATAATACTCAGTTTTCCAGAGCTGGCTTTCACTTGCCAAATAGTAATATTTCTAAATGCCTTATTAAATAAAAACTTAGGCACCATGTTGAATCAGGAAAAAATTATTGAAATTTGACAGTGAGAGTAGGATCATAGAGTTAGAGCTGGAAGAAGTAATACACTATAATACCCTCACTTTCTTGTTGAGGAAAGTATGGTCCAATGATGTTAATTAATTATTTCAAGATCCACTTTCTATTAAGTGGCAGAAGTAGATAATCTAAGGTTCTCTGACAAGGAAACAATCTTTCTAATGAAACAATCTATATCACCTGAATTGCTTTTTAACTTCTTTTGACCTGGACATGATGCATATTCTGCATCAGATCACAAATATCTGTAGGCAATTCTATTACTTTTAAAAAGTCTCTGTTTACAAGATGTCATCAAGTTTCTGTATAATAATAAGACTATGTATAATAGTAAACTCTGTATCTGCATGCTGGTATGGAAAAAAATTATTCTAACTGGGAACAACAACACCAGAAAGTAGGCAGCAAAGTATTATTATTTCTGTTTTTCCAATGAGGAATCTGATGTTTAGAGTAATTGCTTGAATTATCCATGTTCCCAAAATTTTAAGATTCAAAGACTAATTGCTTTTAAAATGATGGGAATGACCAATAAGGGCCCGATCCTAACAGTGTACTCAGAATTACTCTTCCTAGTAAGTTGTATAGTATATTTTCCTGTTTCCCAGAATGTTTTAGTCATGCATATTGTTTTGGGGCAGTTATACAGTTTTATCCAATTTTATGTGACCCAATGGAATTTATCCATGGGGCTTTCTTTGCAAAGATATTGGAGTGGTTTGTCATTTCTTTTTTTCAGTATGTCTTCAGTTTACAGATGAGGAGTTGAAACTAATAGGGATTAAGCGACTTGCCCAGGGTCATGCAACTATTAAGTGTCTGATGTTCAATTTGAACTCAGATCTTTTTGACTCCAGGACTGATGCTATATCTACTGTATCAACTAACTACCTTGGCAAGCCAGCTAGTCATGCATGACAAAGAAGCTGTTATTGTACAATGACAAAAAAAATCCCCTAATTGGTTAGAGAATTGAAATCATGAATAAGGTACATGGTGTACTGAGCCAGAACTAAGTGTAAATGCAAAATAGAATAGATAACCTGCTATTCCCCCACTCTCTTTTCTTTACAGTGAATGGGGCAAGATTTCTGTAAGCTGCCAGGTGGGAAGATGATCACATTCCTACACCTGGATGCCTTGTGTCATCAAAACACAATAGTTCTGTCTGTTTTGTGTGTAACCTTTCTTTGTCATAGAGAATCCTTACTGCAGGATGTATGTGTCTGGGTGGCCATGTGATTTGGAGAGATATTGGTTTTCCATCAAGGGTTCCACAGTTAATCTCAGAATCCACCAGAGCTAGTCAGAGGTTTTGAGACTTGAAAAAGCAACCATGTTGATCTAAATATTCCCAAGTAATCAACCCACTGGAAAGGAGAAAATCTACAGAGACTGAGAGGGGTAAGTGAGCAGTCTAACTCAGCAAGCAACCAAGCCTGAGAAAAGTTGAGATTTTCTCTTCCTCTAGCACCTGTACAAGCAGAAGAAGAGAAGATGGCCAGAGGTTTATTAATTCAGTTGCCTTCAGAGAGATAAAGAAAATCACTATAGTTCAGCCTGAGTTTCAAGAGACAAAACCTTACAAGAATAACAGACCAGTTATAAACTCTAGAAAGTCTCCAACACTTGCACCCCAGCAGAGAGTCACAGTTCAGGAAAACTTCCCAAGGATTCCACAAATTTCAAAAAAGAGGACTTAAACGGCTAAGGTAGCAATGAGTCAAGTCTCTTTCCTTTGGGTCCCTGACTGCTATTTACACATGGTCATTACTGAAGAACCAGCCTGGTCTTAATGATCCCTTACGTGAGAGTGAGACAGGTCATGTTCATCTATAGTAACATGGTGCAATTTCAGCCCAAGCTATTCATATAAATATATACTTTTAGTTGGCTCTATTCTAGAGGACTTCAACTGGTGACTAGAGAAGCATAGTTAAGGAAGTTGTCTTAGGGGAAATAGTATAGTTAGAAGTGTCAGAGGAAGGATTTCAACAAGTTTTCATGGATCCAAGTCTACTGTCTTGCATACGTTGAAGTGTTAAGGAATAATTATACAAACTCTGCGCCTCCTTCCTCTTCAGTCAGATAGAGCTCAATAAATGCTCAGAGAATGAATCCGTATAGGAATGTCCCATGAGAGTCATCAAAAAAAGCAAAGAATAAAGTTCAAAGTTTTAAAGCTCAGCTCCAAGGAAAAAATTAGGCTTAATCCTCTTGCTCTTAAGCCAATTCCACTAAAACCATAAAACTTTGTAACTGACATTAACATTCATAAAAAGAAAAATGTGAATGAAGAAATTAACATTTAAACACATAAATCTTCTATTTTGGAGGGTAGCAAGTTACAAAATTCTTTCTATTTAAAACAGATAATTTCTAATCATTTAAGTCTACGTATATATAACAATACATAAGTATAAATTGCGCTGAATGCAAAACAAAGTTAAACTAAAAATCCCTGGGATAAAACTATTAAGGCTAATGTTTATTGTCTATTGAGGAAATGTCATATTGCCTTTCAAAACTATTACCTCAGAAAATCACAGAAGCATTAAATACCTGGGCTATGTCTACATTTTATCAAATAGTTGTTTGAAAAAAGAAGTCATCCATTCAATTTTCCTAGCGTAAATAAGAAAGCAGATTTTTTTCTCAGTGAAAGGATATTTTGTATCCATTAGACACTGCTTAAACATCACCAACTCTGAAAACAAACTTTCATAATATGAAAGGGAGGAAGGGAAATATGTGATTAAATATTTTCTTTGGAAATAGATTGTGGCCCCTAAGAAGAAAAAAAAATGTATTTTTTAACTAAAGTTACAGTATTTATTTCTACATCAACATATGTTCTAACCATGACAAACCATAATTGTCAGAACATTTGTGTTAAGAATTCAGGCACAAAATCCTCCCAGTAGGTCAGTCCTGGGAAAAGCAATGCTTTTTTTACTCCCCTTCAAAAAAAGTAAAAGAAGCATCATAACAGATCTGCTGACCTCAGAGTTCTCCCTATATTATGTCATATAATCTTTTTAAATTATCAATTTGATGCATTTTCTAATAAAGCCAATGGATGATTTTTGCTTGCTAGTTTTATTTATTGCATAATAGGGCATATGAAGAAATGTACATATAAACATGGGGATCATTGCTGGAATACCCAATAAGAAGACACTCTTGAGTGTAAAGCTTCTACAGTAAATCCTTGCAAATATGCAGGGGAGCCAAATATATGTTGGACATACCCACATCATGGGTCTATTTAAGGATGCAATGATAATGACACACATGTAGGAAATGCATGTCACCAAGCAAAGCTTCAGGGCTTCAATATCAATTGATGTGAGACCTGAATTAGATCTCTTGATTATCTGGCTTTGATCTTCAGATGAGTCTCTGCTGGTCACTAGACTCTGCTCCTTGCTATATATAGTATTTCCTATCAGGCATAACTGATGGGAGATGAGAAGGGAAGAGGAAAGAAATATTCTCCCTCTGAAAAGGGTTGACTCAGGGTCTCAGGGTCCTCTTCCATATTCCACTTCTTCTCTCCCTTCCCTTTAGAATCACCTCAAACTAATTAGCTCTCCTTTGAATTTAGCTATCAAAAGTTAAGGAAAGTTTTAAATTTCTTTGGTGGTATTGAACTGATATTCAGCCAAGTTGGGGATGGAAAAAAGGAGGACATTTTTGGACATAAGAACTGATATGAATAAAGTTAGCGAAGAAAGGTGTTCATTGGATTGTGACTAGTCCAGTTTGGCAAAGGCATTGAAAATTTGTATCAGTTAAGGTTAGAGTGGTGTATTGAGGCTACTGCAGAAAATGATTTCAAAAACAAACATTGAAGCTTAGATTATATTTAGAAAATAATAGATAATATTTGAGAATTTCAGTTTTCATGTGATCAAATAGAATGCTTTTATCCCTTTAAGGCAGAGTCTAATTTCCAAAGAGATCAAAGATAGGGGGAAATACTCTATTTGTACAAAGACATTTATAGTAGCTCTTTACGTAGTGATAAAGACTTGAAAAGTGGAGGCATGTCCATCAATAGGGAGTGGCTGAACAAGTTGTGGTATATGATTGTAAGTGAATACTGTTGTGACATAAGAAATAATGATTATGACAATCATAGAAAAACAAATAAAACCTGGAAAAATGTACAAGAAGTGACTTAAAGAGAAGTGAATATAACCCAGAGAACATTATACACAATAATGGCAACAAGGGATAATGATCAATTGCGAATAACAAATATTATCAACAATGTAAGGATCCAGTACAACTCCAAAAGATTCATGACAAAAAAGTTATCCTCCACCATATAAATAAATAATGGCATCTGAATGATTAGACTAATTAATTCATATTAGATTCACTTAGTGGAGGAGGAAACAGAAACTATTCCAGTATTGTTGCCAAGAATTTCCCAACTGAATAACATGAAAATATTTCTGATCAAGGACACATGTAAAACCCAATGGAATTGAGCATCAGCTATGGGAATGGGTGGGGGGAGAGGAGGAAGGGAAAGAATATGATTCTTGTAACCAAGGAATAATGTTATAAATTTACTAAATAAAAAAGGCAGCTGGCAGAAAGGAATAGAAGGTATTCCTGGCTGGTTACTACCTTCAGCCTCTACACCTTCACCTTCATCTTCTGCCAGTGACTAGAGAATATATGGCCTCAGGGCAATATAGCTCAGTGGGTCAGCTCAACTGGTCTAATCCAGTATACCAGCAGAGCAGAGAAGAAGTCCCTTCAGGACAAAAAAGCTCAAACTCATACAGCCAGTAAGCAACCATAGGAGCAAGTGTACAGCCCACAAGGTGGTGGGAAAAGAGAAAAAAATGTAAAAAAAAAAAAGAAATTACAATTGAAAGCTTTATTAAGGTAAAGATCAAAGTACAGCTGGAAAAGAGGAGGACCAAGGAACATCAAGCAAAACTTGAAAAACTCCAGGAAACTGAACTCAGTCTGTGGAAGAGCTCAAAAATGAATTCAAAAAAGCAAAAACAAAAAACAAATGAGACAGGTTGAAGAAAATTGGGGAAACAACTTAAAAAGAAAAATAGGTCATCTGGAAACAGAGGCACTTTAACTAAAAAAAGGAAAATAGTGTCTTCAAAGCCAGAATTGACCAGCTTGAAAATGAGGCAAAAAAATTTAAAGGCTGAAAAGAATGGCTTTAAAAGAAAGCTAGGTATAAAGGAAAAGGAGGATAAAGAAGACATGTATGAAATGCAGTCTTTAAAAATTATAATTGAACAATTCAAAGCTAATGATTTCATAAAGCACCAGGAATCTTTAAAACAAAATCAAAGGAATGAAAAAATAGAAGAAAATTGGAAATGCTTTATAGAAAAAACAACTGACCTGGGAAAGAGATCCAGGAGAGACAATTTATGAAATACTGGACTACCCAAAGGCCATGACCAGGAAAAAAAAGTCTAGACATCATACTACAGGAAATCATCCAAGAAAACTGCCCTGATATACTTAAACAGGAGGGTTAAATAGAGATTGAAAGAATCCACAACAAACCTCCTGCATTAAATGCCCCAATGACAACATCCAGGAATGTTATAGTCAAGAACAAAAGCTCCCAGATCAAGAAGAAAATACTATAAGCAGCTAGAAAGAAACAATTCAGATATCATAGAGACCCAGTCAGGATCACACAGGACCTGGCAGCCTCCACATTGAAGGACCAGAAGACCTGAAATATGATGTTCCAGAAGGCAAGGGAACTGGGTCTCAAACCAAGAATCAGGAACCCAGAAAAACTTACTATACTCTTTCAGGGGAAAGTATGGTCATTTAATAAAATAGGCATCCAAACATTCTTGAAGAAAAGTACAGACATAAACAGAAAATTTGAGGCCCAAATACAAAATCCAAGAGAACCATGAAAAGATAAATAAGAATGAGTAAAATATTAAGGATTTCAATAAGGTCAAATGGCTTATATTCCCATATGGAAAAAATAATATCTGTAACTCTTAAAAATTGTCATTATTGTGATAGTAGTTAAAATGGGTCAAACTATATCATATAAAGAAGCATGGGAGTACAGGTGGAAAACCAACATAATGGAAGGAAGGAAGAGGTGGTAAGAGGTAATACCTAAATCATACTCTCACTGAAATTATCTCAGAGAGAACAGCTAGATTTATTGGGGTATAGACTTGTATCTTACCCTAAAGAAAAGCAGAAACAAGGTGGTGGGGAGGGGAGAAATACAAGGGAGGGAGAGGCTGGATAGGGACCACCAAAAGGATCTATAGTAAGAGTATAATAATAAGGGGTGGGGTAAGGAGAGTAATAAAGGGAGGGGAAAAGGAGGACACTTACTAAAAGCAAAACACTGAGGGAAAGAGAAAGAAGTAAGGTCAGAATTTGAAAAAAAAAGTTAAAATGGAGGGGAAAATACATAGTATAGTAATCATAACTGTGAATGTGAATACAATATGCCCTTCTATAAAATGCAGATAGGACAGTGGATTAAAAAAACAGAATCCTAGAATATGTTGTCTAAAAGAGACACAATGAGGCTAATAGACACACAGGGTAAAGGCAAGAGACTGGAGTAGAATCTATTGGGTCACAACTAAGACAAAGAAGTTAGGAGTAGCAATCATGATCTCAGTCAAAGTTAAAGTAAAAATAGATTCAATTAAAAGAGGCAAGGAAGGAAACTACATCTTTATAAAAGGTAATATAAATAATGAGAAAATATTAGTACTCAACATATATATCCAAAATAGTACAGTTTTCAGAATTTTAAAGGAGAAATTAAAGGAGCTTAAGGAGGAAACAGATACTAAAATGATATTAGTGGGGGACCTCAACCTTCCCTCGTCAGAACTAGACAAATTGAACCCCCCCAAAAATGAGAAAGAAGTGAAGGAAGTGAATGAAACATTAGAAAAAGTTAGAGCTAATAGATGTCTGGAGAAAACTAAATAGGGATAAAAAGGAATATACCTTCCTTTTGGCAGCACATGGTACATATACAAAGACTGACCATGTAATAGGACATAAAAACATAGCAATCAAATGAGAAAAGCAGAAATAATAAATAAAATATTCTCAGATCATGATGGGATAAAAATCATAATTAATTAGGGTTCATGAAGAGGCAAATTTAAAATCAATTTGAAAATAAAAAAACTAATTCATCAAAACCAGAGTGTCAAAGAACAAATCAAACAAACAATAGCTGATTTCATTGAAGAGGATGACAAGGAGACAACATATCAAAATATGTGATATATAGGCAAAAGCAGTACTCAAGGGAAGATTTATATCCCTGAGTACCTATATCAACAAAATAGAGAGGAAAGAGATTAATGAATTGGGCATGCAACTTTAAACACTAGAAGAAGAAAGAATTTAAAAAACCCAAATGAAAACTAAATTGGAAATCCTAAAAATCAAAGGAAAAATTAATAAAATTGAAAGTAAAAGAATTATTGAACTAATAAATAAAACCAGGACCTGGTTCTTTGAAAAAAATTAAAAAATAAAGTATTGGTTAATTTAATTATAGAAAAAAAGAAAAGAATCAAATTAACAGTATCAAAAGGAATAGGAAATTAGGGAAATTATTAAGAGTCATTTTGCCCAATTATATGACAAGAAATAGAACAATCTAGGTGAACTGGACAAATAGTTTAAGAATATAAATTGCCTGGATTAACAAAAGAATAAATAAAATACTTAAATAATCCCATATCATAAAAAGAAATTGAACAAGCCATCAAGGAATTCTATAAGAAAAAATTCCCAGGGTCAGATGGATTCACAAGTAAATTTTACCAAATTTAAAGAACAACTAATCCCAATACTCTTCAAACTATATGACAAATAAGCAAAGAAGGAGTCTTACCAAATTCTTTTAATGACATAAATATGGTACTGATTCCAAAGCCCAAAAGATGAAAAATAGGAAAAGAAAACTATATATTAATCTCACTAATGATCATAGATGCAAATATCTTAAATAAAATATTAGCAAAGAGACTATTGCAAGTCATCACACAGATTATTTATTATGAGTGTGGGATTTATACCAGGAATGAAGGGCTGGTTTAGTATTAGGAAAACTATATTTATAATTGACCATATCAACAACCAAACTAACAAAAATCACAATGCTATCTCAATAGATGCAGAAAGAACCTTTGACAAAATACACATCCAAAGAAAGAACTGTGGGAGTAGAAACACAGAAGAAAAACATACAACTTAGAATGTGGTTCTATGTGTATAGGATATGGGGTTTTGGTTTCAAAAGATCATTCTATTATAAATATGAAAAATATGGAAATAGTTTTTGAAGAATAATACATATTTAACCCAGTGGAAATATCTGTTACCCCTGGGAGGGGGAAGAAAGATTGGATGGAGAGAACATGAATCATATAACCATGGGAAAATATTCTAAATTAATAAATAAGAAATTTAAAAATAAATAAATAAAATTAAGTATAAAATATATTCTATCCTCATTGCATGAGGTTCCTTCTTTTCTTTGCAGAGCTAAAATATCTGACACCCTCTCCTTTATTTAGTCTTTAAGGGACAGTTTGATAGGAGTAGGGATATATTTGGAAATGAAAGTGACATAAAAAGAAAATAAGAAACAACATTCTAGACATTCATTCCTCTGAATACAGGTTTTAAACAAATGGAAAAGATTAATCTTCCTTTTCAACAGGAGAAAAATCTCTTCAGTACTTTATCTGCACCATTCTGTGTCTTAAAAATCCTGAAACATTTCTTTCATATTCAGAATCCACCCTTAATGTTTAAAAGACAAATATTATTCATTCAACAAACATCTAAATAATCAAGGTGCTATGTTAGGTTTTATTGGATGTATCGTAGTCTGCTTATATTATAAGATGTATGTGGATAAATTATCCTCTAATTATCCTTGCATTACTATCTTAGCAAAGTAGTTTTTAAGAATAAGTGATTCTCAAAGCTATATGGTTGGAAAGAAATATAATTAACAATGAAAAATAATTCAATGATTTTATCAATTATTACTTCAATATTACTTGAAACTTAATAATATTATTTATATTTTATTTTTATTGCTACCTGAATTTTTTAAACAATTACTTAAAATGGGTTCAATAGATAGTCTAAATGTGGTATGGAGGTAAGATGTCTATAATGACCAGATTACACACACACACAAATATAAGACTTATTGAAATAATGAGACATTCTGTTACAAGGGAAGAAAAACTCTAACATATGTTTTCCTTTTTTATTTTAATATAATTTAGTTTTAGGAGTAACATTACTATTTGCATTCACAAAAATTACAATTCCTATTGGTATTTAATAATTTATCAAAGTCCATTCCACATTAAAAGGTATGACAATATTCCACAAAATACTTTCTGTAATTCATTTTGTCTGTCAGGTAGGTGGCACAGTGGATAGAACATTAGGCTCATCATCAGTTTGGACTTGAGTTCAAATCTGATGTCTGATACTTTTTGAGACCCTAGGCAAGATAATTAATTTCCATTTCCTTCAGTTCCATCAACTATAAAATGGGAATGATAATAATAGCATCTGCCTTCAGGGCAATCATAATGGTCAAATGATCTCATAACTTTAGAACACTGTCATAGTGCTATATAAATGTTAGCTATCATCATCATCATCATCATTATTATTACATATATAGAATAAATGGGATTTTCCAAAGGCAATGCTATAAAACTCCAAATGAATGAATGACAATTATTGAGAAGTTGAAAAAATTTTAATCATCAGTACTAAAAAATATATTACTTGTGTACATATAAATATTATTGAATTTCAAAATTGTAAGAGATCTCAAAAATTATTTAGTGAATGTGTACTTGAACAATCTCCCATCTACAAAAAAATAAAAAACAAAAACAAAAACAAAACAGTAAACCAATGAGTTGTATTTCAGCCATTGACTGAAGACTTTACCATATCACAAACTCATTTTCTCTGGAGGCATTTCATTGAATATTGGATAGCTGTAATTGTAATGAAATTTTCTTTAAGTGATGCTGAATTTACTTCTTTATATCTTCTACTCACTCCCCCTTGTTCTGATTTCTGTGGTCAAACTTAACAAATCAAATTATTTTTAAATAGTAGCTTTTCAAATTCTTGCATAAAACTATCATTGCCCATGCCTCATTCTGAGTCTTTTGTGCTTTATGAGAACTTATTAAATACTTCAGTGGCTTTCTGACGAACAGCATTAGATCTTCTCTCTTAATAAGGGACTTTGTGAGTCATTGCTGTGTTTAACCAACATATTTATCATTTATTACATAATTTTAATTCAGCAGTTATTAAATATGTTAAATTTCAATTCAAGGAAACAAATGTTTA